>NC_080170.1:126465617-126757761 GCF_950295315.1 Erinaceus europaeus
AGGACACCCGTGCAGGCAGGCCGGCAGGGCAGTCATGTGCCCTGGACTGGGTAGCTAGGGGGTCCCAGAGCCTGGGCCCACACCCAAGTCAATCCAGCAAGTAGGGGGGATGAATCGGGTGCGGGGACAGGCTGCCATGCCCGAGAAAGGGGGGCCCACAGTCCTTCCAAGTCTTCTCCTGAGCAGGGCCCTGGAATTGCCTAGAGCCCACCATGTGAGCCCCCAGCCCACTCCAGTCCAGAATTGTCACGCGAGCCCTGTGGCACCTCATCTGTCTCGACTTCCTGCAGCCAGCAGCGGGGGTGGGGGCTTCACCCCTGACACGACGCCCACTCTCGCCTTGAGGCCCCATGCCTCCATCAGGGCCCAAGCTCTAGCCCTTCTCCTCTGGGGAGGGGGCCCTGCCGCAGACCCAGCCCCAGGTCCCAAGGATCTGATGGACACCCCCCTGCAGGCCTGGAGGCCCCAGGCACCAAGGAGGAGGAGGCCCTGCGGGGAGCCCGGCGGAGGAGGCAGCTACTGCAGAGGCTCTGGGTAGGCTGGAACTCGGGGAGCCCCAGGGCAGAGGCCAGGGTGGCCCTGGGCCCAGGCAGAGGGACACCTGCTGCCCCTCACCCCTGCCTGTGCAGGGCCCCTGAGGGGGGACAACTCGGACCCTCTGGTGGAGCCCCTGCATGTCAGACTTGCCATGGGCAGGACCCCGCCCCAGAGAGGACCCAGGCTGCCAGGGTCTGTCCAGTCCTGCTCTGCACAGGGTCTTGGCAGCCAGCTATGGCTCTGGCTCATAGGCAGTGGCAGACAAGGAACTGTCATGACTCGATCACATTTTTGTGTGTGTGTGTGTGTGTGTGTGTGTGTGTGTGTGTGTGCCTCCGAAGTTATCGCTGGGGGCTCAGTGCCTGCAGTATGAATTCAGTGCTCCTGGAGGCCATTTTTTCCCTTTTGTTGTTAATTTAATAGTAGTTATTATTGTTGTTATTGATATTGTCATTGTTGGATAGGACAGAGAGAAATAGGGGAAGACAGAGAGGGGGAGAGAAAGACAGACATCTGCAGACCTACTTCACCGCCTGTGAAGCGACTCCCCTGCAGGTGGGGAGCCGGGGGCTCAAACGGAGATCCTTCCGCTGGTGCCTGCGCTTCTCGCCACGTGTGCTTAGCCCGCTGCGCTACCGCCCGACTCCCTGCCCTTGTTGTTTATCATCATTGTTACTGCTGTCATTATTGTTGGATAGGACAGAGAGAAATGGAGAGAGGAGAGGAAGACAAAGAGGGGGGATAGAAAGACAGACACCTGCAGACCTGCTTCACCGCCTGGGAAGCGACTCCCCTGCAGGTGGGGAGCTGGGGGCTTGAACTGGGAAACTTGTGCTGGTCCTTGTGCTTTGCACCACCTGCGTTTAACCTGCTGCACTACCGCCCGACTCCTGACCCGATCACATTTTAAAGCTTCATTCGTGGGAGAGACAGCCAGAGCCTCGCTTGGCACATGTGACGTGGGGATCAGGCCTCATGTTTGCAAGTCTGGTGTTCTCGCCACTGTACCACCTCAAGCTGTGCTGCTCTTAGGGGACATGAGAGGGTCACAGGCTCCATGTGGGGCCCTGGGTTCCAGGGCAGGATGGGAGGAGAGTCCAGGGGCCACACAGAACCCTCCTGCACCGCAACCTGCACCCATGCCAGTGGCCCCAGGCCCTTTGGCGGCTGTTGGGTGCAGTCTCTGCCTGGCCTTACAGGACCAGCACCTCCTGGAGGAGCTTGCTGCAGCCCAAGCCCGGGTCCGGGTCCAGAGAGCAGCGTGGCCCCTAGAGCTGCCCTCTGAGGGCATCTACTCCACGCCCCCCACCCTGCAGGCCCTGGAGACCCCGAGGGTCTTCCATCACTCGGTGAGTCTCCTAGCAGAGAGCCAAGCAGAGTGGCGGGGTGGGGGGTGGGCAGCCCACTGGGGCAGGACCCTCAGGAACTTCACATCCCCTCCCAGGCCCTGTTCCCAAGGCTCTCACAGGGGTCAGAGTCAGCATTCATGAGGACAAGGACATGCTCAGGCCATGACATGGCCTGTCAGGACAGTAGCCAGACTCCAACATCTAAAGCTTCTCTTGGGTGGGTGGATAGTGGGTGGATACCTGGATGGGTGGCTAGATGGGTGTAGATTGACGGATAGGTGGATGACAGCTGGGTGGGTGGATAGATGGTGGATGAACAACTGGGCGGGCTCAGGGCTGGGTGGTGGTGCACCTGGTTGAGGGCACGTTAGAATGCCCAAGGGCCCAGGCTCAAGTCCCCAGTCCCCCACCTGCAGGGGAAAAGCTTTGTGAGTGGAGCAGGGCTGCAGGTGTCTCTCCGTCTCTATCTCCTCTTCCCTCTCGATTCCTGGTGGTCTATTCAATAAATAAATAAAAATAAATAACGGGGAGGGCAGGTCTGGGACTATCTAGTAGACTAGGTCAATGGCAGTGTAGACAAATGGGTAGGTGAGTAGACAGACAGATGATGGATGGGTGGATGGATAGTGGATGGTGCTATGTGTGGATGATGGTTGGGTGGGTGAATAAATGAAGCTGGATGATGGTTGGGTGGGTATGCACATGGGAGGGGCAGGACAGATGGGCTTGTTGGGATCAGTAGGTGGACATGGATGGGTGGGCGCTAGGACACGCTGAGGGCACACCAGGTGAGGGACATTCTCTGGCCCCCAGGTGCCCCCGGCTCCCACTACCATCATTCAGCAGCTGCCCCAGCAGCCCCTCATTGCACAGCTGCCTCCCCCCCAGGCCTTCCCCACCCCCAGGCCGGGAAGTATCAAGGAAGGTAAGTCCCCGTGTAGCCACCTCTTCTGGAAGGAAGCCCTTTGCGTGGTCGGGCCTTGCTTCCTCTGGTGCTGCCCATGGAACCGCAGGGTGAGAACCCGTATCCGTGGAGAGAAGCCAGGCTCTCTTTCCCTTGGGCAAAGATAGAGCGGGTTGTGAGGGGCTGCTCGGACACAGGCCTGTGAGTATTTGTGTGTGGGAGGCCCAGACTGCAGTGTGTGCTCTCTGCCGGGTCAGAGGAGGGTCCCTGCCCTGAGCATCTGGGGCTTCAGGGCCTGTCTCTCCCGTCTGCCTGTCCGGGCCGAGGGCCACCCAGAGAGCCTGGGGCAATTGCTCTGGAGTCCCTCATCACCTCTGCAAGGGCCTCTTTTCAAACGGGGCCACAAGGGGCTCTGAGAAGGACGTAGATTCCCCTTGAGGCCGCCACACAGCCTCGGTGCCCTGAGCAGTTTCTCGCAAGGCTGGCTGGACACACGGCCTGTGAGTGGATGGCACTGGCCTGCAGGCCTGAGGTCCTGTGTTTGACCCCCAGCACCTTACACACAGAGCAACATTGTGGTTCTCTTGCCAACAAGTGCATATAGGGAAGGGGAGACAGCTCAGCAGGTAGGGCACCCACATGTGGCCTAGGTCTGAGGCTGGACACGAGGGGGCCTATGGTGCTGGAGGAGGGTCCTGAGCTGTGCTGTCTGCATCAGAGCGGCTGGGGCTGGAGGACCATTCGGTGTGAGGCTCCCGCTCCACACACATTCAGACACATGCAGCCCTGACACGGTCGACACGTGTGACCATGTCAGCACAGAATGCCTGTCCCCAGTGTGGTAGGGGCAGCTGTGTCCTGGAATGAGACTTGGCATTTGGGTGCACGGCTGACCCCCACCTGTGCAGGGGTGTGGGGGCTCCGTGTGGAGGTGTGACGCTGACTGACACCCTGCCCGTCCCGCACAGACATGGTGGAGCTGATGCTGATGCAGACGGTACAGTTGCACCAGGTCCTCATGCACAGTCTGACACTCAGGGCCCTGCCACCGGGAGTCTCCTGGCTGCAGACACAGGTAGGCTGAGGGTCGGGGTGCAGGAACCCTCTCCTGGCAGTGGGCATGGTGTGGAGTTATCAGTGTCTCCCAGGGTGGAAACTGCCTTTCTCTGTTTGGGCCCCATCTTTCTGCCAGGCACCTGGGGGCTGACCCCTGGGTCAGGAGCCTGGCTGGGTAGTGTGGCACCCGCCCTGCCGCCGACTGTGTGCAGGACTCTCTACAGGCTGCTGCTGGGTGTGCTCGGGGCACAGAGAATCCCCGGTCTGCTGTGCACCACCACCACCACTACGCACCCCCAGCCCCGATGCAACCCAGTCCATTCGGCTGCTCCCCATGGCCCCCCGTGCTCCCAGTTAGCACCGGCCTCCTGCCCGCTGTGCACCACTTGGCTGGGCCTTCTGCAGCCACACTGAGTCAGTAAGTTCTGGGTCTGGGGTCCCAAGGACAGTCACCCTACCTTGCTGAGGCCAGTGCAGGCCCTCAGGTGGAGCAAGGACCCCTTTGAACCTCCCGGGGGAGTTCCCTGTGGTCTGGTGAGTGGTCCTGGGGTGCCCAGTATCAGCAGGGCCCCGTGGGCACCCATCTGTCTGGCAGTGCCACCCCCAGTCCAGTCACTCTGTCCTCCAGGCCAGCTGACAATATCATGCCTACACAGAACCCTGGCCTGTGAGCCTGCAGTGGGAGTGAGCTGGGTGAGCAGGGCCCACACCCCAGGGTGTGTACAGGGTCCTAGGTGGGTCTCTGAGGGTCAAGGGCTCAGGCCTGGGAGAAAGGCAGGAGAGCTTTGGCATCAGGGAGCAGCTCCTAGAGCGGGTACTGGGATGGGCTCCCTCTGCAGCCTGGGTGAGGTGCCGGCTCCTCCTGTGTGTGTGTGGGTGGGTGGGGGGGCTCGGTACCTTCTGGCTGGGGGTTCTCACAAGGTCCCTCTATTCCAGATGGGAGTCCAGTCCCCTTGCCGTCTAATGGCTTCAGCATGCCCTCACTGCCACTCTGCAGTGAACTTGTACCTTGAGCTCCTCAGGAGCAGGAAGCTGCTGCCCTTCACCCAGCGCCCCACGGATGTGGGGGATGAGGATGCCTAGGGGACTTCGCCCCATGCTGGGGGTGTGGGCATCATCTCCCAAGTGCGGACTGTGCCCTGGTGCCCGAGGATGGGGGCTGGCTACGGCACACCATTAAAAGTCTGACAATCGCTTGGTGCCTGTATTACCTCCCTCCCCTTGTAACTGGACAGAGACAGAGAAATGGGGGTGGGGGGAAGAGAGACACCTGTTGCACTGCCCCACAGCTTGTGAAGCTCCCCCACTGTAGCTACACCAGGGGTTGAACCTGGGCCTCGTGCACAATAACATACTCCCTCCTTTTTAAAAAAAAATACTTTTATTTTTCCCTTTTGTTGCCCTTGTTGTTTTTCCTCCTCCCTCTCTCTCTTTTTTAAAAGGTTTTGATCAACAAGAAGAATAAAGAACCAGACATTACTCTGGTACATGTGCTGCTGGGGATTGAACTCAGGACCTCAGGCTTGAGAGTCCAGTGCTTTATCAACTGTGCCAACTCTGGTTTGGCTGTTCTCCTTGGTCTCATTTCTCAACACTGTTATTAACTAAGCAGAGGGAAGGCCCCTGGAGGAGTTGGCAGTCTCAGGGACTAAACACACAGTCCTCTGCATCCTTGAGGGTTCAGCTCTGGAAGGGCCTGTGGCAGGCAGGGTGGGGCCACCTGAGATGGGGTCCAGCCAACATGGGGGCAGCACAGGCCTTGCAGGGAGGTGGGCTCTGGAGGTGTGGGGTCTGCATCTGGGCTGTGGCTATGGCTGTGGCCATGACTTGGGGTGGTGACAAGAATATTGGTGCGGTCTAGTCTGGTTCAGTTCTGACACAACCCCAAGTCCCTGATGCCTGAGTGAGGGTGAGGGTCATGCTGGTGACTTACAGCCACCTGTTCATGGTCAGGAGGTGATGGGAGAGTAGCCCTGCTAGCTGAGGCCCTACAGTGATTAGAGGCTGGGGTACACAGGTCATCCCTGAGCCCACCAAGATACCAGCCAGGCAGGGCGGGAGAGGGTGATGGGGTCCAGATATAGGAACGTTGGCCCAAGGTGGGGTCAGGGGGCATTTCATTCAGGGATTTCCCCAGAATTGTGACACCAAACCCCTGCCTCCTTAAATAAAGAAAGCAATGTCAGTAACAGAAAGAGCTCAGGAAGGACAACCTGACCTTGTGTGATGGCTGAATGACTCTGTTGTTCACCATGCTGATCAGGGACCACACATGGTGATACTGCCTAGGGCAAGGGTGACCACGGTGGTCTGGGACATGCCATGGTGATACCGCCTGGCTTTCCTCCTGCTGAGTGTCAGCAGCTTTGCAAAAGCTGATGTTTCAGATTTGGAGGACACGGTGGCAGGAACCTGGCAGGCGGCAGTCAGAACTGGCACAGTCCAGGCTGTAGGTTGGTGAGGGGTAAGAGGAGGCTGTACTCCTGGAGCCCTGCCCTGCCCATGCCACCAGAGGCCACAGGTGAGACAGGAACAAGTGGTCCACCCAGGGACATGGCCACTGCTGACTCAGTTTCATGCTCCCCCCACCACAGGCCAGAGGGAAGACTCCAGTCATGGTGCTGGAGGGCAGGGGTGGGGGCCCCAAATGGTGGGTTACAGGGACAGAGACACCTCTCACAAGCAGGAGGGGATGTAGAAGCTCCAAGTCACTGTCCCCAAAGCAGACTTCCTTTACTCACAACATGCCAAGAAACTAGCTGCTGAGCAAAGGAGTGAATGGGAATCTCTCTTGTTCATCAAGGACAGTCTCTACTCCAGGACTCAGTCCCATATGGAGCATGTCAGGGGCCAGCATGGGGAACCCCTGGTCCCTAGGCATCTCCATCTCTGCGTCCCTGTGTCTGGAAGGTCCTCAAGTGTCCTTTGAGAAGAGGCCTCTGCTCAGGGGCTGCAGCTGGGTCCCCAAGTGCTGGTTCAGCTCCTCCAGAACCTGCTTCTCCTTGTGGAACATCTGGGAGAAAGGAATGAAGACCTGTCTGCAGCGCAGGGGAAGGACATCATTGCATGCCCCTCTCACCCCACTGGCCAGACATGGCCTAAAAGTCACAGCTGCAAGGCCTCTCTCACACTGACCTCGCTGGGCAACTGTGCCAGAGAGAACAGGGCACAGGTCATTGGAACAGGACAGGTCAACTGCATCAAGGAACTTTTTTCTAAGTGAAAAAAAATTGAGGGGTTCACCCAGTAGAATATGTGTCTTGCCCTGTACAATGCCCTGGTTCAAGTCCTACCCAACACCATATGGGATCACCTTTAAGAATACCAGGGGAGCTACATGTGTGGTGGACCAATGCTGTGGTGCCTTGCTCTCTTTGTCCTCACTGGGCCCCACCCCCCATTATGTAGAATGTGTGAAGGCTGCTTGGCTGTGGCACTACACATGTACAAGGTACCAAGATCATTCTCTAGTGGTGCAAAAACACAATAAAGCAAAAACATAAGAAAAATTACGAGGGACACAGAGGAGACAGAAGCAAAGCATTGCTCTAGCATATATGGTGCTAGGGATTAAATGCAAGACCTCATGCTTGAGAATCTAATGTTTTGTCACTGTGCTACCTACCTCTAAGGCCGTGAAAAGAAAAAAGTATGACATTCAGTAGACCTGTTTCATTACAGATGTACCTTGAGTTTGTTAAACACATGTATGAACAGATGCTGGCCAGTCTGTGCACACACACTCATGACACTGACCCTCACAGTGAATGCCTACACCCTCCAGGGAGCTCCCACCACTGGTCTCCATGAGATGCTTGCCCATCCTAAAGTCTGCTTCCAAAGGACTAACTAGTGTCCTCACAGTGTTCTTGCAAGATTTGTTGACTGGAACACACTGGGCTGTTAGAGGTTTGGTGGAGTTCAGCTCTGCCAGCAACAGCACTCAGGGAAGCCAGTATTTAAGACAAACATTATGAGCCTCTTATGAATTAAATTTTTTTATATATATTTATTCCCTTTTGTTGTCCTTGTTTTATTGTTGTAGTTATTATTGATGTCATTGTTGTTGGATAGGACAGAGAGAATTGGAGAAAGGAGGGGAAGACAGAGAGGGTGAGAGAAAGACAGACACCTGCAGACCTGCTTCACCGCCTGTGAAGCGACTCCCCTGCAGGTGGGGAGCCGGGAGCTCGAACTGGGATCCTTACGGCGGTCCTTGCGCTTTGTGCCAAATGTGCTACCACCCGACTCCCCCTCATGAATTTTTTAAGTAGAGCACACATTTCTAACATTATTTAATTTACTATTCTCTCTCTCTCTCCCTTTCTCTCTCTCTCTTGCTACCAGGGCTTTGCTTGGGATTTATATCTGTGCGATTTCACCACCACCACCAGGGGGCACATTTTTCTTTTTCTTTCCAGATAGAGGGTGAGAAACAGAGAAAGGAGAGACACCATGGCACTACTCAACTGTTTAGGGGGCTGGAGCCTAGGTCACTGTGTGTGATACAGTGTGTGCTCAATGGGTGATCTATCTCCTGACTCTCATGCAGTTTTCACTTTCAAGGAGTAAATTGGGTGGCTTTGGTTTTGGGGAGGGGGTCTGTGTATCTCTGCACAAATGGGGACGGGACGGAAGAGCTTATACCTTCTGCCACTCGGCCTCCGTGCTGTGTGTGAAGCCCAGCAAGTGACACAGTCCGTGGGTGGCCGTCACCTGAAAGACAAGTGGAATGAATGGTGAGCTGTCTCCACCTAGGGACAAGTCACTGTCCTGGGGGGGAGGGGTTGGTGTCAGCACCTCAAAGTCCAGAAGACCCAGGGCCTCAGTCCCCTCCATCTCAAGTGGGGAGAATCCATCTACTTCATCTGGTAAGTATGGGGTACCAACCAGGCTGGCACAGTGCTCAACTAGACACACACGGCTTCTCAGAATACTTGATCCTTAAGTGAGGCAAGGCCTGGCCACTGCGCACGCTGGCACTGCAGATGAAGCTTGTTCAGCAGATCTGAGTCAGGAAAGCGGCCTCCAGAGGGGAAAGCTAGGCAAGGCTGCTGTGGGCCCCATCCTTTCCCCCTTACCCACCATGGCCACCAGGCAGTTATCTCTGTGCCACAGTGAAGGAGGGTCCCCCAGTTAGTTGCTCTGTTCTGCAAGGGACAAAGGTGTGGCCTCTGGGGCATTTATTTATTTACTTATTTTACCAGAGCCCTGCTCAGCTTTGGCTAATGGTGGTCCTGGGGAGTGAATTTAGGACCTCAGAGCCTCAGGCAGGAGAGCCCCTTTGCAGAATCATTATGTTATCTCCCCAGCCCGGTTTTTGAATTTTTCTTTTTTTAACCAAAGCCCTGCTCAGACCTGGCTCGTGGGTGTGTGGGGAACTGAACCTGGTATCTGGAGCCTCAGGGTGAGTCTCTTTGCATAACCATTCTGCTACCTCCCCGCCCACCTCCAGGCCTTTCCAGGCTGAAGGGCTGATGGAGGCCACGCAGACCCGATGCACTCACGGTCAGCACGTCGTAGTAGTCCTCGTGCTCCTCACACTGCTGGGAGATGAGCTCCACACCCAGGATGATGTCCCCCAGGTTGTAGTCATCGGGGAAGGTGGGCTGCGGCAGCTCTCCTGCCTTCAGGTTCTGCGAACAGACAGACTTAGAGGGGCTGCAGACAGACTGACCCCAAGGCAGGGAAGCACCTCCGCTGGTCTGGGGCTGTACGGCTGTGGGGCTGCAGGGCCAAGGGAGCTAGGCTGCGGCGTCGCTGCTGGCTGGCACCCTCGCCCGCCCTCCCACAGCAGCCCAGGAGGCTCCATGCTCAGGGCCACACCACCCACGCCCAGAATTCCCCGGCCCTGCAGCCCCGGTCACAGCAGGGCCGCTCCGGGCCGAAAGGAGGCTGAGGCAGGAGACCAAGCACACCTCATGGAAGGGAAAGGCGAGCACGTCGGTCGGGGCGTCCCGCTGCCGGAACACTCGGTTGAGGCGCCTCATGGCCGCATCGTCGGCGCACACCACAGCCAGGTCGAAGCGCTCCACGCCCATGACGGCCCGGAGCGCCTGCAGCCGGCGGCGCAGGGGGGCACGGCGCAGCGGGACCGCACGCTGCAGGTTCCGGAGCAGCAGGCTCATGGCGCCGGGCCCTGAGTTCGGTCCTCACGAGGACGGTCGGCCACGCCGACAGGAACTGCGACTGGCAGAGGCTGCACTGGGCCCGCCCTGTGTGAGGGTGAGCAGGCCCAGGGGTGAGGGCTGAGGGGCCCGATGGCTGAGGGGCTGCCGGGTGAGGGCTGAGGGGCTGCCGGGTGAGGGGCTGAGGGGCTGCCGGGTGAGGGCTGAGGGGCTGCCGGGTGAGGGCTGAGGGGCTGCCGGGTGAGGGGCTGAGGGGCTGCCGGGTGAGGGCTGAGGGGCTGCCGGGTGAGGGCTGAGGGGCCCGATGGCTGAGGGGCCCGATGGCTGAGGGGCTGCCGGGTGAGGGCTGAGGGGCTGCCGGGTGAGGGCTGAGGGGCCCGATGGCTGAGGGGCTGCCGGTTGAGGGCTGAGGGTGTGAGGGGCTGAGGGGTATGGCGGAGGGGCTGTAGGCTTGAGGGCTGAGGGCTGAGGGGTGTGATGCCGGCGGCTGATGTAATGAGGGGCTGAGGAGCTGAGGGATGTGTTGCTGAGGGCCTGTACCGAGGGCTGAGGGGTCAGGGCTGAGGGGCAGAGGGCAGAGGGCAGAGGGCCTGAGGCCTAACGGTCAGTGCCGAGGGCTGAAGGGGGAAGTACCAGGCTGAGTTGCCGGTCGCCGAGGGCCCGGCTCGGGGGTTGAGAGGCTCCGGCGCTGGACTCGACCCCCTGGCGCCGCGCACCCGCCGTGCTGAGCGCGAAGCTCCCCTGAGGCGACCGCCTCGCGCGGCGCCTTGTGACGAGCGGAACCCGCGCGCTGCGTCCTTGGCGGTGGGGCTGTCGCCGCGGACGGACCGGAAGTCTGCCGCCGGAAGTTGGTCCGCCGCGTTCTCCGTCCGGCTTCCGGGCTGCGGTCGGATCCTGCGCGGCCTGGGCGGCGGGTGCAGGTGGCGGCTGGGGCGGGTGGCGCGGGGCGCTGCGGTCGACTCGGACCCGGGGCCGGGGGCGGTGCGGGCAGGGTCTCGCGGGGGTCCCGGCTCGGCGCCGGGGCGGGAGGCTGCTCGGACCCGGGGCCGCGGCCTCGCCTGTGTGTGCCGCACCCCCACCGATGCTTTTATTGTTATTTCCTGGTATCTTACTGCAGAGATACAGAGACACTGAGAGGAGACGCACCAGGGGAGAGACCGGCGCTGAGGGGAGAGACAGACGCTGAGGGGAGAGACAGAGACGCTGAGGGGAGAGACCGGCGCTGAGGGGAGAGACAGACGCTGAGGGGAGAGACAGGCGCTGAGGGGAGAGACAGAGACGCTGAGGGGAGAGACAGACGCTGAGGGGAGAGACGCGCTGAGGGGAGAGACAGACGCTGAGGGGAGAGACAGACGCTGAGGGGAGAGACAGACGCTGAGGGGAGAGACAGACGCTGAGGGGAGAGACAGACGCTGAGGGGAGAGACAGAGACGCTGAGAGGAGAGACAGGCGCTGAGGGGAGAGACAGAGACGCTGAGGGGAGAGACAGGCGCTGAGGGGAGAGACAGACGCTGAGGGGAGAGACACGCTGAGGGGAGAGACAGAGACGCTGAGGGGAGAGACAGGCGCTGAGGGGAGAGACCAGCGCTGAGGGGAGAGACAGGCGCTGAGGGGAGAGACAGGCGCTGAGGGGAGAGACAGAGACGCTGAGGGGAGAGACAGAGACGCTGAGGGGAGAGACAGGCGCTGAGGGGAGAGACAGGCGCTGAGGGGAGAGACAGGCGCTGAGGGGAGAGACAGAGACGCTGAGGGGAGAGACAGGCGCTGAGGGGAGAGACAGGCGCTGAGGGGAGAGACAGGCGCTGAGGGGAGAGACAGGCGCTGAGGGGAGAGACAGAGGCGCTGAGGGGAGAGACAGGCGCTGAGGGGAGAGACAGAGACGCTGAGGGGAGAGACAGGCGCTGAGGGGAGAGACAGGCGCTGAGGGGAGAGACAGACGCTGAGGGGAGAGACAGGCGCTGAGGGGAGAGACAGAGACGCTGAGGGGAGAGACGCGCTGAGGGGAGAGACAGGCGCTGAGGGGAGAGACAGAGACGCTGAGGGGAGAGACAGGCGCTGAGGGGAGAGACAGGCGCTGAGGGGAGAGACAGGCGATGAGGGGAGAGATGCGCTGAGGGGAGAGACAGAGACGCTGAGGGGAGAGACAGAGACGCTGAGGGGAGAGACAGAGACGCTGAGGGGAGAGACAGACGCTGAGGGGAGAGACAGAGACGCTGAGGGGAGAGACAGACGCTGAGGGGAGAGACAGACGCTGAGGGGAGAGACAGAGACGCTGAGGGGAGAGACAGAGACGCTGAGGGGAGAGACAGGCGCTGATGGGAGAGACAGACGCTGAGGGGAGAGACAGAGACGCTGAGGGGAGAGACAGGCGCTGAGGGGAGAGACAGACGCTGAGGGGAGAGACAGGCGCTGAGGGGAGAGACAGGCGCTGAGGGGAGAGACAGGCGCTGAGGGGAGAGACAGGCGCTGAGGGGAGAGACAGGCGCTGAGGGGAGAGACAGGCGCTGAGGGGAGAGACAGGCGCTGAGGGGAGAGACAGGCGCTGAGGGGAGAGACAGGCGCTGAGGGGAGAGACAGACGCTGAGGGGAGAGACAGGCGCTGAGGGGAGAGACAGGCGCTGAGGGGAGAGACAGGCGCTGAGGGGAGAGACAGAGACGCTGAGGGGAGAGACAGAGACGCTGAGGGGAGAGACAGGCGCTGAGGGGAGAGACCGGCGCTGAGGGGAGAGACAGGCGCTGAGGGGAGAGACAGGCGCTGAGGGGAGAGACAGAGACGCTGAGGGGAGAGACAGAGACGCTGAGGGGAGAGACAGGCGCTGAGGGGAGAGACAGAGACGCTGAGGGGAGAGACAGACGCTGAGGGGAGAGACAGGCGCTGAGGGGAGAGACAGGCGCTGAGGGGAGAGACAGGCGCTGAGGGGAGAGACAGAGACGCTGAGGGGAGAGACAGGCGCTGAGGGGAGAGACAGGCGCTGAGGGGAGAGACAGGCGCTGAGGGGAGAGACAGACGCTGAGGGGAGAGACAGGCGCTGAGGGGAGAGACAGGCGCTGAGGGGAGAGACACTCTGAGGGGAGAGACAGACGCTGAGGGGAGAGACTGGCGCTGAGGGGAGAGACAGGCGCTGAGGGGAGAGACAGGCGCTGAGGGGAGAGACAGGCGCTGAGGGGAGAGACAGACGCTGAGGGGAGAGACGCGCTGAGGGGAGAGACAGGCGCTGAGGGGAGAGACAGAAACGCTGAGGGGAGAGACAGAAACGCTGAGGGGAGAGACAGGCGCTGAGGGGAGAGACAGGCGCTGAGGGGAGAGACAGACGCTGAGGGGAGAGACAGACGCTGAGGGGAGAGACAGAGACGCTGAGGGGAGAGACAGAGACGCTGAGGGGAGAGACAGAGACGCTGAGGGGAGAGACAGGCGCTGAGGGGAGAGACAGGCGCTGAGGGGAGAGACAGAGACGCTGAGGGGAGAGACAGACGCTGAGGGGAGAGACAGACGCTGAGGGGAGAGACAGGCGCTGAGGGGAGAGACAGGCGCTGAGGGGAGAGACAGGCGCTGAGGGGAGAGACAGGCGCTGAGGGGAGAGACAGGCGCTGAGGGGAGAGACAGGCGCTGAGGGGAGAGACAGAGACACTGAGGGGAGAGACAGGCGCTGAGGGGAGAGACAGGCGCTGAGGGGAGAGACAGACGCTGAGGGGAGAGACAGAGACGCTGAGGGGTGAGACAGACGCTGAGGGGAGAGACAGACGCTGAGGGGAGAGACAGAGACGCTGAGGTGAGAGACAGAGACGCTGAGGGGAGAGACAGACGCTGAGGGGAGAGACAGACGCTGAGGGGAGAGACATGCGCTGAGGGGAGAGACAGACGCTGAGGGGAGAGACAGAGACGCTGAGGGGAGAGACAGAGACGCTGAGGGGAGAGACAGGCGCTGAGGGGAGAGACAGACGCTGAGGGGAGAGACAGGCGCTGAGGGGAGAGACAGGCGCTGAGGGGAGAGACAGGCGCTGAGGGGAGAGACAGGCGCTGAGGGGAGAGACAGAGACGCTGAGGGGAGAGACAGGCGCTGAGGGGAGAGACAGGCGCTGAGGGGAGAGACAGGCGCTGAGGGGAGAGACAGGCGCTGAGGGGAGAGACAGAGACGCTGAGGGGAGAGACAGACGCTGAGGGGAGAGACAGGCGCTGAGGGGAGAGACAGAGACGCTGAGGGGAGAGACAGGCGCTGAGGGGAGAGACAGAGACGCTGAGGGGAGAGACAGGCGCTGAGGGGAGAGACAGGCGCTGAGGGGAGAGACAGACGCTGAGGGGAGAGACGCGCTGAGGGGAGAGACAGAGACGCTGAGGGGAGAGACAGACGCTGAGGGGAGAGACAGGCGCTGAGGGGAGAGACAGGCGCTGAGGGGAGAGACAGGCGCTGAGGGGAGAGACAGGCGCTGAGGGGTGAGACAGGCGCTGAGGGGAGAGACAGAGACGCTGAGGGGAGAGACAGGCGCTGAGGGGAGAGACAGGCGCTGAGGGGAGAGACAGAAACGCTGAGGGGAGAGACAGACGCTGAGGGGAGAGACAGACGCTGAGGGTAGAGACAGGCGCTGAGGGGAGAGACAGGCGCTGAGGGGAGAGACAGTCGCTGAGGGGAGAGACAGAGACGCTGAGGGGAGAGACAGGCGCTGAGGGGAGAGACAGGCGCTGAGGGGAGAGACAGGCGCTGAGGGGAGAGACAGGCGCTGAGGGGAGAGACAGGCGCTGAGGGGAGAGACAGAGACGCTGAGGGGAGAGACAGGCGCTGAGGGGAGAGACAGACGCTGAGGGGAGAGACAGAGACGCTGAGGGGAGAGACAGGCGCTGAGGGGAGAGACAGGCGCTGAGGGGAGAGACAGGCGCTGAGGGGAGAGACAGAGACGCTGAGGGGAGAGACAGGCGCTGAGGGGAGAGACAGACGCTGAGGGGAGAGACAGGCGCTGAGGGGAGAGACAGGCGCTGAGGGGAGAGACAGAGACGCTGAGGGGAGAGACAGGCGCTGAGGGGAGAGACAGAGACGCTGAGGGGAGAGACAGGCGCTGAGGGGAGAGACAGGCGCTGAGGGGAGAGACAGGCGATGAGGGGAGAGACGCGCTGAGGGGAGAGACAGAGACGCTGAGGGGAGAGACAGAGACGCTGAGGGGAGAGACAGAGACGCTGAGGGGAGACAGACGCTGAGGGGAGAGACAGACGCTGAGGGGAGAGACAGACGCTGAGGGGAGAGACAGACGCTGAGGGGAGAGACAGGCGCTGAGGGGAGAGACAGAGACGCTGAGGGGAGAGACGCGCTGAGGGGAGAGACAGAGACGCTGAGGGGAGAGACGCGCTGAGGGGAGAGACAGACGCTGAGGGGAGAGACAGGCGCTGAGGGGAGAGACAGGCGCTGAGGGGAGAGACAGGCGCTGAGGGGAGAGACAGAGACGCTGAGGGGAGAGACAGAGACGCTGAGGGGAGAGACAGAGACGCTGAGGGGAGAGACAGGCGCTGAGGGGAGAGACAGGCGCTGAGGGGAGAGACAGGCGCTGAGGGGAGAGACAGGCGCTGAGGGGAGAGACAGAGACGCTGAGGGGAGAGACAGGCGCTGAGGGGAGAGACAGGCGCTGAGGGGAGAGACAGGCGCTGAGGGGAGAGACAGACGCTGAGGGGAGAGACGCGCTGAGGGGAGAGACAGACGCTGAGGGGAGAGACAGAGACGCTGAGGGGAGAGACAGGCGCTGAGGGGAGAGACAGGCGCTGAGGGGAGAGACAGAGACGCTGAGGGGAGAGACAGGCGCTGAGGGGAGAGACAGGCGCTGAGGGGAGAGACAGAAACGCTGAGGGGAGAGACACGCTGAGGGGAGAGACAGACGCTGAGGGTAGAGACAGGCGCTGAGGGTAGAGACAGGCGCTGAGGGGAGAGACAGGCGCTGAGGGGAGAGACAGGCGCTGAGGGGAGAGACAGAGACGCTGAGGGGAGAGACAGAGACGCTGAGGGGAGAGACAGGCGCTGAGGGGAGAGACCGGCGCTTAGGGGAGAGACAGGCGCTGAGGGGAGAGACAGGCGCTGAGGGGAGAGACAGGCGCTGAGGGGAGAGACAGGCGCTGAGGGGAGAGACAGAGGCGCTGAGGGGAGAGACAGAGACGCTGAGGGGAGAGACAGAGACGCTGAGGGGAGAGACAGACGCTGAGGGGAGAGACAGACGCTGAGGGGAGAGACAGACGCTGAGGGGAGAGACAGAGACGCTGAGGGGAGAGACAGGCGCTGAGGGGAGAGACAGGCGCTGAGGGGAGAGACAGGCGCTGAGGGGAGAGACAGGCGCTGAGGGGAGAGACAGGCGCTGAGGGGAGAGACAGGCGCTGAGGGGTGAGACAGGCGCTGAGGGGAGAGACAGGCGCTGAGGGGAGAGAGAGAAACGCTGAGGGGAGAGACAGGCGCTGAGGGGAGAGACAGGCGCTGAGGGGAGAGACAGACGCTGAGTTGAGAGACAGGCGCTGAGGGGAGAGACAGGCGCTGAGGGGAGAGACAGGCGCTGAGGGGAGAGACAGAGACGCTGAGGGGAGAGACAGAGACGCTGAGGGGAGAGACAGGCGCTGAGGGGAGAGACCGGCGCTGAGGGGAGAGACCGGCGCTGAGGGGAGAGACAGAGACGCTGAGGGGAGAGACAGAGACGCTGAGGGGAGAGACAGGCGCTGAGGGGAGAGACAGAGACGCTGAGGGGAGAGACAGGCGCTGAGGGGAGAGACAGGCGCTGAGGGGAGAGACAGAGACCCTGAGGGGAGAGACAGGCGCTGAGGGGAGAGACAGGCGCTGAGGGGAGAGACAGACGCTGAGGGGAGAGACAGACGCTGAGGGGAGAGACAGGCGCTGAGGGGAGAGACAGAGACGCTGAGGGGAGAGACAGGCGCTGAGGGGAGAGACAGGCGCTGAGGGGAGAGACAGGCGCTGAGGGGAGAGACAGGCGCTGAGGGGAGAGACAGGCGCTGAGGGGAGAGACGCGCTGAGGGGAGAGACAGGCGCTGAGGGGAGAGACAGAAACGCTGAGTGAGAGACAGAAACGCTGAGGGCAGAGACAGACGCTGAGGGGAGAGACAGACGCTGAGGGGAGAGACAGGCGCTGAGGGGAGAGACAGGCGCTGAGGGGAGAGACAGGCGCTGAGGGGAGAGACAGGCGCTGAGGGGAGAGACAGGCGCTGAGGGGAGAGACAGAGACGCTGATGGGAGAGACAGAGACGCTGAGGGGAGAGACCGGCGCTGAGGGGCGAGACCGGCGCTGAGGGGAGAGACCGGCGCTGAGGGGAGAGACGGGCGCTGAGGGGAGAGACAGAGACGCTGAGGGGAGAGACAGAGACGCTGAGGGGAGAGACAGGCGCTGAGGGGAGAGACAGGCGCTGAGGGGAGAGACAGGCGATGAGGGGAGAGACGCGCTGAGGGGAGAGACAGAGACGCTGAGGGGAGAGACAGAGACGCTGAGGGGAGAGACAGAGACGCTGAGGGGAGACAGACGCTGAGGGGAGAGACAGACGCTGAGGGGAGAGACAGACGCTGAGGGGAGAGACAGACGCTGAGGGGAGAGACAGGCGCTGAGGGGAGAGACAGAGACGCTGAGGGGAGAGACGCGCTGAGGGGAGAGACAGAGACGCTGAGGGGAGAGACGCGCTGAGGGGAGAGACAGACGCTGAGGGGAGAGACAGGCGCTGAGGGGAGAGACAGGCGCTGAGGGGAGAGACAGGCGCTGAGGGGAGAGACAGAGACGCTGAGGGGAGAGACAGAGACGCTGAGGGGAGAGACAGAGACGCTGAGGGGAGAGACAGGCGCTGAGGGGAGAGACAGGCGCTGAGGGGAGAGACAGGCGCTGAGGGGAGAGACAGGCGCTGAGGGGAGAGACAGAGACGCTGAGGGGAGAGACAGGCGCTGAGGGGAGAGACAGGCGCTGAGGGGAGAGACAGGCGCTGAGGGGAGAGACAGACGCTGAGGGGAGAGACGCGCTGAGGGGAGAGACAGACGCTGAGGGGAGAGACAGAGACGCTGAGGGGAGAGACAGGCGCTGAGGGGAGAGACAGGCGCTGAGGGGAGAGACAGAGACGCTGAGGGGAGAGACAGGCGCTGAGGGGAGAGACAGGCGCTGAGGGGAGAGACAGAAACGCTGAGGGGAGAGACACGCTGAGGGGAGAGACAGACGCTGAGGGTAGAGACAGGCGCTGAGGGTAGAGACAGGCGCTGAGGGGAGAGACAGGCGCTGAGGGGAGAGACAGGCGCTGAGGGGAGAGACAGAGACGCTGAGGGGAGAGACAGAGACGCTGAGGGGAGAGACAGGCGCTGAGGGGAGAGACCGGCGCTTAGGGGAGAGACAGGCGCTGAGGGGAGAGACAGGCGCTGAGGGGAGAGACAGGCGCTGAGGGGAGAGACAGGCGCTGAGGGGAGAGACAGAGGCGCTGAGGGGAGAGACAGAGACGCTGAGGGGAGAGACAGAGACGCTGAGGGGAGAGACAGACGCTGAGGGGAGAGACAGACGCTGAGGGGAGAGACAGACGCTGAGGGGAGAGACAGAGACGCTGAGGGGAGAGACAGGCGCTGAGGGGAGAGACAGGCGCTGAGGGGAGAGACAGGCGCTGAGGGGAGAGACAGGCGCTGAGGGGAGAGACAGGCGCTGAGGGGAGAGACAGGCGCTGAGGGGTGAGACAGGCGCTGAGGGGAGAGACAGGCGCTGAGGGGAGAGAGAGAAACGCTGAGGGGAGAGACAGACGCTGAGGGGAGAGACAGACGCTGAGTTGAGAGACAGGCGCTGAGGGGAGAGACAGGCGCTGAGGGGAGAGACAGAGACGCTGAGGGGAGAGACAGAGACGCTGAGGGGAGAGACAGGCGCTGAGGGGAGAGACCGGCGCTGAGGGGAGAGACCGGCGCTGAGGGGAGAGACAGAGACGCTGAGGGGAGAGACAGAGACGCTGAGGGGAGAGACAGGCGCTGAGGGGAGAGACAGAGACGCTGAGGGGAGAGACAGGCGCTGAGGGGAGAGACAGGCGCTGAGGGGAGAGACAGAGACCCTGAGGGGAGAGACAGGCGCTGAGGGGAGAGACAGGCGCTGAGGGGAGAGACAGACGCTGAGGGGAGAGACAGACGCTGAGGGGAGAGACAGGCGCTGAGGGGAGAGACAGAGACGCTGAGGGGAGAGACAGGCGCTGAGGGGAGAGACAGGCGCTGAGGGGAGAGACAGGCGCTGAGGGGAGAGACAGGCGCTGAGGGGAGAGACAGGCGCTGAGGGGAGAGACGCGCTGAGGGGAGAGACAGGCGCTGAGGGGAGAGACAGAAACGCTGAGTGAGAGACAGAAACGCTGAGGGCAGAGACAGACGCTGAGGGGAGAGACAGACGCTGAGGGGAGAGACAGGCGCTGAGGGGAGAGACAGGCGCTGAGGGGAGAGACAGGCGCTGAGGGGAGAGACAGGCGCTGAGGGGAGAGACAGGCGCTGAGGGGAGAGACAGAGACGCTGATGGGAGAGACAGAGACGCTGAGGGGAGAGACCGGCGCTGAGGGGCGAGACCGGCGCTGAGGGGAGAGACCGGCGCTGAGGGGAGAGACGGGCGCTGAGGGGAGAGACGGGCGCTGAGGGGAGAGACAGAGACGCTGAGGGGAGAGACAGAGACGCTGAGGGGAGAGACAGGTGCTGAGGGGAGAGACAGGCGCTGAGGGGAGAGACAGGCTCTGAGGGGAGAGACAGATGCTGAGGGGAGAGACAGAGATGCTGAGGGGAGAGACAGACGCTGAGGTGAGAGACAGACGCTTAGGGGAGAGACAGACTGAGGGGAGAGAGACACAGAGACACTGCTCACATGAGCAAAGTCCACCCTCTCCTGGAAATCAACCTGGTCATTGGCTCATCCATGACCCCCATAGAGTGATGTTGGCTAAACGGCCTTTACTTTTAAAGATTTATTTAGTCGTTTTGCTATTTTTAGCCTACACGTCTGGCAGAGAGAGTTGAGGGGGCACGCGGGGGTGCACCTGGCTGAGCGCGCATGTTACAGAGCACAAGGACCTGGGCTTGAACCCGCGCTCCTCGCTCCCCACCTGCAGGGAGGAAGCTTCAGGTGTGGTAAAGCTGGGCTGTGGGTCACTCTGTCTCTCCCCCCATCTCTGTCCTACCCAATAAAATAGAAAAAAAGGAAATAACAGCCACTGGGAGTGGTGGGTTGTGCTGGTGCTCAACGCCAGCAATAATCCTGTTGACAATTAAAAAAACAAACAGAGGGAGAGACACCTGCAACACTGCTTCACTTAAAAAGCTTCCCCCCTGCAGGTGGGACTGGGGGGCCTTGAACACGTGTCTTTACGCACTGTAATGTGTGCGCTCAATCAGGGGCACCACCACCCAGCCCCCTAAAGATTGATTTATTAATGGGGAAGGGAGGGAGAGAGTCAGAGCGTCACTCTGGGACATGCGGTGCTGGGGTCAGACACATCATCCACTGAACTGCCTCCGGGCCACTAGACATCCCCTTCTTGGGTGCTGGAGATGGAACTCGATGGGGAAAATTCAGAGCTGACCACATGTGTGGCTCCGGGTTGCACCCTAGGTCACAAGAGCACCATGCACAGCAAGGGAGCGGGGTTGGGCCGAGCTCTACAGGGCATTTTCTTAGCTTTCCATCAGGATGAAACTGTGGCCATCTATTTATTTATTGCCATCAGGGTTATTGCTGGGGCTCGGTGCCTGTGTGACCAGTCCTCTGCTCCCAGTGGCCATTTTTACTTTTCTTCTCCCTTACCTCCATTTCTTTTTTGGATAGAGATAGAGAAGGTGGAAGGGGGATATAAGGAGGGAGGGGGAGAGAGAGAGACCTGCAGCCCTGCTTCATTGCTCGTGAAGCTAACTGCCTGCAGGTGGGGGTAGGGGCTTGAACCTGGGTCCTTGTGCTTACTGGGTGCACCACCACCTGGCCCCTGTAATCTGAATGTTTATTTTTTGTTTTTCAGCTTATCCTGAAGATGAAAGTAAGCGCCCCGATTCCCCAGGCTGTGAAGGAAGAGGAATGATTTTGCGGTCTGGTTTTCCATCACATCGATCAGAAGATGAACCCTGCCAATCCCTTCAGCGGTCAGCAGCCGCCGCCTGGTGTTTTCCCAGCACCTGCCAGTAGTTCCATAGTAACATTCCAGGCAAAGCCAGCATTCCGATTTGGCCAGCCTTCTCTTTTTGGACAAAACAGTGCGCTGTCTGGGAAAAGTTCAGGATTCTCACAAGTATCCAGCTTTCCTGCATCTTCTGGAGCAAGTCATTCTTCTTCAGTGCAGACAGCAGGGTTCCCCCAAACCTCAAATGTCGGTCTCTTTTCAGGACCTGAACACACTCCAGCTTTTGTCGCTTCTGGGCCTTCCAGTTCCTCTGTGTCTGCAAGCCCAGTGTTTAGTTTTAAGTCTTCTGGCATTGGGACTTTCCCAAGTACTTCTACCTTTGGGCCAGAAACTGGAGAGGTAGCAAGCTCAAATTTTGGGAAAACGGAGTTTAGCTTCAAACCTCTGGAAAGCGCAGTCTTCAGACCAATCCTGGGAGCTGATTCTGAGCCGGAGAAAACTCGGAGCCAAGCTGCCTCTGGCTTTTTCACGTTTTCCCATCCGATTAGCAGTGGGCCTGCTGAGTTGGCTCCGTTTGCTCTTTCTCAGGTGACAAGTGATTCTACCACCAGTTCAAACTTTACCTTTTCAAAGCCAGTGAGTAGTATGATCTTTTCATCTGCATTTACTCCTGCGTTGTCGAAGCAAAATGCAGAAGAGGAGAAGAGGTCTCTGCAGTCATTATTTGGCGGTTTGAGTAGCAGCTTCACTAGTTTCCCCTCTTCCTCTTCAGGGCCTTTGGGTGAGGCCTTCCCAGTTGGCAAAGCAGGTACTAGACAAGGATTTGAAGAAGCTGTTTCCCACACGGAACCGCTCCCCAGCCTCATGAAAGGACTGAAAAGGAAGGAGGATCAGGACCGCTCCCCAAGGAGACTTGGTCACGAGGCAGCAGAAGACATGGACCCTCTGCAACGGGCTGATCACCCTCCAGACAAGAGACCTGTGCGCCTGAATCGGCCCCGGGCAGGCACTTTGTTTGGCCGGACGATACAGGAGGTCTTCAAGAGCAATAAAGAAGTAACTCGCCTGGGCAACAAGGAATCCAAAAAGGAAGTGGGCTGTGCCGAGTCTGGGGAGAACGAGCACCTGGCCGCTGCAGGGGCAAGTCACTCTGGCCTGACCCCTTCTCGGCTCCCAGCTGTGAACAGAGAGGAAGAAGCAGAAAGTAGAGAGAAGGAAGGTGAGCACTGCAGAGCCGCAGCACATGGCGAGTCCTGCTGGCAGTTCTTAGAGAACCTCCCTGGGTGTTAACATCATCGCTTTTCTGGGAACTGGGGATCCTGACGTGGGGTCTTGGAGCAGGTCTTAGTCCATGGAAGTTTCTTTGCTTTGCCATAGTTGGTGCCTTCTGTCTTTTAAAGATGCAGCGTCTGATACATTTCTGTGCCCACCCTCTGGTCCCCTAGATTCTCTACGGGGAACGCCTGGGCGTCAGAGTAAAAGAAGTGAGAGCACAGACAGTCTTGGAGGTTTGTCGCCAGCAGAACTCACAGCGATTCAGTGCAAGAACATCCCTGACTATCTCAACGACAGAACCATCCTGGAAAACCACTTTGGGAAAATCGCCAAAGTGCAGCGGGTCTACACTAGGCGCAGTAAAAAGCTGGCAGTTGTGTATTTCTTTGATCATGTGAGTATCCCTGAAAAAAATAGTTACGTGACGTTTGTCATTTTAAACCCTCTTTTTTCCCCTTCAGTTTATCCGTGGTTGGCACGCCAGAATACAGGGAAGTGTCTGGATGTCTTCTTCTGACTTGGAAAGTGCAGCATATTCCACAGCGTTTGTTCAGAGCTTACGAGCCCTGCTGAGTACCAGGTGGGGGGACACCAGATAGATCCCCACAGCTGGACTCCTCTGAAACTGGGGCGCGGCTCTGTACCCACACAGCACTCTTCCAGACTTGAGCTTTCTTACTTTAGCTATGTAGTCCTAGGGCACAGTTAGCGTCGAGTTCCCAGTGGAGCACCCGAGGCCAGCGGTTTGGGTGATACCTGACTTCTGTCAAGGCACATGTATGGGGAGTAGCTCGGTGTCAGGTCTCATTCTTGGGGGATGGCTCCCATTATGTACTGTAATTTCTATGACTGGCTCTGATTACTCTTGGGGGAGGGAAATACAGTGGAAACAACGTGTGAAGACAGGTGACAGCATGGGCAGGGACCGTACGGGTGACGTGCGTTCACCCAGGTGCACCGCCGCCCAGCCCCATATCTTCATGTGTTTGAGGCTTTCCCATGCCGGGGCACGTATCCTCACTGCATCTCTCTGCTCTTTGTGTCTGACTGGTCTTCCACTGTCTGTGTGAGTTTATTCGTCTACCTGTCGTCAGTGGGCGCAGGCTGTTTCTCCCTTTGCTCTGTGTGTGAACGTGCAGAGGTTCAGCTTCCTGCTTTTGCTCCTTTCGGGTCTGTGCTCAGGAGCAGAGCTGCTGTCTCACGTTCCTCATCATCTTTACAAGTTACGTTTTGGTTGTTGAGCAGTGCTGCTTCCCAGCTAGACCCCCAGACCTGTGTGCAGTCCGTGAGTACGTGTCATTGTAAGCAGCTCACCTATGACCAGACAGCCGAGACCCTGCCCGCCCCATCTCTCCAGTCGTGCAGGAACCTGTCACCTACCTTGGGAGATGGGTGGGGACGTTGTCAGAGCTGCACCTGTAGCGTCACAGACAGGTGGTTCTGTGCCCGTTGTACCTCGTGTATCAGTGTGCCCCTGTGTGTGTTCACTTGGCAGTCTGTCCACTGAGGTGTGTGGTCACATGGTGAGAACCATCTTAGCGTCAGGCCATGCTTATGGGTCCTTATTAGCTTTATTTATTTATTGGAGAGAGACAGCCAGAAACTGAGAAGGGGATGATGGACAGAGAGACACCTGCAGTTCTGCTTCATCACTCCTGAAGCTTTCCTCCTGCAGGTGGGGACTGGGGGCTTGAACCCAGGTCCTTGTGCACTATAATGTGTTTGCTCAACCAGGTGAGCCACCACCTGGCTCCAACTTACGGTTTTGTCACAGTGAAGGCATCTGTTTCAAAGAGAGAAGCAAATAAAGCATGTGAGACAATGGGAGATAGTATAGTGGTTATGCAGAAAGCCTCTCTCATGACTGAGCCTCCCAGGTCGCACGTTTAACTTCCCGCACCACTAAACTAGAACTGAGCAGTGCCCTGAACTCTCTCGCTTGGTGTCTTTCTCTTTGCATCTCTGTCATTAAAAAAAAAAAAAAAAATTAAAGCACACACTTGTGAAAAACTTATGAGACAAATAAAAGGAATGAGGACTGACAGCCATGCCCGGAGGCAGAAGTATAGTCAACTGTGTCCTGGGCAGAGGCATCCTGTGGTTGTGGCGTCTGAGTGCCCAGCCCCACGGCACTGGACTCCTGGTTCCTCAGACTTGGTGCATAAACTTTATTCCAGGCATCAGCAGCTCTGGCTCGAAAGAAGGGAAAAGGTTTACATGAAGACATGGCTATCTTTTGGCACAAGAAGAAAACAAGTAAGTTTCTGTTTATTCTTGGCACCTTCTCTAAAGCTCTCCTGCAGGGTCCTGTGAGCTCCAAGCACGTGCCCTTCCCAGGGTGGGGGGCCTGGCCCTGAGCAGACCGTGTGTCTCATGGTGTTTCTCTGGGCTCGTCTGTAATCTGTGTCTACTGTAAGGACATGACTTTCTCAAAGGAAAAGGTGGGGGAGTCCATAACAGGTGCCATGTGATGTCATAAGCTGTTCTGACTCTTGTGTCCCAGGTCCCAACAAGAAACCCTTTTCCCCCAAGGAGAAGAAAGCAGGTGACGGGGACGCTAGCCCAGGCACCGAGAACACGCCCTTCCAGCACTCCCCACTTGGCAAGTCGGTGGTGAGGGCTGCTAGCAGCCTCCTGAGTAAAAGGTGTGGGTCCAGCCTAGTGACAGTTTACTTTGTCTCTGTTTTTATTTACATATTTTGGGTGACGTTTGTGCTCCATCACTTTTAGCCACTTTCTTTTCTTTTTTCTCTCTTTGTTATTTATTTTTTACCAGAACACTGCTCAGCTCTGACTTAACTGTGGTGCAGGGGATTGAACCTGGGACTTTAGAGCCTTAGGCATGAGAGTCTCCGCATAACCATTATGCTATTCTCTCTCTCTTTTTACAGAGCCCTGCTCTGCTCTGGTTTATGGTAGTGCTGGGGCTTGAACCTGGAGTCTCAGAGCCTCAGGCATTTACATAACCATGATACTGTCTTCCCAGCCCTATTTAATTAAAAAAAAAATTATTATCTTTATTTATTGCATAGAGACTGCCAGAAATCGAGAGGAAGGAGGAGATAGAGAGGGAGAGAGACACCGTAGCACTGCTTCACCACTTATGAAGCTTTCCCCTACAGGGAGGGACTGGGGGCTTAAACCCTGGTCCTTGCACGTTGTTAACATGTACACTCAACCAGCTGTGCCACCACCTGGCCCCCCTGCTTGATTTTTTATGTGATGTGTGCACCCAGGGCTTGACACGTGTGAAACTACTGAGCTGCCTCCTAAGCCAACTTTTATTCTGTTTTTTTTAAAAATATTTATTTATTTATTCCCTTTTGTTGCCCTTGTTTTATTGTTGTAGTTATGATTGTTATTGATGTCATCGTTGCTGGATAGGACAGACAGAAATAGAGAGAGGAGGCGAGACAGGGGGAGAGAAAGACAGACACCTGCAGACCTGCTTCACCGCTTGTGAAGCGACTCCCCTGCAGGTGGGGAGCCGGGGGCTTGAAGCGTGGTCCTTACGCCAGTCCTTGTGCTTTGCGCCACCTGCGCTTAACCCACTGTGCTACCGTCCGACTCCCTATTCTGTTTTTTTAAATTATATTTTTATTTATTTATTATCGCATAGAGACAGATAAATTGAGATGGGAGAAGACAGAGACAGAGAGACACCTGCAGCCCTGCGTCACCACTCATGAAGCTTCCCCCTGCAGGTGGGGACCAGGGGCTGGAACCTGGGTCCTCGCACACTGTGATGTGTAATTAGCCGGGGGTAGTGCCACTGCCTGGCCCCTTTTCACTCTTTTTTTTTTTTTTTTACTTATTTTCAAAGTATTTTTTAAAATTTATATTTATTTATTGGCTAGAGACAACCAGAAATCGAAAGGGAAAGGGGAAATAGAGAAGGAGAGAGACAGATTCCTGCAGCCCTGTTTCACCACTCACAGAGCTTTCCCCCGACAGGTGGGGACCTGGGCTCAAACCCAGGTCCTTGCACATTGTAATGTGCGTTCACCCAGGTGCACCACCGGCCCCTACTTACTTTTTAAAAATTTTTAAAAATATATTTATTCCCTTTTGTTGCCCTTGTTGTTTTATTGTTGTAGTTATTATTGTTGTTATTGATGTTGTTGTTGGACAGGACAGAGAGAAATGGAGAGAGGAGGGGAAGACAGAGAGGGGGAGAGAAAGACAGACACCTGCAGACCTGCTTCACCACCTGGGAAGCGACTCCCCTGCAGGTGGGGAGCCGGGGGCTCGAACCGGGATGCTTACGCCGGTCCTTGGGCTTTGTGCTTCATGTGCGTTTAACCTGTTGCGCTACCACCTGACTCCCCTGCTTACTTTTTTTTTTTGAAATTTTTAAAAATATTTATTTATTTTCCCTTTTCTTGCCTTTGTTATTTTTCTTTTTTTTTTTTCTTTATTGGGGAATTAATGTTTTACATTCAACAGTAAATACAATAGTTTGTACATGCATAACATTCCCCAGTTTCCCATTTAACAATACAACCCCCACTATGTCATTTATCATCCTTCATGGACCTGTATTCTCTCCATGCCTTTGTTATTTTTCATTGTTGTAGTTATTATTGTTGTTGTAATTGATGTCGTTGTTGTTGGGTAGGACAGAGAGAAATGGAGAGAGGAGGGGAAGACGGGGGGGGAGAGACAGACAGACACCTGCAGACCTGCTTCACCGCCTGTGAAGCAACTTCTCTGCAGGTGGGGAGCTGAGGGATCGAACCCAGGATCCTTATGCCGGTCTTTGAGCTTTGTGCCACATGCGCTTAACCCACTGCGCTATCGCCCAGCCCCCTGCTTACTTATTTTTAACCACAGCTCCCAGGGATTGAACCCGAGACCTCTGAGCCTCAGGAATGAGTCTGTGTGTAAGCTGCTGTGCTATCTCCCTGGCTTGTTCTGTGTGTGGTCAGTGGGGAGAGGTGAGCTAGATACCTCTAGACGTTCACTTCAGCTGCTCAAATGGGCTCCTGCCATTTTGACTAGTTCTGAGTGGGGTGAAATGGGGAAATGGTGAGAGTGATCTGGGCGGCCGGTCTGTGGGCTTAGCCCAGGGTCCTCTCAGTGCAGGGCAGGCGGCTTGTCTCAGCAGATGAGGGGAGGGGTGGAGGTGGGGAGCAGGCAAGTGCCTGATGGGTGCTGGCTGTGCTGTTCTCTTTGTAGCTCTCCAGTGAAGAAGCCGAATCTCGTCAAGTTTGAGGGTGACCCCTTTGACTCTGGCTCTGAGGGCTCTGAGGGCCTGGGGCTCTGTGTGTCGTCCCTCAGTTCCCTGATAGGCACTGTGGCCGAGACGTCCGAGGAGAAGTACCGCCTGCTTGACCAGAGGGACAGAATCATGCGGCAAGGTGCGGAGGGGTGTGGGCCCTGCTTGGTGGCGCTCTTGGAGCCTGGGTGGGGCCTTACTGTCCAGGGTCAGTGCAGTCTTGGGAATGCAGATGGCGGCAAAGCAGGCCTGTGCTTTGCTCACTGTGATTTGGGAGGAAGTCTGCAGAACTTTGGTCCATGCAAATCGAACAATTAAAAGGGACTTTTTTAGACCTTCAGAAATCACATGTGTAAATAAGTCAGAATTTGGGTGGGGGGGTAGGGGTAACATCAACCCTGGGTTGTAATTTACGTCACAAAAGATTTTTCCCGGTTATAAGAAGTATGTGGGAGTCAGTGTGGAGGAACCTGACATGGCAGAAGGCTGAGAAGCGGTGCGGCTGCCAGGACTGTGGCTCGGGAGGCTTCATGGCCAGGCCCACAGGCCCTCCGGGGTCTGGCACCAGGCGTTAGAAATACCAGACGCTGAAGTGAGGCAGGTAGGGTGGGGAGCGTAGACCACAGAAAGCTGGACCAGGCCAGTTGTGACAAGTGGCGACTCCTGGCAGGGTAGAGAGCCCAAGCTGGGAGCCTCGGGCTAGGCTGCAGCATCTCACGGTGTCTGGGTCCATTTACTTTTGGCATGGGGCCAGTGGTGTCTCAGGACTTATGACCCATTTCGGGTCGAGGTATCTGGTGCAGGCAGGAGTGAATCTTCCTGTGTGGGTGAGGGGTCTGTTTATTCCCAGCACTTCCCCTTCAGTGGGGTCAGGCCTCAGCATAGTTCCTTCAGCTGTGGGGCCAGGAGGTGGCACACCTGCTACCATGTCAGGGTCCAGGGTTCAAGCCTCGGGTCCCCACCTGCAGGGGGAAAGAATGAGTAAAGCAGGCCTGCAGGCATCTGTCTTCCTCTTTATCCCCCATTCCTTCTCACTCATTTTCTGTCTCTATCCAAAGAAAGAAAAAAAGGAAAAGAGGGGAAAATGGCCCCCAAAGTGCTGGGGTTGTGGTGCCCTGGAGGCAATGCAAGAGGAAGGCTGGGTAACTGCTTCGTCAACATGGGAGGAGCCCCAGGCCCAATTCCAGAATGAGCTGTGGGCGCGTGTCACCACGTGACGATACTCTTCCCTCGACACCGTCTAGCTCGGGTGAAGAGGACTGACCTGGACAAGGCGAGGACGTTTGTGGGGACGTGCCCGGACATGTGTCCCGAGAAGGAGCGGTACATGCGGGAGACACGGAGCCAGCTGAGTGTGTTTGAAGTGGTCCCAGGGACTGACCAGGTGGGCGCCCGGGCCGGTGGGCGGGCGTGTCAGAGGGTGGTGGGGCAGGGCCGCCTTCTCCCTGACGTCTGCACGGCAGAGACGTGACAGAGTCTTTCCTGTGTAGAGGCTGGTGGGGATGTGCCCAGCAGTCAGTCAGGGACCCGGGCTTTGAGCTGTGCACACAGCGGCTTTGTGTGAGGTGGCGGCACGCAGAGCCCTCCTGGCACAGAGAAATGTAGGTCTACTTAGGAACAATGAGGCAGGCTCACCTTTCTCCTTTTCACATTTTTTAAAATTTTTATTTATTAAAAGGAAACACTGACAAAAACTATAGGATAAGAGGGGTACAACTCCACACAGTTCCCACCACCAGACCTCTATATCGCATCCCCTCCCCTGACAGCTTTCCTATTCTTTATCCCTCTGGGAGCATGGACCCAGGGTCACTGTGGGATGCAGAAGGTGGAAGGTCTGGCTTCTGTAACTGCTTCCCCGCTGAACATGGGCGTTGACGGGTGGATCCACACTCCCAGCCTGTCTCTCTCTTTCCCTAGTGGGGCAGGGCTCTGGGGAAGTGGGGCTCCAGGACGCATTGGTGGGGTCGTCTGTCCAGGGCAGTCTGGTTGGCATCACGGTGGCATCTGGAATGTGGTGGCTGAACTTCCCAGTTTTGAAGCAGCCTCCTTGCAGAGCTCAGGCCAGGTGTTGTCTCTGAGTCACCATCTTGGGCCCGCCTTCTCCTTTTCACAGTTTTGTTCTCACCCTTCCTGTGTTTACTTTGCACATTTGAGATCATACGCTAAGTCTTCGTGCGGCTGTGGGCACCGTTCCAGGCAGTGGGGGCCAGGCTTGTGCCCTGACGGGCAGGTGCGGTGCCCAGGCAGACTGTTTGGCAGCCCTGCTCACCTCTTTTATGAATGTGCTATATATATATATATATTTTTTTAATTTTTTAAAAAATTTTCTTTTATTTATTTTCCCTTTTGTTGCCCTTGTTGTTTTTATTATTGTTGTAGTTATTATTGTTGTCGTCGTTGTTAGATAGGACAGAGAGAAATGGAGAGAGGAGGGGAAGACAGAGAGGGGAGAGAAAGACAGACACCCGTAGATCTGCTTCACCGCCTGTGAAGCGACTTCCCCTGCAGGTGGGGAGCCGGGGGCTCGAACCAGGATCCTTATGCCGGTCCCTGCACTTTGCACCACCTGCGATTAACCCGCTGAGCTACCGCCCGACTCCCGAATGTGCTCTATTTCTATCCACTTATTTATGGCACTAGGGGAGGAGCCCAGCCCTTGGTGCACACACTTCTCTTGGTCAACTGTTTCACTCTTTCTTAGGCAGGCAGACAGACAGAAAGAGAACACCACCCCTGCTCCACTTCTGTGAACTCAGAGCCTCACACGCAGAAATGGAGGCGCCTCCCGACCTCTGTGTCTGCTCCACCCACCCCTGTGTTGCTAGGGTTTTGCTTAGATGAGAAAGGCAGAAGGAGAGAGATCCCAGCTCTGGAGCTTCTCCCCTTGCTGTGGGGCTCTGTACTGAGATCTGGGTTGCGTACGTGGCAGAGCAGGTGCATTTTCAGCTGAGCTGCCTCACTGAACCCTGGGAGAAGCTCTGCCTTTCTTTTTCTTCTTTAAATATTTACTCTTTTTTGTTACCCTTGTTGTTTTATAGTTGTTGTAGTATTTTATTTATTTATTTTTTTGCCTCCAGGGTTATTGCTGGGACTCAGTGTCTACACCATGAATCCACTGCTCCTGGAGGCCATTTTTTCCCCCTTTTGTTGCTTTTGTTGTTGTAGCCTTGTTGTGGTTATTGTTGTTGTTCATTGTTGGATAGGACAGGGAGAAATGGAGACAGGAGGGGAAGACAGAGAGGGAGAGAAGGACAGACACCTGCAGACCTGCTTCACCGCCTGTGCAGCGACTTCTCTGCAGGTGGGGATCCGGGGGCTCGAACCAGGATCTTACACTGGTCCTTGTGCTTCGTGCCATGTGTGCTTAACCGCTGCGCTATCGCCCGACCCCTATTGTTGTTGTAGTTATTGTTGTTGATGTCGTCATCGTTGTATAGGACAGAGAGAAGTGGAGAGAGGAGGGGAAGACAGAGAGGGGGAGAGGAAGACAGACACCTGCAGACCTGCTTCACCGCCTGTGAAGCGACTCCCCTGGTGGGGATCCGGGGGCTCGAACCCGGGATCCTTATGCCGGTCCTTGTGTTCTGCGCCACGTGTGCTTAACCCGCTGCACTACCACCCGACTCCCTCTTTTTCTTTTTTAAAAGTAAGAACAGCTGGCCAGTTCAGCAGGTTGGTTTTTTTTTTTTTTTGGATTTATTAACTTGAGAGAGATTGTGCACAAGGAGAGGCAGAAAAGCAGAGGGGGAGCTCTGGCTCCGCAGTCTAGGTTTGCACTTGACCACGTGGCCTCAGGCTTCGGAGCCCACACTGCAGCTGCTGGGCTCTTCCTGGCCAGCGTATAAACAAGCCTTTTCCACTTACAATCACACCACGGGGGTTTCCTTGTGACAAGCTTCCTAGTCATTTTTAACTAACAGCCATCTGGTTATGTAACTATCAAAACTGTGTTTTGCAGAGGTTATTTAAGCAATCTGTGACTTTTCAATCATGTTTGTTGATTTTGCCACCAAGGTTTTGCTGGAGTTTCAACCTATGCAATTCTCCCACTTCTGGGAAGACCTCCCCCCCACCCCCATATGGAGTGAGACATGGGGAGAGAGACCGTGAGGAGAGACATCACACCACACTCCTGAAGGCCCCTGTGCATAGTGCTCTCTCCTGCGGGGGGGTCGGGGGCTCGAACCCAGGTCCCCACTCATGGTAAACTGTTCTCTACTGGCTGAGCTCACTCTTTTTTGTTAGGAGTTCTGCTGAGCGTGTCCATGCAGTGCTCCCAGGCATGTGCTTTCTCCCTTTTGGGCAGACCCTGAGAATCCAGATACTGAGCCAGAAGCCTGGTCTTTGTGCTTGTGCCCACATTGCTGCCCCAGAAATGGGCTCCGTTTCTGGAGACTTTTACTCTATCTGTTTTGCTTGTGACTTTTCTTCTGACCAGTGTTGGTCGGACGGTTGGTTTTTTTATTAGGTCCCTGCTCAGCTCAGGCTTACAGGGAATTGAAGCTGGGACTTTGGAGCCTCAGGCACGAGAGTGTCCTTGCAGAACCACTGTGCTGACTCCCCTGTCCTGGCCAGTGTCTGGACTCTGCCTCTGCCTCATGCTGGTTCCAGGCAGCAGCGGTTAGGGAGAGAGGCCCAGGGCTCCTGTCCTGGGAAGCAGTGATGATGATTGGTGGCTAGGGCCCAGGCCTGTGGACTCCCAGCTTCTGCCCTCAGCCACGTGTCTTCAGCCCCTTTGCAGCTGAGACATGCAGCTCCTGTCTCCTTGGGCAGCTGGTCCTGGCCCTCGGCCTGGCAGAGTCGTCCTCATTGCTGGCTTCTTTATGTTCTTGGCTCCTGTTGATCAGCTCTGGGGTTTGAATAAGCTCAGACCTTTTGAGACACTTGAGAGCCTGTCAGTGGCCTCGGAGGTGGTGCAATGGCAGAGTTCGGGACCTGCAAGTATGAGGTCTAGAGTCTGAATCCTGATAACCCATGCGCCAGAGTGACTGGTTCTTTCTCTCACTCTTGCTAATTACATGTCTTTTCAAAAGTTCTCTTCCTATCCCATCTTGGCACTAGGATCCAGACAGATGTGTTTCACTACATTCTGTTTCTCATGAACTGTCCCATTCACCTCCTGGACGGATTTACCAAAAACAAGTTTATTAGCTTATTGTGTCTTTGAATTGTGAGTGTCACCTTCTACAGAAATTCCAGATCTTCAAATCATATTCTGTAGTGCTGCAGTGTTGGTCTGTGTGTGCAGGGTTCCTGGCATGCCAGCTCCGCACCTGCCCCAGCAGCATGCCCCCCCTTTGCCAGGTGGACCACGCAGCTGCCGTGAAGGAGTACAGCCGGTCCTCTGCGGACCAGGAAGAGCCCTTGCCCCACGAGCTCCGGCCATCAGCCGTGCTCAGCAGGACCATGGACTACCTGGTGACCCAGATCATGGACCAGAAGGAGAGCAGTCTGCGGGACTGGTATGACTTTGTGTGGAACCGCACAAGAGGCATCCGGAAGGTATGGGCCACTTCCAAAAGGAAACGGGCTGAGGGGGACTTTTCAGACTGCTGTTCTACCTCTAACAAAACAGAGTCGTTAAAACCTTTACAAAGTCCTCTTAAATGTGCTTTGTGGACTTTGCTTCCAATTGAAAGACAGTAAATTCAGGTAGCAGTATTGTTGTTTTTGATTTTTAAGATATTTACAGAGAAATTGAGAGGGGAGGGGAAGATTGAGGGGGAAAGAGACAGAGAGACACCTGCAGCCTTGCTTCACCACTCGTGAAGCTTTCCCCCTCAGGTGGGGACCAGGGGCTTGAACCCAGGTCCTTGTGCCCTGTACTGTGAGTGCTCAAGCAGGTGCGCCATAGTCCGACCCCGCAGCATTGATTTTCTAACTGCTTCTGTCCCTGGAGATGTGTGCATAAGGATGTCACGTGTGTGTCTACACGTGTCACACAATGTAACCTCCTGTCTGGCAGGACATCACACAGCAGCACCTGTGTGACCCTGGCACGGTGTCCTTGATTGAGAAATGCACCCGCTTCCACATCCACTGTGCTCACTTCATGTGTGAGGAGCCCATGTCCTCCTTTGACGCCAAGATCAACAACGAGAACATGACCAAGTGCCTGCAGAGCCTGAAGGAGATGTACCAGGACCTTCGGGGCAGAGGTGTTTCCTGTGCCAGCGAGGCCGAGTTCCAGGGCTACAACGTGCTACTCAACCTGAACAAGGGGGACATCCTGAGGTGAGTCCATGCAGCCTAACACAGGGCCACGGGCTCTGCTCACGTCAACAAGGGGGACATCCTGAGGTGAGTCCATGCAGCCTAACACAGGGCCACAGGCTCTGCTCTCGTCAACAAGGGGGACATCCTGAGGTGAGTCCATGCAGCCTAACACAGGGCCACGGGCTCTGCTCACGTCAACAAGGGGGCATCCTCCACAGGGCCTAACACAGGCTACAAGATCTGCTCACTTCAACAATGGGACAGACATCCTGAGGTGAGAGTTAGGGAGACAGGCTCCTACAGCACTGCTTCACCGCTTGGGAAGCTTCCTTCCTGTAGGTGGGGCCTGGAGACTTGAATCTGGGTCCTTGCACTTGGTCTGGCAGCACCACCACTCGGCCCCAAGAAACAGGGAGTCTAAAACTCTGTTCTGACTTGTGTGTGACGTATATATGAGACCAAGAGCCTCTGCCCATCCCTGTGAGCTGGACTCCACAGCCTCTCTCCTTTCAAGATTCTTAATGTTGAAACTCTTTTAGTTTTGCATTCTCTGTGACAGCGTTGACATAAAGTATCTTGATAAGTGACTGGCTTTAAGTTTTTAAGCCTTAAGATATATCAGTGGGGAGTTGGGCGGTGGCACAGCAGGTTAAGCACATGTGGCGCAAAGTGCAAGGACCGGTGTAAGGATCCCAGTTTGAGGCCCCGGCTCCCCACCTGCAGGGGAGTCACTTCACAGGCGGTGAAGCAGGTCTGCAGGTGTCTGTCTTTCTCTCCCCCTCTCTGTCTTCCCCTCTTCTCTCCATTTCTCTCTGTCCTATCCAACAATGAACAACATTAACAACAATAATAATGACCACAACAAGGCTACAACAACAAGGGCAACAAAAGGGGGGAAAAATGAGCAGTGAGTTCATGGTGCAGGCACCGAGCCCCAGCAATAACCCTGGAGGCAGGAAAAAAAAAAAAAGAAATATCAGTGATGGGACAGGACTGTGTTTGTTATTGATGAAGGTGTTTTCCTTCCTCTTGAGTGATTCAGTCAAATTGACTCCTTTCTAAAAGAGCAAAGTATAGTTTTTTAAAAACAGAGCCCTGCTCAGCTCTGGTTTGTGTTGGTGTGGGGGATAGAATTTGGGACTTTTGGGAGTCGGGTGGTAGCGCAGTGCATTAAGCGCACATGGAGTGAGGTGCAAGGACCAGCGGAAGGATCTTGGTTCAAGCCCCCAGGTCCCCACCTGCAGGAGAGTTGCTTCATAAGCGGTGAAGCAGGTCTGCAGGTGTCTGCCTTTCTCCCCCCTCTCTGTCTTCCCCTCCTCTCTCCATTTCTCTCTGTCCTATCCAATAACAATGACAACAACAACAGCAATAATAACTACAACAATAAAAAACAACAAGGGAGACAAAAGGGAAAATAAATAAATAAATATATATATAAAAAGAATTTGGGACTTTGGAGCCTCAGGCCTAAGAGTCTCTTTGCATAACCATTATACTATCTACCCCCACCCTATAGTTAAGTTTTGCCTTTTGAACATCATTATTAAGCAAGGCTGGCAGTTAGCATTAAGTAGGTGTGACAATCTTTTTTTTTAATGTTTATTCATTTACTTACTCCCTTTTGTTGCCCTTGTTGTATTATTGTTGTTGTTGTTGGCTAGGACAGAGAGAAATGGAGAGAAGAGGGGAAGACAGAGAGGGGAGAGAAAGACAGACACCTGCAGACCTGCTTCACCGCCTGTGAAGCGACTCCCCAGCACGCTGCATGTGGGGAGCCAGGGGCTCGATCCTGGATCCTTACGCCGGTCTTTGGGCTTTGTGCCACGTGCGCTTAACCCGCTGCACTACTGCCCAACTCCTGACAATCAGTTCTTAAAGTCTTTCCTGAATACCTGAATTATCATCTTTTTTAAGAAAAACTTTGTGATCAAGTGGCAACTTCAGAGCAAATGTTGTTACTTCTGTTCAGTGTGGTCAAAATCTTGTAGGTTTTTTTTTGTTTGTTTTTTTGTTTTTAATCAAATCTGTTTTCTTGGAAGTTTCGTTCAGTCGAAAATAAGATTCTAACCTCCTTTTTAATTCTGTCTAACAGAGAAATACAGCAGTTCCAGCCTGTTGTCAGAAACTCTCCCGAAGTGAAGTTTGCTGTTCAGGCTTTTGCTGCATTGAACAGCAATAATTTTGTGAGGTTCTTCAAGCTGGTCCAGTCAGCATCTTACCTGAATGCCTGCCTCTTACATTGTTACTTTAACCAGGTGAGTAGACATGGGAGATGGTGGGCGCTACTTGGGTTTCCTTTTTTTTTTTTTTCTTTTCTTTTCTTTTTTTATTGGGGAATTAATGCTTTACATTCAACAGTAAGTACAATAGTTTGTACATGCATAACATTCCCCAGTTTCCCATATAACAATACAACCCCCACTAGGTCCTCTGAATCCTTCTTGGACCTGTATTCTCCCCACCCACCCACCCCAGAGTCTTTGGTGCGATACGCCAGTTCCATTTCAGGTTCTACTTGTGTTTTCTTTTCTGATCTTGTTTTTCAACTTCTTCCTGAGAGTGAGATCATCCCACATTCATCCTTCTGTTTCTGACTTATTTCACCCAACATGATTTTTTCAAGGTCAATCCAAGATCGGCTGAAAACAGTAAAGTCACCATTTTTTACAGCTGAGTAGTATTCCATTGTGTATATAGACACCACAACTTGCTCAGCCACTCATCTGTTGTTGACACCTGGGTTGCTTCCAGGTTTTGGCTATTACACATTGTGCTGCCAAGAACATATGTGTACACAGATCTTTTTGGATGGATGTGTTGGGTTCCTTAGGATATATCCCCAGGAGGGGAATTGCAGGGTCATAGGGTAGGTCCATTTCTAGCCTTCTGAGAGTTCTCCAGACTGTTCTCCACAGAGGTTGGATCAATTTACATTCCCACCAGCAGGCAGGAGGGTTCCTTTGACCCCACACCCTCTCCAGCATTTGCTGCTGTTACCTTTTGTGATGTGTGACATTCTCACAGGAGTGAAGTGGTATCTCGTTGTTGTCTTTATTTGCATTTCTCTGACAATCAGAGACTTGGAGCATTTTTTCATGTGTTTCTCGGCCTTTTGGATCTCTTCTGTGGTGAATATTCTGTCCAAGTCCTCCCCCCATTTTTGGATGGGGTTATTTTTGTCTTGTTGTTGAGTCTGGCAAGCTCTTTATATATGTTGGTTATTAAACTCTTGTCTGATGTATGGCATGTAAAGATCTTCTCCCATTCTGTGAGGGGTCTCTTGGTTTGGGTAGTGGTTTCTTTTGCTGTGCAGAAGCTTTTTAATTTGATGTAGTCCCATAGGTTTATACTTGCCTTAGTCTTCTTTGTAATTGGATTCGTTTCATTGAAAATGTCTTTAAAATTTATGCGGAAAAGAGTTCTCCCACTATTTTCCTCTAAGTATCTGATAGTTTGTGGTCTAACATCCAAGTCCTTGATCCACTTGGAATTTACTTTTGTATTTGGTGAAATTCAGTGGTTCAGTTTCATTCTTCTGCATGTTTCAACCCATTGTTTCCAGCACCACTTGTTGAAGAGAGACTGCTTTCCCCATGGAATAGTCAGGCCCCTTTGTCTAAGATTAGCTGTCGTAGGTGTGGGGCGCTACTTGGGTTTCTGTTTACAGAGCATTCTGGGCAGGCACTGGGCTCGCTCTCGCCTTGGAGCAAGCCCCTGGCATATAGGTGTTGGCCCCTTGTTTATGGTGATTAGTGCAACAGGACAATCTGCTCTCAGGACTCGTCATCATCATCATCGTCATCATCATCGTCTTCTAAGATTTACTTGTATAATGAGAGCAGCCACTGTGGCCTGGCAGGCACGGTGCAGGAGTGACAGCCCAGGACCTCATACCTGGGCCCCCACACTGTCTGCTGAGCTTCCTTTCTGGCCATGAGAGAGAGCTCTTCAGAACACTGTCTGGGGGTCAGCTGGCCTTCTTCCAAAAGCAGGACTTGGCCCTTAGACAGTCTCACGTTGTTGGTCTGACTCTGGAATGTGCCCAGTGGTCCGTGTCCAGCTGGTGTGTCTCAAGGCTGCCATCTGTTGCCTGTGCTGTGTCTTTGTCAGAAGCCAGGGGAGCACCTGCCTCTTCCCTGGGGTGGGCGGGCTCCTGGTCCAGTTTCCAGATCAGCAGCCCACACCCAAGGGCTCTTCTACCCCCCTATAGGCCTTGCTTCACACACAGCAGTCCCCATGGGGCTGAGAGCACCCTGTCAGAACTCTGTGCCTGGTGGCCTTCTGTGGGACCGAGCTGGATTGGAACCCAGCTCTGATGTGCGATTCCTGTGGTCACGGCAGCTGGGCTTCTCTCTGCAGATCCGCAAGGACGCCCTGCGAGCCCTCAATGTCGCATACACAGCCAGCACCCAGCGCTCCACAGGCTTCCCGCTGGACGGCGTGGTGCGCATACTGCTCTTCCAGGACTGCGAGGAGGCCACCGACTTCCTCAACTACCACGGGCTGGGCGTGGCAGACGGGTGAGTTCGGGAGAGCCATCCTCTCCTGTTTTCAGTCCTGCCACTGAGCAGAGTCTCCCCAGCCGTGCCCCAGGTGCAGCTGGTCTCTCCTCAGTGTTGGGGATGTCCACGGGCCACACGCTGCTTGCTGCCAGATTGGGCTTCAGACAGCTCTCCACAGCTCAGCTCTGTCTTCTCCAGGGACTCGATAGCTTAAGGTTTTCCTCACTGTTGCCTGTGGAGGTGGTTCTCGCTGGCTGAGACAGACGGCCGTGCCTCTCTGGGGGCCAGGCCAGGGCCTCTCTGCCTCGGGTGCAGAGGGTTTCGAGACCCACAGGCAGCTCATGGACCCTTGCCCAGAAACTGGCGCCACAGACTGCCAAGTCCGGAGAGGGGGCACCCCTAATCCTATGCCTCAGTGCTTGTCTGCTCCCCAGTCCTGCAAGCTGGCTTAGGAACCAGCTGGCGGTGCCAGGAGACTATTGTAGGCCGAGCACTCTGTGTACCCGGGGCCCCGGCCTTGTCTTCAAGTTGGCATCCACCATTCTTGTTTGCTCATGGCTGTGTGGCAGTGGTGACGGGACATCCTGGTTCGTTGCCCTGTCCCTCACTGGTGTGCTGTGGTGCCTCCCTGGGGGACTCTGTATTCTTGGCAGCTGTGTTGAACTCAACCGGTCTGCGTTCCTGGAGCCAGATGGGCCCTTCAAGGCCAAGAAGTCGGTGTTCATCACCAGGAAGCTGAAGGTGTCAGTTGGGGAGGTCGTGAATGGAGGACCACTGCCCCCCGCCCCTGCTCATGTCCCTATGTGCAGCTTCAACTCCCAGCACAAGTATGTTGGGGAGAACCTGGCCACAGAGCTGCCTGGGGCCACCCCAAGACCCAGCTTGGACACAGCAGGTGAGAGGGGCTAAGGGGTGCAGTAGGGAGGGAGGTCTGTTTCCTCTGGGGGTGCAGTGTGGACTGGGGCCTGGTGGGGCCCTGATATCCCGGGCTTCCTTTCCTGCCTGTCTGCTTGGGGGTGGCCGGTTGAACGGGGTCTCTGCAGGTGGCTGGAGGTCACATCAGCACCATATTTGCCTGTTTCCCTCTAGGTGGAGAGAGAGCAGAGGACTGTGGGGTGGAGCCAGATGCCGCCCCTCCCACTCTGCTGCAGCCTCTCGCCACCCCAAGGCCTGTGGCTGCAGCTCTGCCTCGCCTGCCCACTCCCAACCCCGTGGCCATGCCCAGCCTCTTCCTGTCCCCCGCACAGCCCGATCTGCTTCCTCCAAAGCCTGCACCTGTGTATGCGGATGTGGTAAGGAACCTTCCAGACAGGCCCCTGGAGTCCCTGGGCGCAGACATGCAGCCAGGCCCTGGTGAGCCCCTGGGCGCAGACGTGCAGCCAGGCCCTGGAGTCCCTGGGCGCAGACGTGCAGCCAGGCCCTGGTGAGCCCCTGGGCGCAGACGTGCAGCCAGGCCCTGGTGAGCCCCTGGGCGCAGACGTGCAGCCAGGCCCTGGTGAGCCCCTGGGCGCAGACGTGCAGCCAGGCCCTGGTGAGCCCCTGGGCGCAGACATGCAGACCACGTGTCTGTGGAGTGTTCGGGAGTTCCAAGGAGCCCCTGGGGCACAGAGGTCTGGGACCATCATGTCTACTCTGACCATGTAGCCACAGCCCACTGCAGGTATGGCCCTAGAACACTCCAGTGCCATACACAGTACTGGTCTCAGGAGACCCTGGGCCTGAAGGCTTGAATTGTTTGCTATCTCTCCTTTGAAGCCAAACTCTGAGCAGGGGTCTCAGCAGGCCTCTTGGCAAGCCTCTGGAAAGTCATGGCTGGGCCTCAGAGACCAGACTGAAGGGTGGTAAAGACAGAGGTGCCAGTGTGAGGACCCTGAAGGAGGGGACCAGGGCATGACTGCCAGTCTCTAGCCTCCGTGCAAGCCTGCCGGCCCTGCTCCCCAGGCCTGTCTGCCCTCCCACGCTCAGCACCTGTCCATAAGCCTGTGGATGCTGGCCTGGGCGACAGGTGTCTCCTGGTGGGTGTCCCTGTGGCTAGATTGTGGGGCTGATCCTGCCACTTTATTGCTTGGCTGGCACTGGGCACAGGAGCCCGGAGTGGCCACGGAGGGTGGCCCCGCTAGAAGGTGTTTGACACAGAGTGTGTGTGTGGAGCTGGCAGCAGGCTCAGCCGCCCCCGCCCCAGGCTCCTCTTCCTCCATCAGCAGGACCCTTTCTGGAAGCTGGGTCCTGGGGTCCACTTGAGTGGTCATCAGACTGCGCAGTGGGGCTACTCACAGGATGCCTATGACTAAGGCAGATGGTGGAGAGCCAGGGTCACTCAGCCCGTGTTGTGTGCCTCCTGTGCACCCCCTTCCCCAGGACCTGGCCCAGGTGGTGGACGAGCTCATCCAGGAGGTGCTTCAGACGGACCTGCAGGAAGTCGGGGCCGCCGGGGCAGCCTTTGCGGCCACAGCTCTGGGGTAAGCAGGCGCCTGCCCTTCTCTGCCCTGAGCTGGTCTTATCAGTTGCTGTTACGTGTGGAAATCTCTGGAAGACATAAATGACCCAGTGATGAGATAAGCTGTCTCCCTTTTCACGTTCGTTTGTCTGCAGTGAGGTCCCTCCCACCACTGCAGATCTGCACTCTCCCCCAAGGGTGACGGCCAGCTGTCACTGGCGTAGCAACAGCATGAGCACTGCTTTCTTTCTAGCTGATGGGTTGCAGCTTCTCCCTTGCACAGCTGGGGGCTCATCTGGCAGTCTTCTTTCAGAGCACTGCGAGCTCGTTCGTGGCAGGTCTAGATGAGAGCAGGAGAAAGACTGCAGACATGGTGCCTGGTGGCATCTCTGCCTGCGCCCTCTCCTCCCTCCCTCCTGCTCCCGCTGTCCATGCAGTCACCAGCCCTGACAGTATGTTCCTTTCTTTACCAGAAATGACAGCTGTTCTGATCAAATTCATTGAGTTCTTCTGTTGTAGTATTTCTTGATAAGCTATTTTCTTATGTGAGTGTAGATTCTACAAAAGTAGCTATCTTGGCCGTAAGGTTGATTCACTCTTATTCTTCCTACTTGATGGAGCTGAAAGCAACAATTCTCATGGGTTCAAACTTTTACAAATACTTGTTAATGAGAAATACAGAGAGAACTAATGGGTGGGGGAGACAGCATAAAGGTTATGTAAAAAGACTCAGGCCTGTGGTCCGGGAGGTGGTGCAGTGGATAAAACTGGATTCTCAGCCATAAGGTTCCAAGTTCAATCCCCGGCAGCACATGTACCAGAGTGATGTCTGGCTCTTTCTCTCTGTCCTGTCATTCTCATGAATAAATAAATAAGTAAATAAATAAATAAATAAAAGACTCAGGCCAGAGCTGAGCAGTGCTTCGGAAAGAAAAACAAAAAAACCACAACTGGAATTTAACCCTAACACGTGGTGCTGGTGCTGATGCGTCAGACCTTGGACCCCAGGCTTGCATGTCGGACGCTTCATCTGCAGCGCCATCTCATACCACGATGGGTTCAATTTTTTAAAAATAATTTTTGAAAACTATTATTATATTTATTTATTTATTTGGATAGAGATGACCAGAAATTGAGAGGGAAGTGGGGGGCTGGGTGGTAGCACAGTGGGTTAAGCGCACGTGGTGTGAAGTGCATAGACTGCCATAAGGATCCGGGTTCGAGCCCCTGGTTCCCCACCTGCAGGGGGGTTGCTTCACAGGCGGTGAAGCAGGTCTGCAGGTGTCTGTCTTTCTCTCCCCCTCTCTGTCTTCCTCCTCTCTCGATTTCTGTCTGTCTTAGTAACAACAATAACAATAGCAACAAGGGCAACAAAATGGGAAAAATGGCCTCAAAGAGCAGTGGATTTGTAGTGCAGGCACTGAGCCCCAGTGACAACCCTGGAGGCAAAAAAAAAAGGGAGGGGGAAATAGCAAGAGAGAGAGACACCTGCAGCTCTGCTTCACCACTTGTGAAGCTTTCCCCCTGTAGGTGGGGTGTGGGGGCTTCAACCCGGGGCCTTGGGCACTATAACGTGTGCTCAGCCAGGTGTGCCACCACTCAGCCCTGGTTTAAATAGCTTTTATTTGATAAAGTACACATAACAAAATGTAGCGTTTACACTATCAGCATTTATTGCCATTATTGTGCACAGCACTGGCGTAAGGTGGTAAGGAGGATTGTACCTGTGACATCAGCATTCAGTGCTTCAACTGTGTGCCCATCACCACTACTTCCAGGGCTTTATCACCATCCCAAAACAGAACTCATGCACATTGACAAGTGATTTCTCCACTCATCTCCTTCCCCAGCTCCATTCTATTTTGCTTTCTTAAAAAACACACACACACACATACACATACACATGTATACATGCATACATACACATACCCCCATATACACACATGCATACACACACACACACATATATATATATGTACCCCCCACATATATACACACATATATGCCGGGCTAGCTTCACGGGCGGGAGAGAGGCGACTAGGGACTCATGTCTGAGTGGTACACAGTTCAGTCTTTTTTTTTTTTTTTAATTTTTTTTTTATTATCTTTATTTATTGGCTAGAGACAGCTAGAAATCAAGAGGGTGATAAAGAGGGAGAGAGACAGAGAGACACCTGCAGCACTACTTCACCACTTGCAAAGCTTTCCTCCTGCAGGTGGAGACCGGGGGCTTGAACCTGGGTCCTTGCGCATTGTAACATGTGCGCTCAACCAGGTGCGCCACCAACCGCCCCCAGTTCAGTCTTTATTCATGTGGAAAGCAGCAGCGCAATCTAAGCCATCTCTAATCACAATCCTGTCCTTATCTGTCCTGAGGCGGAAGAGTCAGGTCCGAAGAGGATGTACGTAGGATAGGGGGTAGGGAGACGGAAAAAGCCTGAAAACAGTGAGGATTAAACCAATGCCCTGGAGGCAGGGCGGTGCTTAGTTAACAGTGGTGATGTAAATAGAATACAGGGTTAAACAGGGGATTAAACCAATGAAACAGAAGGGTCTTAGAAGCAGAATTTAGAAGCAGACCAACACATATACACACACATATACCCATACATACCCACATACACACATACACATAAATACACACATATACCCACCCCCATATATATATACACATAGCCACACACACATATACTCACACATATACCCCCCACATACACATACATACACACATACCCCCCCACATGCACACACATATACACACATAGCCACACACATACACATACCTATATATACACTAACACATATGAACACACATGTCCACACACATGCACACATAGATATACACCCACACACATGCACACGTATATACACATACACATATGCGTATACATACACATGGCAGGGGATGGGAACAAGGCAGAGCATCACTGCAACATGGGAGACTGGAGGTTGAACCCAGGACCTCATGCTTCTCTGACCTGCTGCACCACCTCCCAGGCCCTCTGTTCTATTTTCTGCCTATATTTGCTTCCTCTTGTCGCTGCTTATGAGTATAGTCAGACCGAATCTGTCCTTTCTGTGTCTGGCTTTTTTCAGATACTCTCTTGATTATGTTCTTTGATGTTTAAGAGTTTTTATTTATTTTTTCCCTTATGTTGCCCTTGTCTTTTTATTGTTGTAGCTGTTGTTGTTATTGATGTCGTTGTTCTTGGGTAGGACAGAGAGAAATGGAGAGAGGAGGGGAAGACAGAGAGGGGGAGAGAAAGACAGACGCCTGCAGACCTGCTTCACCACCTGTGAAGCGACTCCCTTGCAGGTGGGGAGCCGGGGGCTCAAACCGGGATCCTTCTGCCTGTCCTTGTGCTTTGCGCCACATGTGCTTAACCTCCTGCGCTACCGCCCAACTCCCGAGTTTTTAATTTTTTAAAAAGATTTATTTATTAATGAGAAAGAAAACCAGAGCATCGTTGACACATGTGTCGCTGGGGATGGAATTCAAGACCTCATGCTTAAGACTGCACTGCTTTACTCACTGAGCCGCCGCTGAGGAATCTTTTTATTGTTGCTGTCATCTGTGTCTTATGTATCAACTCAAAATTGTCATCAAACCTGGTGCTAGGAAGGTTTTGTTCTGTTTTCTTCCTAAGAGATTTATGGTCGGGGACAGCTGATGGCACACCTGGTGGAGCACACACGTTACAGTGTACAAGGACCGGGGTTTAGTCCCCACCTGCAGTGGTGAAGCAGGGCTACAGGTGTCTCTCTGTCTCTCTCCCTATCTCCTCCTCCCCTCTCAATGTCTCTCTGTTTCTATCCTATAAATAAATCAACTTAATTAAAAGAAGACCTTTCTAGATGTAGCCATTAAGTAGGCTCTTGGTTCTCTTGGTTTTATATATGGTGTAAGGTGAAGACACAGCAGTGTCTGTGTTCACAGCAGCAGCAGATGGACAGGTTGTTGGTTGGCTGGTTGTTTGGTTTTACTAGAGCCCCGCTCAGCTCTGGCTGAAGATGCTGGGGATTGAACTTGGGACTTCAGAGCCTCAGGTAGGAGAATGATGACCGTTGTTATGGGGTTTATTTCTGGGCTCCCTGTCTTTCACTGGCCTGTTTTTACACCTTTTCTATACTATTTTGATTGCTGTTACTCTGTAGTAAGTTTTAATAGTAATTTGAAGTCATAAAGCATGACTCCTGTTCAGTTTCTCTTTCAAGATTGCTCTACTCTTCAGCATCACTTGAAACTATGAATTTTAGTATGAGTTTTTCTATTTCTGTAAAAATTGTCATTGGGATTTTGATAGTGATTGTATTGAGTCTGTAGGTTAGTTTGGGTGTCTTGATAGTTGAATAATATTATTTCAAATCATGAACCCACTTAGATGATCTTTCTTTTTTTAAATTTTTATTTATAAAATGGAAATATTGACAAGACCATAGGGGCACAACTCCACACATCTCCCCAGACAATAGCTTAGGTCACCTGCATATTAGATGTCAGGCTCAGGCCAAAACTAGTAGGGTCATAGGCCCCTTGGAATACACCTAAAATAGACCTCCTAGCTTTTTCCAAAATGGAGACCCCAAATCTTCATCTGCAATATTCCAGCCTTTAGGTTCATGATTAGTCAACAGTTTGTTCTGTTTGATATGTTAACTCTTCTTCATCTTTATTTTTTTTTCAGCCATGTTTCATAGTTTTTATCTCCTCGGTTAGGATTATTCTTTACTACTTTATTCTTTCTAATGCTCTTGTGAATGACATTGCTTTCTTTTATTTGTTATTTTTGCCACCAGGGTTACCACTGTTTCGTTTTTGTTTTGTTGGTGCTGAAACCTGGGAATGAACCAGATTATCATGGTTTGTGATGACTCCACTAATCCTGACAGCCTTTCCCCTCCATTTAAAAAAATTTTTTTTTTTAAATATTTATTTTATTTATTTATTCCCTTTTGTTGCCCTTGTTGTTTTTTATTGTTGTAGTTATTATTGTTGTTGTCATTGTTGAATAGGACAGAGAGAAATGGAGAGAGGAGGGGAAGACAGAGAGGAGGAGAGAAAGATAGACACCTGCAGACCTGCTTCACCGCCTGTGAAGCGACTCCCCTGAAGGTGGGGAGCCGGGGTTCGAACCGGGATCCTTATGCCCGACCTTGTGCTTTGCGCCACCTGCGCTTAACCCGCTGCGCTACAGCCCGACTCCCTCCCCTCCATTTTTTTAGAGAGAGGGAGAGAGAGGAGACGCCTGTAGCATTGATTCATTGCTCATGAAGGTTCCCCCCTTCAGGTGGGGACCAGGGGCTTAAGCCCGGGTCCTTGTGCACAGTAACATATGTGTTCTGCCAGGCGTGCCACACCCAGCCCTCTGCTGACTTTTCACAAGCACCCATGAAGTGTGCTTGTATCTGTGTCTCTTTGGTGTTGATCAGGCAGTGGTAGGTGTCAGGAAAGAGTGCCTTCCTCTCAGGAGACTTTATCTAGAAGGATCAGTGTTGGTTCTGTATCGAAGCCCGGGGGGAAGTGGGGGCTCCAGGCTTTGCTTTGTTGGGAGGGGTGTGAATACTCAGTGTGCCCATAGTTAGAGCTTTTCTGTTTCTTCATGAGTCAGTCTTGACAGATTGTGTGCTTCCAACCACGGGCTGTGTCAGAAGCCCAGCAGTGCTAGGAGCCTGGTTTGGGAGCCAGGACAGGCTGGCCTGTCCAGCGCCCCGTGTGGCATGGGCATTCAGTGCTATGGCCACTGTGCCCTGCCCAGCACCCCGTTGTTGTTGTGGCAGTCTGGTGTTGGGCTGCACCGCGGAGAAGAGAGTGGACGTCCAGAGCAAAGGGGTACACAGTTCTTTATTATAAGATGGGGGAGGTTTGGTTCAGACCACGTGGAGCCAGCCGACAATGGCCGTCCCCACTACCTGACCACAGGGGGAGAGCAGGGGGCGAGATCTGAGAGAGGGGGAGCTGAGAGCCCAGAGGGGGGGGGGGTGAGGGGGCTTTTTATTGGGCGACAACCAGGGGTGATGTGTGGGGCCAGGATTGGTTGAAGGGGGCACTGCTAGGATTTCGCGAGGCGTAGTAAAACCTGGGGGCAGAGACTGCATCAGAATAACTCCTCAGCGTCATCTCCTCCTTTCCCTTTATATCTAAATGGACACAGTAAAGAAAAATGGAATGGAGCAGGCTTAAATGTTTTTAAGGAATGCCGTGCTCAGGTGGGAAGATGTAGGACTTTCTGTGGAGGAGGGAAGGCTGAAATGGCTGCCAACCTTGAGAGATTTATGCGTCCTCCTGTGCTCAACCTCTCTTTAGAGAGGGAGACTTACCTGGAGAGACTCATCTCATAGGTTTAAGTGCAGCCTGCTCAACCATCTCTTCACAATATCTCTACATCTCTTCTATCTTTCTATCTAGTAATAGCATAAGATGTACAAAGTCTGTAAAAGACTATCATGGAGCAGAAACCTTTTGGGCATAAGCCTAAATGATATAACAAAACAGGAAGGGACAAGTAGGGGAGTAGTAAAAGCCAGTGTGGTGTGAAGGGAAGGATTGGTGTGTAAAGGAACATTCCCTGCTTGGGGTGGGGGAAGGGCAAGGGTACATAATGAGGGGGAGGCGGGAGGCATGACCCACCAAACAGAGGGGCTATTTGGCATTGTATAGTCCTCAAGGCAACAGTCTGTAAAAGTCTATGAATCACTCAGGATCAGTCTATAAAAAACCAGCAGCGTGAAGGGAAATAAGCTGCTTTAAAATTGTGTAAAATGTATATAGGGTATATCAGAAAGTCTGATACAAGTCTCAGTCCGAAGTAGATGGCTAGGGGAAGAATTGGCAGGGGATGCGACGCTGCATGAGGGGGGGTCAGCCGCTGGAATTGAGGGAGGTCAGCCGCTGGAATTTTGCTTTTCTGTAGATAGCCAGCTGGAACCGCCAACACGTGACAGGCAGGTCAGAAGCAGGAACGGTAACCAGGCATTAAGAAAGTTCTGTCCTTGGAGTCTGTGTATCAGGTTCTTCAGATCGCGTTGAGTGACATCTAGGGTTTCGGGGGGTGTGCCACTGTAGTCGTGCCATCTAGTGGGTGATGTCAGGGTGTGTAGGGGTTCAGATGGTTTTTCCGGGATTCCTGTGAAAGAAACACAAACAATCTGCTTCTCGTGGTTAATTTGAACTTGTAACAAGTTATAGGTTTGTTATAGTTGATACCTCGATGATTATAATTGGTTTAAAATCTCTTTATGATTTTATTTATAGGTCATCTAATGTGACCTCCTGTAGCAGCCTCTACCGCAGGATCTTGAGACCAATTTTAGCTAAAATATGTATTTTAAACAGACTCAAATTGCTTAGAGAGTTAACGCATATTCGTGACAATGATTCTAACGTTTACAGTGCCAGATTAATGCCAGATCTGTTGTGGATTAATTTCCACAAGATAGTTTACAGGGCACCTTTGGGGGCCCTTCAGAGGTGTCCTGTATATAAAATTTATATAGTTTAGTTTTGGGAATGAATAGTCACGTTAAACATTTAGACTTTTACCTTAAATAGTTACCTTAACAAATTAATTTTTACCTTGTCTGGTAATAGTGTAGCTGTAGGGTTACACTTTTGACCGTTAAGTTAGTGTTACCAAACTTGAGACATACCCATAAAAATTTAGTTATAACAAACTGGAGGAAAAAGAACTTTTGTTATAAAAACATATTATTTTAAAAACAAATTTATATCTGTCATTCGTCACACAGTTTAAGACTAAACACTTACATATATACCAAAACTATATATAAAAATCAAAAGAGGGAGAAAGAAAAAAAAAAATTTGGAATGTTTCTGGACGTCTCCAGAAACTTTGGCTGCGTCCAGCATTTTTATATAAAGCCAATTACCTTTTAGAGTACTCCGAGCAGATGGGTCATGCAAAAATTTAAGCCTTCCCTCCTCCACAGAAAGTCCTACATCTTCCCACCTGAGCACGGCATTCCTTAAAAACATTTAAGCCTGCTCCATTCCATTTTTCTTTACTGTGTCCATTTAGATATAAAAGGATAGGAGGAGATGTTGCTGTATGAGGTCCATGGTTCAATCCCCGGCATCTCCACCAATTCCCCCTTTTCTTTTTAACTAAAGGACTACAGTATCAAGGGTGTGGGGTGAACAGAAACCTATATCGTACGGGCATTTTAAAAAAAGAAGCTGGCACAAACATGGAGAAACATGTAAGCAAGTAACAAGAACCAGTGTGCTGCCAAGGGAAGGCCTGAGGGGGCCATTTTTTGCCTCTGTGGGCAAAACTTTATCAGCTTAAAAAAAAAACATTTCTTGCCTCTGGGGGGCGTACATGTCTCGACGGGCATTTGTATGGGGGCGGGGAACGGCCTAGAGTCCCAAAGGCAGCTGGCTGCAATTTACTTACTATGAAACGAAACTTGTCATTAGCATAATCATAGCGCAATCTAATGTTCTAATAGAGAAGGAATTTGAGACTTTTACATATCAACAACATCTTTTTAACCTTTTGTTACACCCATTCAAGATGGAGACACACCCTAGGTGTGCGCAGGAAAGAAAACCTCATGAGAATAATTAGCATAGCCATTGTGTAATCTACCATTTCTAATAGAGAAGGTAATTGAGAGTTTTACATATCAACAAGTCTATTTAACCTTTTGTTATACCCATTCCAGATGGAGACACACCCTAGGTGTGCGCAGGTCTTTAGAGCAACTTACTTAAAATATATTGATTGTTAACTAATTTTTACCTCAGACTTTAAATGTAAGTTAATTTTATCTTTATGAGAATTACATTGAAAACCTTTTTCATTTGACTTTGACTAGTAAGAATTTAGCCTTAAAGTTACTGTTTACCAAACTTTAAACATACACATAAACATGGTCATTAATGCACAAGGAGAGAAACCTTTGTTATGAAGACATGTCATTTCAAACACGAATTTAGATATGTACTGTCTTAGTTGTTGGGGGGGTGCGTTGTCCAGTGGTGGTCTCTTGGGCAGCTTCACTTCTAGAAATTGCAGGTTGCGATCTCTGCACGAATCTCTGCGTACTCCAGCTTGTCTGCCTTCAGACCGGAGCTGGAGATCTCGGCCAGGGTGTCCAGTTTCAGCAGGGAGCCTGGGAGGTTCGGGATCTGTCCAGAATTCATAGCACGAGGGTGGGCGGGCCAGCCTTGTAGAAGGCGCGGGCTGAGGTGCCCAGGGGTGGCGACCATGATAGGCCACTGCGGCCCTGCCCCATGGCCCTGTCATATCTGCTGCCCTGCTCGCAGTGGCCAAGCAGCGTGGAGGGATCACGCGTCCAGTGCCCTGCGCCACGCGGTGGAGAGCCGGCTCTTGTGGGCTGGCCTCGGGCTCTTGCATGTTGGCATCAGGCTCTTGCATGTTGGCATCGGGCTCTAGCGTGTTGGCACTGGGCTCCTGTGTGCTGGCGTCGGGCTCCTGCGGGCTGCGGGTCTGCGGGCGTGGCAGCTCCGCGCCTCGCCTCTTGCCCACTGGCTCTTCCCGACTTCGCTGGCTGTTCTGAGTTCGCCCTAGCGAGTGGAAACCACAGAGTGGTACAGAGATAAATGTTCAAGAAACAGCGAAACAGTCTCGTGAAGAAAGGGCAGAGGCCTTTGGAGATCTCTTCACAAGCAGAAGAGGCCATAGTGCATAGGTAGCCAAATTGTCTTCACTTATCTGAGAGATGCGCAGGTCAGCCCCACATTGGGCGCCATTTGTTGTTAAAATTCAGAGGCTCCAGCTGGCCGGGCTAGCTTCACGGGCGGGTAACAGAGATGACCAGAGACATACGGCTGGGCAGGGAAGCTGTATTTCTTTATTCAGGAACAACGATTCATAAACTAACCCAAACTAATCACCAAACAGAACTCTGCTGCCTCTTTCCCCCGCGGCGGCGCCAAGCACTCTCGAACTCTGCAACTCTGGAACTCTCGGGGTTCCTTGGGGCGGGGACAAGCGGGCCCACGAAAACTAGCAGGACTGAACCAGTTTTCTTGGCGGGGGAGAGCTAGAACAACCCAATGTAAAGCATACAACACCCCGTGTGGCATGGGCATTCAGTGCTATGGCCACTGTGCCCTGCCTAGCAGCCCATGTGGCATGGGCATTCAGTGCTGTGCCCTGCCCAGTGCCCTGTGTGGCATGGGCATTCAGTGCTGTGCCCTGCCCAGCACCCCGTGTGGCATGGGCATTCAGTGCTATGGCCACTGTGCCCTGCCTAGCACCCCATGTGGCATGGGCATTCAGTGCTGTGGCCCTGCCCAGTGCCCTGTGTGGCATGGGCATTCAGTGCTGTGGCCGCTGTGCCCTGTGTGGCATGGGCATTCAGTGCTATGGCCGCTGTGCCCTGCCTAGCACCCCATGTGGCATGGGCATTCAGTACTGTGGCCGCTGTGCCCTGTGTGGCATGGGCATTCAGTGCTGTGGCCGCTGTGCCCTGTGTGGCATGGGCGTTCAGTGCTGTGGCCGCTGTGCCCTGTGTGGCATGGGCATTCAGTGCTGTGGCCGCTGTGCCCTGTGTGGCATGGGCATTCAGTGCTGTGGCCGCTGTGCCCTATGTGGCATGGGCATTCAGTGCTGTGGCCGCTGTGCCCTGTGTGGCATGGGCATTCAGTGCTGTGGCCGCTGTGCCCTGTGTGGCATGGGCATTCAGTGCTGTGGCCGCTGTGCCCTGTGTGGCATGGGCATTCAGTGCTGTGGCCGCTGTGCCCTGTGTGGCATGGGCATTCAGTGCTGTGGCCGCTGTGCCCTGTCCAGTGTTTCCGATGCTGCTGTGGAGGAATTGCTCACTGCGGCGACCATGGGCATGCTGCGGCACGTGGCGGCTGAAGAAGTGAGTGAGGAGCGGGAGAGGCAGGAGGCAGAGAGACGACGGGTCGAAGAGGAGAGGTGAGTGTGCTGTCTGCTGGTGACACGGGAGAGCTGCCCTGGCCGGCGACAGCAGCATGAGCCCAGCAGGCGGCAGGGGCAGGGGGAGGCGCGGCCACCATGGTTGAGGGTGGGAGCTTTGTGATCTGCCTGGTGTGGTTGAGGCAGAGGGCCTGCTGGCCCAGGCTGCCCAGCTCAGGGGATGTGACGCTTCTTTTTAAATGCTCAGGTCGAGACGAGAGCGGGAGCTGGCGCTGACTCGGCTGAGCCAGGTCCTGGCCGCGGAGCTGACCGAGCTGGTGGTGACGGAGAGCGTGCGGGAGGGCTGCACCCAGGAGCTGAGGTGGGTGAGGGGCCGAGGGTGCCCGGGCTCTGGCCAGGCTCACTCTGACCAGGGCTGGAGCTTCTGGGCTGGACCCTGCACAGCCGTCCGGTGCTGGCCTGTCACCGAGCCTCTCCGAGGCCCAGGCCTCCGTTAAGGGCGTCTGCCAGCAGAGAGTCAGCTTGCCGTCCTGCATGCCAGCTCCTGCTGTCACTGTTCTCAGCAGAGCGGCCTCCTCAGAGGTGCTACGAGTTACTGAGCCCTCACTTCAGAGCTGTGTGAGTAGCAGCACCGGATGGCAAGGCAGAAAGAGACTTGGGTGGTGCAGGGAAATCTGTCCTCAAGTTTGCTCCCTCCTTCCACTCGCTCCCACAGCCAGGAGGTGAAGGAGGGTGTTAGCATCAGTCATGCCCCCCCACAAGTGGACTGTGTGCATGTGTGTCTGAGTGTGCATGTCTCTGTGTGCATGTGTATCTGTCTCTGTGTGTCTGTGTGCATGCCTCTGTGTGCATGTGTATCTGTCTCTGTGTGTCTATGTGCATGCCTCTGTGTGCATCTGTCTCTATCTCTGTGTGTCTGTGCATGCCTCTGTGTGCATCTGTCTCTGTCTCTGTGTGTCTGTGTGCATGTCTCTGTGTGTCTGTGTCTGCATGTGTGCACATGTATCTGTCTCTGTATCTGTGCATGTCTCTGTGTCTTTGTATGCATGTGTATCTGTCTCTGTGTCTGTGTGCATGTGTGTGTCTGTGTGCATGTATCTGTGTCTGAGTGTGCATGTGTATCTGTGTGTGCATGCCTCTGTGCACATGTGTGTCTGTATGCATGTGTCTGCCTGTATGCATGTGTGTGCATGTATCTGTCTGCATGTGTGTGTCTGTCTCTGCATGTGTCTCTGCATGTGTGTATCTGTGTCTGTCTGTGTGTGTGTTTGTGTATCTGTCTCTCTCTGTGTGTCTTATGTGTGTGTCTGTGAATGATCTGCTTCCTGGTTAATCCTAAGCAGGGACCTTGCAGCTGTTGTAAATCCCAGGGAGGGAGGAGGGTGTTGCCTGCAAGTGGGGTGCTGTACCCAAAGTTCTGGGTGACTTGCACTTGGAGTGCTCACGGCCTGTCGCCACTACGGGCAGCAGCTGCAGAAACCTGGGCCTGTGTTGGCTGTTGGAGCTGCTTTGCACTTGTGACTGACGAGCCACTCAGACCCTGCCAGCTGATGATGTGTGTGGTTCAGAAGTTCCTTTTGCTTGCTGGTTTATCTGTGGGTTTCCACCACCTGACCCCAGGCCACAAGCTCCTAGCCAGAATGTCACATACTTGAGACACTTGTGATTCAAGCAGAGAAGGTGTTGCACTTATATCTTGGTGGGAATTTTTAAAAAATAAACATTTTTTAAAAGATTTTTTTTATTGGGGGATTAATGGTCAACAGTAAAATGCGGTTGTTTGTACATGTATAACATTTCTGTTTTCCATGTAACAATAACTCCCCTCGCCCCCCATCCTCCTCTGCCTTCCTGTTCCAGGACCTGAACACTCCCCCCTCCATCCCAGGCTTTTACCTTGGTGCAATTTAAAGATTTTTTTTTTTTAACTTTACTTCATTTGATAGGACAGAGAGAAATTGAAAGAGGAGGAGGAGAGACATAAACAGATAGACAGACATAGAGACACTTATAGCCCTGCTTCACCACTTGTGAAGCTTTTCTCCTGCAGGTGAGAACCGTGAGTTTGAACCTGGGCCTTTGTGCTCTGTAATGTGTGCGCCCAACCAGGTGCGCTAGTGCTCGGCCCCAACGTTTCTAACTCTTGAGAGAAAGGTTTGTTTCTTGACTGTTTACACATCCTGGTTGCACCTTTGTTCTTTATCTCAAGGCGTCTGCAGGAAGTAAAAGGGGGAAGCTCTTAGGACAGCCTTGCAGTGCAGACAAGCTTCCGTGTCAGCATGGAGGGCGGGCACTCCTGAGCAGAGGCCTGGGCGGTGCTGACCACCTCCCCCCCACAGGTGTGCTCTGGAGAGAGACCAGAGGGCCCGCATCGACCGCTGTTCTGAGGGTGTGTGTGCTCACCTGGTGGACTTGTTTCTCGGGGATGAGATTTTCCAGACCTCGAAGGAGACCCTCCAGGAACTCCAGTGCCTCTGCAGGTTCCTCCAGCGGTGAGTCTCGAGAAAGCCACGGGCAGAGGGGTTCTCTGCCGCGACCTCTCAGCAGCCAAGAGGGGCCGGGGGGGCACCACGGGGGCTGCACTGCCCCTCAGCAGCTGTCTTAGGCTGCTCTCTCCACTCCTCGTGCCAGACGGGGACATTCCACCAAGTCCGTGTGCCCACACAGACGCTTTTCTAAAGCTCACAGTGAGAAAAGCGACCCTGGAGCTGGACGGTGACTTAGCCAGAGAGCACACTGGTCGCCCTGCCGGAGGGCCTGAACTTGCAGCTCTGACTGCACATGCTGGGCCTGCCAGATGCTGCCTGTGCCCCCGGGGCTCCTCAGGACGCTAGCACGGAGCCTGCCCGACTCTGGGTGCTAGAGCGTGTCTCTGCGCAGACAGCACGGGCGGCCCTGTCTCCTTTGACGCCTTTCCTGTCTGGCTGGGCAGGACTCGGGCACGCACCTGTGAGAGGGTGTGCATCTCCGGCGTGTGGGCCAGCTCGCCACGTTGGCTTCCCGGTGTGGCATTGAGCCTCTGCTCAGCTCCCCACCCTGGGCCTGAGTGCCCGCCTCACTTCTCGCCAGGGTGCTGACGGACACTGAGAAAGGCCTGAGCACAGGTCTGACTGTGTGCTCCCCGTCCTGTCCCCCCGGGGACTGCAGGTGCCAGTGACGGCACATGTGTGTCCACAGGTGGAGGGAGGCCGCCGCGGCCCGCAAAAAGCTGAGGCGCCAGATGCGGGCCTTCCCGGCAGCGCCCTGCTGTGTGGATGTGGAGGACCGGCTGGCGGCCCTGGCGCCCAGTGCAGAGTGCCCTATTGCCGAGGAGAACCTGGCCAGGGGGCTGTTGGACCTGGGTCATGCCGGCAGAGTGGGCGTCTCCTGCACCAGGTCAGCCAGGGTGGGAACAGTGCTGCGTTTGGAGGGATGGCGGGTGGAGCAGAGGAAAGGACAGCCCTGTGTGCCATGACCCATCTGATCAGGATGAACTGACCTGCTCCTAGTCTGTTTCTTGTGGAAGAAGTTAGCACAGGGTGAGCCAGTAGCATAATGGTTTCGCAAAAAGACTCTCAGGGGGTCGGGTGGTGGCGCAGTGGGTTAAGCGCATGTGGCGCAAAGCGCAGGGACCGGCGTAAGGATCCCGGTTCGAGCCCTCGGCTCCCCACCTGCAGGGGAGTCGCTTCCCAGGCAGTGAAGCAGATCTGCAGGTGTCTGTCTTTCTCTCCCCCTCTCTGTCTTCCCCTCCTCTCTCCATTTCTCTCTGTCCTATCCAACAACGAATTGTGTCAACAAGGGCAATAATAATAACCACAACGAAGCTACAACAAGGGCAACAAAAGGGGGAGAAAAAAAAAAAGACAGCCTGAGGCACCAAAGTCTTAGGTTCAGTTCCCTGCACCACCATTAGCTAGAGGGGAAAAAAAGAAAAAGAAGTTGTCTTAGTCTCTATGAGTCTTTTATTTATTCATTTATTTAGGAAAGGAGACATTAACAAAACCGTAGGATAGGAGGGGTACAACTCCACACGGTTCCCACCACCCAAGTCTCCGTGTCCCATCCCCTCCCCTGACAGCTTTCCTATTCTCTATCCTTCTGGGAGTGTGGACCCAGGGTCACTGTGGGATGCAGAAGGTGGAAGGTCTGGCTTCTGTCATTGCTTCCTCGCTGAACATGGGCGTTGACAGGTGGATCCACACTCCCAGCCTGCCTCTCTCTTTCCCTAGTGGGGTGTGTCTCTGGGGAAGCAGGGCTCCAGGACACATTGGTGTGGTCGTCAGTCCAGGGAAGTCTGGTTGGCATCATGCTGGCATCTGCAACCCGGTGGCTGAAAAGAGAGTTAGCATACAAAGCCAAACAGATTGTTCAACAAAGTCTCTGAGTCTTATGCCCAGGACCCATACCCAGGCCACCTCCTTGTCACTGAACAGCCTCGCCTCCCCAGGCCTGTCCCCTCTGCTCAGGTCTGTCCTTCTGTCTCTCCTATGCTCAGTGGTCTGCAGCTCACTGTGTGTTTCCCTTCTGTAGGTTAAGGCGGCTCCGCAACAAGACAGCTCACCTGCTCAAGGTCCAACACTTTCGCCAGCGACTGCTCAGGTCTGTCCTTCTGTGTGTCCCCCCAACAAGTCTATATCTCTGTCCCTCACTGCTCAGGTCTGTCCTTCTGTCCCCCCTCTGCTCAGGTCTGTCTTTCTGTCATCCCCCCTCTGCTCAGGCCTGTCCTTCTGTCGTTCCCCCCCCCCCCCCGCACAAGTCTATATTTCTGTCCCTCACTGCTCAGGTCTGTCCTTCTGTGTGTCCCCCCAACAAGTCTATATTTCTGTCCCCCCCCGCTCAGGTCTGTCCTTCTGTCCCCCCTCTGCTCAGGTCTGTCTTTCTGTCGTCCCCCCTCTGCTCAGGCCTGTCCTTCTGTCCCCCCCCCCCCCCGCACAAGTCTGTATTTCTGTCCCTCACTGCTCAGGTCTGTCCTTCTGTCCCCCCCGCTCAGGTCTGTCTTTCTGTCATCCCCCCTCTGCTCGGGCCTGTCCTTCTACCCCCCTAACCCTACCCCCCCCGCCCCCCCGCACAAGTCTGTATTTCTGTCCCTCACTGCTCAGGTCTGTCCTTCTGTCCCCCCCTCTGCTCAGGTCTGTCTGTCGTCCTCCCTCTGCTCAGGCCTGTCCTTCTGTCCCCCCCCCCCCGGCACAAGTCTGTATTTCTGTCCCTCACTGCTCAGGGTCTGTCCTTCTGTCCCCCTCTCTGCTCAGGTCTGTCTTTCTGTCATCCTCCCTCTGCTCAGGCCTGTCCTTCTGTCCCCCCCCACCCCCCGGCACAAGTCTGTATTTCTGTCCCTCACTGCTCAGGTCTGTCCTTCTGTCCCCCCCTCTGCTCAGGTCTGTCTTTCTGTCGTCCTCCCTCTGCTCAGGCCTGTCCTTCTGTCCCCCCCCCCCCGGCACAAGTCTGTATTTCTGTCCCTCACTGCTCAGGTCTGTCCTTCTGTCCCCCCCTCTGTTCAGGTCTGTCTTTCTGTCGTCCTCCCTCTGCTCAGGCCTGTCCTTCTATCCCCCCACCCCCGCACAAGTCTGTCTTTCTGTCCCTCACTGCTCAGGCCTGTCCTTCTGTTCCTCCTCTGCGGTCCTGCAGGGTGCACACCCCCACTCAGCCCATCTGTTCCTTCCAGTGAGGCGGCGTGGGCACCCCTGGACCTGCCCTCCCTCGTGGCTGAGCACCTCCCCGGGGAGCAGGAGAGCGTGTTCTGGAAGCTGGTGCTGATCTTGCCTGATGGAGAGGAGCTGCCCCCTGGCGGCCCTGGCAGGTCAGTGCGGGTTCCCTCCTGGGTCTGACCCTTGGGTCTGGGTCCTGCAGGCCGGGTGGGTTCCTTCTTGGTCTGATGCTAATGGGTTGGCTGCTCCCAGGGTCAGAGAGGGGAGTCATTGGCTTGCTGGGGAGCTGTGGGAACCCTGATTGCAGGTTGGACTCTGAGGCTCAGTCTGCAGTCTGTCTTGTTAGGATCTGAAGCAGGCAGGTCAGGATGTTTGTTCTGGGACTCTGTCCATCATGCTTGTTTGACAGCCTCGGATGCTGTGTGTCATGGGGCATTGTCCAGGCATACCGCCTAGTGGCCAGCTCATGAACCTGCCGGGGAGGGCCGTTTCTCTTTGGGTTTGTTTTGTCTTTGGTCTCCAGGGCTGTCTCTGGGGCTTGGTGTACGAGAGTTCTTTTGCATCGCCAGTGTGCTATCTACCCATGTTTTATAAGCTCTGTGTTTTTGTTTGCCGGGGCTCGGTGCCTGCACTGCGAATCCACTGCTCCTAGAGGCTATTTTTTTCCTTTTGTTGCCCTTGTTTCTCGTTGTTGTTATTGATGTTGTTGTTGGATAGGACAGAGAGAAATCAGGAGAGGAGGGGAAGACGGGGAGAGAAATACAGACACCTGCAGACTTGTTTCACCGCCTGTGAATGGACCCCCCTGCAGGTGGGGAGCCGGGGGCTCTAACCGGTTCTTAATGCTGGTCCTTGAGCTTTGCGCCACGTGCGCTTAACCCGCTGTGCTACCGCCCACCCCCATAAGCTCTGTTTTTATAAGAGGTCTAAGCACTGCTCTGCTCTAGCATCTGTAGTACGAGGGATCAAACCCAGGGGTTCATGGTACAAGTCCTGTAATGATTCATTTCTCAGAAAAGCTGTCTTTTGGTTTGCTAGTCAGTTCACCAGGAAACACGCCACAAGAATCATTAGTGTCAGGTGTGAGAAATGTGTCCTGTGAAGCGTGGATGATCCCAGCTTCCGGGAGGTGGCTGGGACTTGAACTCCTGTGTTAGATCCCTGCACTGCCTGCGCTGTGGTTCCCACGCTTGTTAATTAGTAAGACCTTGAAGAAGACCGCCTCGTTCAGCCGCCACCTGGTCCCGAGAGAGGGCTTCTCTGAGCACCATTTCTCCTTGTCACAGGTCCCGAGAGAGGGCTTCTCTGAGCACCATTTCTCCTTGTCACAGGTCCCGAGAGAGGGCTTCTCTGAGCACCATTTCTCCTTGTCACAGGTCCCGAGAGAGGGCTTCTCTGAGCACCATTTCTCCTTGTCACAGGTCCCGAGAGAGGGCTTCTCTGAGCACCATTTCTCCTTGTCACAGGTCCCGAGAGAGGGCTTCTCTGAGCACCATTTCTCCTTGTCACAGGTCCCGAGAGAGGGCTTCTCTGAGCACCATTTCTCCTTGTCACAGGTCCCGAGAGAGGGCTTCTCTGAGCACCATTTCTCCTTGTCACAGGTCCCGAGAGAGGGCTTCTCTGAGCACCATTTCTCCTTGTCACAGGTCCCGAGAGAGGGCTTCTCTGAGCACCATTTCTCCTTGTCACAGGTCCCGAGAGAGGGCTTCTCTGAGCACCATTTCTCCTTGTCACAGGTCCCGAGAGAGGGCTTCTCTGAGCACCATTTCTCCTTGTCACAGGTCCCGAGAGAGGGCTTCTCTGAGCACCATTTCTCCTTGTCACAGGTCCCGAGAGAGGGCTTCTCTGAGCACCATTTCTCCTTGTCACAGGTCCCGAGAGAGGGCTTCTCTGAGCACCATTTCTCCTTGTCACAGGTCCCGAGAGAGGGCTTCTCTGAGCACCATTTCTCCTTGTCACAGGTCCCGAGAGAGGGCTTCTCTGAGCATCATTTCTCCTTGTCACAGGTCCCGAGAGAGGGCTTCTCTGAGCATCATTTCTCCTTGTCACAGGATTCTGGCGACCTGGTTGAAAGTCAAGTTCATGGGAGAGGATGGTCCGGCAGAAGGTACGTGCGGAGATGCCGGTGGGATCCAGACCCTCACGCTCTTCCGCACGCTCTGCAGCAAGGGCAGTGAGACCGTCTCCGTCCACGTGTGCGTGAAGGTGAGCACGTCTCCTCAGGTGGGGAGCGGAGGCTCAGGCGCGTCAGGATGAGCCTCAGAACCCAGGTCGATGCCCATCACACCATGCTGCCCCATGTTGCCCTGGCGTTAGTCTCTGCCGTGGGCACATCTTCTGGCCCCTTCCTAGAAAGGACATGACAGAGGAACTGTCTTGAGTCCCGTCTGAAAACCCATTTCCTCACGTCCGCAGTCACCCGTAGGGCGCCTCCCTGACCCAGTGACGGTCCTCTCCAGAGCTTTCTAGAAACGGGTCGAGCCCCTCATCTGTGCCAGGGCGGCCACTAAGGCTCAGGCAGCGGGGCCCTGCAGCCCCGGCTGGAGGCTTTCCACTGAATCACCTGGGGTCGGCTCCACTGGGCGTGCGCGGCTCTGGGCCCGGACCACTGAGCCAGGCCCCGCCACCTCTCCCCACGCTGCAGGTGGTCCACGGCACTCTGAGCGACCGTGCCCTCGACGCCGTGGAGGTGGAGAAGGGGCTCCTGGGGGCCGGTGGGCTCCTACTGCTGCTGCCCCCCCGCGTGCCGGGCGGGGACGTGGTCGAGGAGGACGTGTACTGGCTGTCCGCGCTGCTGCAGGTCAAGCAGCTCCTGCAGGCCAAGCCCTTCCAGCCTGCGCCCCCGCTGGCCGTGCTGGCTCCGGGCCCGGGTGGGGCTGCCGTCAGCAAGGAGGTGGAAGACGGTGTGTGAGGCCGGGAACCCTGGGCTGTGTGAGCACCTGCAGTGTGTGTGTGTGTGTGTGTGTGTGTGTGGCTGTGTGAGCACCTGCAGTGTGTGTGTGTGTGTGTGTGTGTGTGTGTGTGTGGCTGTGTGAGCACCTGCAGTGTGTGTGTGGGGGGGGGCTGTGTGAGCACCTGCAGTGTGTGTGTGTGGCTGTGTGAGCACCTGCAGTGTGTGTGTGTGGCTGTGTGAGCAGCTGCAGTGTGTGTGTGTGTGGGGGGGGGCTGTGTGAGCACCTGCAGTGTGTGTGTGTGAGTGTGTGTGTGTGTGGCTGTGTGAGCACCTGCAGTGTGTGTGTGTGTGGGGGGGGCTGTGTGAGCACCTGCAGTGTGTGTGGGGTGGGTGGCTGTGAGCACCTGTAGTGACAGGGTGCTTGTGAACACGCTCAGTGGGGTGACTGGGGCAGCTTCTTGTGTGGCTGACTGGTGTCTTCCTTTACAGGCCTGATGCTGCTGCTGGTGTGTGTGTGTGTGTGTGTGTGTGTGTGTGTGTGTGTGGCTGTGTGAGCACCTTCAGTGTGTGTGAGTGTGTGTGTGTGTGTGTGTGTGTGTGGCTGTGAGTGGGGTGACTGGGGCAGCTTCTTGTGTGGCTGACTGGTGTCTTCCTTCTTGTGTGGCTGACTGGTGTCTTCCTTCTTGTGTGGCTGACTGACTGGTGTCTTCCTTCTTGTGTGGCTGACTGACTGGTGTCTTCCTTCTTGTGTGGCTGACTGGTGTCTTCCTTCCTGTGTGGCTGACTGGTGTCTTCCTTCTTGTGTAGCTGACTGGTGTCTTCCTTCTTGTGTGGCTGACTGGTGTCTTCCTTTACAGGCCTGATGCTGCAGGACCTGGTCTCTGCGAAGCTGATCTCAGATTACACCGTGCTCCAGATCCCGGACTCTGTCACTGACGCTCAGGGCACGGGTCAGGTAAGGTGTCCGCCATCGCTTTCCTGCCCTGCTCTGGTGGATGTGCTGCTGGGTCTGAACACGGCTCTCACGGTTCAGGGAGGAAAGCGTTCCCCGTGGCTATTTTGCTAGGCCCCAGCCTGGGCCTCCTCGTTTTTGAGGGCTTGAGGGAGTTGGTTTCCCCTCTTTGCCTCACCTTGACTCCCATGTCTGTGCGTGCATCGTGCGTTTGCACACGTGGCCGCTTGTTTGTGCGCTGGCGTGCCCCCCACGCGGTGCTGTTGCTGGGGCCGGCTTCTCGGGCGAGGCACGCACCCTCCCTGGTGAGCCTTCTGTGGCCCAGTGTGCCACGTGAAAGAACAGACTTGCCCACTGTCCTGCTGCTCGCAGCCAGGCTGGTTGTCTTGTGAATACTTTGTGTTTCTGTCTGTACAGATGCCTTTGTTTTTAAGTCATTGCATCTTTTCAAGGGATTTACCTACTTACTGAAGGGGGGAGGGCCCAGAGCTTCACCTTGGCATGTGGTGCCCGGGTTTGAACTTCAAGTCTTGCCTTTCACCCAGTGATTCATCTCCTGGCGTGCTTAAGGGTTTGTGACGCCACCAGTGCCAGGGAGTCTGCGACCAAGCACCCGAGAGGGTGGGTAACAGGGAGTGAGGCCAATGGCAGGAGGCCCTGGTATCCTTCCCTGTGTGTGGTGGAGAGGCATGTAGGGCGGGTGGGGGGAGTGCAGGCTGAGTGGAGGAGGGGAGTCCTGGGTGATGGGGTGCAGGGCTAGGTGGAGGTGGGAGTACTGAGTCAGGGCTGCGCAGGGCTGAGTGGAGGAGGAGAGTACTGGGTGATGGGGTGCAGGGCTGGGTGGAGGAGGGGAGTACTGGGTGATGGGGGGTGCAGGGTTGGGTGGAGGACGGGAGTACTGGGTGATGGGGTGCAGGGCTGGGTGGAGGAGAGGAGTACTGGGTGATGGGGTGCAGGGCTTGGTGGAGGAGGAGAGTACTGGGTGATGGGATGCAGGGCTGGGTGGAGGTGGGAGCACTGGGTGATGAGATGCAGGGCTGGGTGGAGAAGGGGAGTACTGGGTGATGAGATGCAGGGCTGGGTGGAGGTGGGAGCACTGGGTGATGAGATGCAGGGCTGGGTGGAGAAGGGGAGTACTGGGTGATGGGGTGCAGGGCTGGGTGGAGGAGGGGAGTACTGGGTGATGGGGTGCAGGGCTATGCAGGGCTGGATGGAGGAGGGGAGTACTGGGTGATGGGGTGCAGGGCTGGGTGGAGGAGGGGTGTACTGGGTGATGGGGGGTGCAGGGTTGGGTGGAGGATGGGAGTACTGGATGATGGGGTGCAGGGCTGGGTGGAGGAGAGGAGTACTGGGTGATGTGGTGCAGGGCTGGGTGGAGGAGGGGTGTAATGGGTGATGGGGGGTGCAGGGCTGGGTGGAGGAGGGGAGTACTGGGTGATGGGGTGCAGGGCTGTGCAGGGCTGGGTGCAGGAGGGGCGTACTGGGTGATGGGTACAGGGCTTGGTGGAGGAGGGGAGTACTGGGTGCAGGGCTGTGCGGGGCTGGGTGGAGGAGGGGAGTACTGGGTGATGGGGTGCAGGGCTGGGTGGAGGAGGGGAGTACTGGGTGATGGGGGTGCAGGGCTGGGTGGTGGAGGGAGTACTGGATGAGGGGGTGCAGGGCTGGGTGGAGAAGGGGAGTACTGGGTGATGGGGTGCAGGGCTGTGTAGGGCTGGGTGGAGGAGGGGAGCACTGGGTGATGGTGTGCAGGGCTGGGTGGAGGAGGGGAGTACTGGGTGATGGGGTGCAGGGCTGGGTGGAGGAGGGGAGTACTGGGTGATGAGATGCAGGGCTGGGTGGAGGAGGGGAGTACTGGGTGATGGATGTAGGGCTGGGTGGAGGAGGGGAGTACTGGGTGATGGATGCAGGGCTGGGTGGAGGAGGGGAGCACTGGGTGATGGTGTGCAGGGCTGGGTGGAGGAGGGGAGTACTGGGTGATGGATGCAGGGCTGGGTGGAGGAGGGGAGCACGGGGTGATGGTGTGCAGGGCTGGGTGGAGGAGGGGAGTACTGGGTGATGGATGCAGGGCTGGGTGGAGGAGGGGAGTACTGGATGATGGGGTGCAGGGCTGTGCAGGGCTGGGTGGAGGAGGGGAGTACTGGGTGATGGGGTGCAGGGCTGTGCAGGGCTGGGTGGAGGAGGGGAGTACTGGGTGATGGGGTGCAGGGCTGGGTGTAGGAGGGGAGTACTGGGTGATGGGGTGCAGGGCTAGGTGGAGGTGTGCAGTCCAGCTTCCCTGGTGCGGCCTCCGGGGCTGACCCCGTGCAGGTCACTCTGTCTTCCTCACTGACCCGCCTGCCGGGCTCCCGTGCTGTGTCCCCCGGCCCCTCAGGTCTCCCGGGCCGTGTGCTGGCTGCTCTGCCGCTGTCCTCGCACCCTGGATCTCTGCTGCCAGACCCTCGGCCAGTACGTGGAGGACGGGATCGGCCGGGAGTTCAGCTCCCGCTTCTTCCGCGACAGAAGGCAGCGGCGGCGAGGTGGTCTGGCCTCGCAGGAGCCCGGCGCCGCCATCGAGCTGTTCAACAGCGTCCTGCGCTTCCTGGCCTCCGTGGCGTCCTCCGAGCAGCTCTGTGACCTGTCCTGGCCCGTCGCCGAGTTTGCCGAGACGGGGGGCAGCCGGAGGGTGCCGCACCTGCACTGGAACAGCCCCGAGCACCTGGCCTGGCTGAGGCAGGCTGTGCTGGGCCTGCAGCTGCCGCACATGGACCTCCCGCCCCCCGAGGGTACGTGGTGGGCGCTCCCTAGTGACTGTCTGTGCCCGCGTGAAGTGCGAGGTGGGAATGGGGGCAGGGGGTGGTTCTCGGCAGCCAGCAGGCGCTCTCTGCCTTGGACCTGGGGCTCCAGCCCTGTCCCCACTCTGCTGCTCGGGGCCGGTCCCTGGGCGCCTTTTCTGCCCGTGCTTCTGGGGTGGCTAGGATGCGCCCTCTGCCTCCCGGGGCCTTTTCCCTGAGTGCAGAGAACGGGCTTGCAGGCTCCCAGACGCACATTATTGGAGGGTCCCCAAGACAAGGCATGCTGCCCCCTGGAGTCTCCACATGTGAGCCAGGCCAGGGCCCTGTGCCAGACGGGCCTGTGTGGCCGCGTGCTTGCTGTGGGCCCAGGTGTCCCTCACTGTGGGCTTGATCTGGGGACTGTCATGTAGGACACCAGCTGCCATGGGCCTGGCTCTTGCTGCGGTGGCCTTGTGTGTAGTGAGACTGTCCTCGGGTGTCTGGGGTCCCCTGAGCAGCCTCATAATTCCCAGGTGCCCTCTCCCTGGAGAGCCTTGTAACTCCTAGCTGCCCTCTCCTGGGGCATCTCAGAGTCACTCTGGGGTCCCCTGAGCACCCCTGATCCCTGGTTGCCTTCTCTGGGGCTTCTTGGAGTCCCTAGGCACCCCTGACCCCAGCTGCCCTCTCCCAGGACATCTTGGGGTCACCCTGAGGTCCTCTGAGCACCCCTGACCCCAGCTGCCCTCTCCCCAGCTCCCTGGCCGCCTGTGTGTTCAATGGTGCTGACATACGCTGCCCAGATCCCTGGATCCCGCCACACCCAGCCTGTGCTCCGGGCCCAGGTGGAGAGCTTGCTGCGCAGGACACACCTCCGGTGGGAGAGCAGGGGCTCCTCGGGACGGGGGCCAGGCCCCTCCGTGGAGGACATCCCCTGGGACGACTTCATCGCCTTGTGTATCAACCACAAGCTGAGGGACTGGACACCCCCCAGGCTTCCCGTCACCCCAGGTGCCCAGTGCTCAGTGCTGTGGGGGTGGGGGTTTGGGGCCCCAGCAGAGAGATGGTTTCTGTTCCCGTGTTCCTGTGGGTCCTTGCCTCCGTTCCTCAGGATTCCTGCTACAAACTCCAGGTGAGGGGACTCAGTGACAGAGGCTGAGAAGGCCCCAGAGGAGCCTGGAGCGGCCCCTGTGCTGCTCTGAACCAGACCTCCGTCTTGGGGACAGGCTTGCCGCAGGCTGCATGGCCGCCTCTCTGAGCCTTGGTGACCTGGGGACACTGCAGGCAGGATATTTGACTCAGTGTGTACTCTCACCAGAAGGGCCTGTCTTTTTTTAAATATATATTTATTCCCTTTTGTTGCCCTTTTTTTTATTGTTATAGTTACTGTTGTTGTTATTGATGTCGTTATTGGATAGGACAGAGAGAAATGGAGAGAGGAGGGGAAGACAGGGAGGGGGAGAGAAAGACAGACATCTGCAGACCTGCTTCACCGATTGTGAAGCGACTCCCCTGCAGGTGGGGAGCCGGGGGCTCGAACCCGATCCTTAGGCAGGTCCTTGGGCTTTGCGCCACGTGCTGTGCTACCACCCGACTCCCGGGCCTGTCTTTTTTAACTAGAGACAAAAGGCTGAGAGACAGTGAAAGAGACCACAGCACTGAGCTTCCTTCTGGGTAGCGGGGGCTGGGCTCAAGTCCGGGTCACACAGATGTGAAGCAGCACACCACCCACGTGGCTTGTCTGTAGGGCAGCTCTCAATCTGCCACTCTCTTGATATGTTTGTTTGTGCTTTTGTGTTTTTCTAGAGGCACTGAGTGAAGATGGGCAGATATGTGTCTATTTTTTTAAGGACCATTTGAAAAACTATGACGTCCCTTCCTCATGGGAACAAGCCAGAGCACAGACGCAGAAGGAGCTGCAGCTGAGCCAGGGCCGGTGAGATCTGTGTTGTGTGTCTTGTGGACTCAGTAGCCAAGTGGACAGGCCAGATCCTCAGCCACAGACAGGCAGATCCTGACAGGCCCTTGAGGGACAGACTCCTGCTATGTGGTAACACTTTGCACGGCAAGGGAAGGAGGCGTCTGTTTTCTAGCCATGACCCTGACCCCAAAACCCAGTGCAGACGCAGGACGCTGTGTCCAGAAGCACCACAGCACTAGCACCATCATCCTGGAGTGGGAAAGAATCGCATGCGGGCTTTCCGTCAGGAGTGCCAGTCACGTGCGGGCTTTCCCTCAGGAGTACCAGTCACGTGCGGGCTTTCCCTCAGGAGTACCAGTCACATGCGGGCTTTCCCTCAGGAGTCACGTGCAGGCTTTCCCTCAGGAGTACCAGTCACGTGCAGGCTTTCCCTCAGGAGTACCAGTCACGTGCGGGCTTTCCCTCAGGAGTGCCAGTCACGTGCGGGCTTTCCCTCAGGAGTACCAGTCACGTGCAGGCTTTCCCTCAGGAGTACCAGTCACGTGCGGGCTTTCCCTCAGGAGTACCAGTCACGTGCGGGCTTTCCCTCAGGAGTGCCAGTCACGTGCGGGCTTTCCCTCAGGAGTACCAGTCACATGCGGGCTTTCCCTCAGGAGTGCCAGTCACGTGCGGGCTTTCCCTCAGGAGTGCCAGTAGATTCTGATAGTGGAAATCAGGGCAACTTGCTGCTATAGTAAAAGAGAAAGTGGGCATTTCAGTGGCATTGAAACACTTTTTAAGATAACTGTCCTGTTCCTGTTCTCCATACTAAAATTTCTATTCATTTGGATAAAATTTCTCACCAAACTTGGGTGAAAAATATTCCTGAGATTGGTGAGTCTGTCTCCCATAAAAGTGCCAACGTAACTGTGCTCCCAGGTCAAATCGTGGGCCACTTTGAGGTGCCCCTGCTGTCCTGGAAGCCTTGTCCATGGCAGGGGGACAGATGTGGTGGTCCATGGAGGGAGGGAAGGGAAGCTCAACGCAGGATAGTCAGCAGCCGTGCCCTTGGCCTGTGCTGCCTTCAGCTAGGAGATGCAGAGACCTCACTGCCGCTGCACCAGACCCGGAGGTTTGGGCGTGAACTGAGCTGGAGCGGTGAGCTCCCCTGAGGGCACAAAGGTCCTCTGAGCTGCTGAGAAGCAAGCTGTCTGCTCACAGGTGGCATCAGGGCCAGTTTTCAAATTATTCAGTCAGGGCACTTAATCAAAGTTGCTGATCTTGACAGGTTACTTCTAAAATCCATCAAGGTGGCAAAAAAATAGCAACTGTTGAGAATACTTGGAATAACAAGGAAGGGAGGCAGTGCCGCCAGCCCCGCGGCCACAACCCCAAGGAAGGCTCACTTTGTTAGTGTCAGCACAGGAAGCCGCATCAGACTCGTGAGCCTCAGTACGAGGTGACACGGCGTCAGCTCCGTGAGCTCCGTGCGGTCAGTGCAGGGAGCCTCCAGGCTCGTGAAATGGCTGTCGGTGAGCTCCACGTCAGAGACAAGCCCCAGGCTGGGCCAGCGAGGGTGGCACCCCGCGACAGTGTGCTGTGCGTGCGCACAGGCTGGCTTCAGCCCTGCAGTTTCTTTTCCTCTCCTCTACCATCTGTCTCTACCTGAGAGAGCGGCCTGCCCAGTAAAGTCCGGAGACGACACACGGACAAAACCTGAGTCTAGATCTGTGGTGACCTGAAAAGGGTGGCAGAGCACCAGAGAGGAAGGCCCAGAGATCAGAGCCTCTGGAGAGCAGAGGCTGCTCCCGCCACTGCCCCTGCTTCCTACACCTGCCCCTGACTCCTACCCCTTGCCTCCTTGCCCCTGCCTCCTACCCCTGCCCCGTGCCTCCTGCCCTGTGCCTCCTGCCCCAACCTCCTGCCCCTGCCTCCTACCCCTTGCCTCCTACCCCCAGCCCCTGCCTCCTACCCCCTGCCTCCTACCCCTGCCCCGTGCCTCCTGCCCCTGCCCCTACCCCCTGCCCCTGCCTCCTGCCCCTACCCCTGCCCCTGTCTCCTACCCCTGTCTCCTACCCCTGCCCCTACCCCCTGCCCGTCTCCTACCCCTTGCCTCCTACCCCCCTGCCTCCTACCCCTGCCCCGTGCCTCCTGCCCCTGTCTCCTGCCCCTACCCCTGCCCCTTTCTCCTACCCCTACCCCTGTCTCCTACCCCTGCCCCTACCCTCTGCCCCCTGCCCCTGTCTCCTACCCCTACCCCTGTCTCCTACCCCTGCCCCTGCCCCTGCCCCTGTCTCCTACCCCTGCCCCTACCCCCTGCCCCCTGCCCCTGCCTCCTGCCCCTGCCCCTGTCTCCTACCCCTACCCCTGTCTCCTGCCCCTACCCCCTGCCCCCTGCCCCTGCCTCCTGCCCCTGCCCCTGTCTCCTACCCCTACCCCTGTCTCCTACCCCCTGCCCCTGCCTCTCCCTCCTGCCCCTACCCCTGCCCCCTGCCCCTACCTCCTGCCCCTACTCCCTGCTCTTTGCTCCTGCCCCTGCCCCAGCCCCCTGCCTCCTGCTCTCTGCTCCTGCCCCCCTGCCTCGTCCCCTGCCCCTACCCCCTGCTCCTGCCTCCTACACCTGCCCCTGCCCTCTGCTTCTGCCTTCTACCCCTTCCCCCTGCTCCTGCCCCTGCCCCCAGCTCCTGCCTCCTACCCCTACCCCCTGCCCTTGCCCCTTGCCCCTGCCCCCCCGTTCCCTGCTCCTGCCTCCTGTCTCCTGCCCCTTGCCCTCTGTCTCAGGAGAGTCTAGAAACAGGAGCAGCCCCACCCCCAGTGCTGGAGGAACTTTTCCTCTCTCTTCCCCTAACCAGCCGCCATTTTTAAACGTGTATTTACAGCTCGGGGACAAAGCCGTTTCTTCCGGCAAACAGCTTCCATGCCCCCCTGCGTCTCGCGCACAGCAAAGGGAAGAGGAGTGTGGAGCCTGGCCGGGAGGCGAGGGCGCCGGGCGCTGAGGACCTGCTGCGTGGAGCTTCCCCCCAGGAGCTCCTGGCCCAGTGTCTGTCCGGCAGTCTGCTGCTGGAAAAGGAGGAGAGCCGGAGGTGAGGCCCTTCCCCGACCACGGGGCCGCTCGCGCACGCACGCACGCGCATGCCACGCCACGCCACGCCACGACTGCTGACGCGCGCACGCGCACGCCCCGACTGCTGACGGCGCACGGGCTCAGACACTGGGCCGACTGCTGACGGCGCGCACGGGCTCAGACACTGGGCCGACTGCTGACGGCGGGCACGGGCTCAGACACTGGGCCACGACTGCTGACGGCGCGCACGGGCTCAGACACTGGGCCGACTGCTGACGGCGTGCACGGGCTCAGACACTGGGCCACGACTGCTGACGGCGTGCACGGGCTCAGACACTGGGCCGACTGCTGACGCGTGCACGGGCTCAGACACTGGGCCGACTGCTGACGGCGTGCACGGGCTCAGACACTGGGCCGACTGCTGACGCGTGCACGGGCTCAGACACTGGGCCACGACTGCTGACGGCGTGCACGGGCTCAGACACTGGGCCACGACTGCTGACGGCGCGCACGGGCTCAGACACTGGGCCTCGACTGCTGACGGCGTGCACGGGCTCAGACACTGGGCCGACTGCTGACGCGTGCACGGGCTCAGACACTGGGCCGACTGCTGACGGCGTGCACGGGCTCAGACACTGGGCCACGACTGCTGACGGCGTGCACGGGCTCAGACACTGGGCCGACTGCTGACGCGTGCACGGGCTCAGACACTGGGCCGACTGCTGACGGCGTGCACGGGCTCACACACTGGGCCGACTGCTGACGCGTGCACGGGCTCAGACACTGGGCCACGACTGCTGACGCGCGCACGGGCTCAGACACTGGGCCACGACTGCTGACGGCGCACACGGGCTCAGACACTGGGCCGACTGCTGACGGCGCGCACGGGCTCAGACACTGGGCCACGACTGCTGACGGCGCGTGCACGGGCTCAGACACTGGGCCGACTGCTGACGGCGCGCACGGGCTCAGACACTGGGCCGACTGCTGACGGCGTGCACGGGCTCAGACACTGGGCCGACTGCTGACGGCATGCACGGGCTCAGACACTGGGCCACGACTGCTGACGGCGCACGGGCTCAGACACTGGGCCACGACTGCTGACGGCGCACGGGCTCAGACACTGGGCCACGACTGCTGACGGCGCACGGGCTCAGACACTGGGCCACGACTGCTGACGCGCGCGCACGGGCTCAGACACTGGGCCGACTGCTGACGGCGTGCACGGGCTCAGACACTGGGCCACGACTGCTGACGCGCGCACGGGCTCAGACACTGGGCCACGACTGCTGACGCGCGCACGGGCTCAGACACTGGGCCACGACTGCTGACGCGCGCACGGGCTCAGACACTGGGCCACGACTGCTGACGCGCGCACGGGCTCAGACACTGGGCCACGACTGCTGACGCGCGCACGGGCTCAGACACTGGGCCACGACTGCTGACGCGCGCACGGGCTCAGACACTGGGCCACGACTGCTGACGGCGCACGGGCTCAGACACTGGGCCACGACTGCTGACGGCGCGTGCACGGGCTCAGACACTGGGCCGACTGCTGACGGCGCGCACGGGCTCAGACACTGGGCCACGACTGCTGACGGCGCACGGGCTCAGACACTGGGCCACGACTGCTGACGGCGCACGGGCTCAGACACTGGGCCGACTGCTGACGGCGCGCACGGGCTCAGACACTGGGCCACGACTGCTGACGGCGCACGGGCTCAGACACTGGGCCGACTGCTGACGGCGTGCACGGGCTCAGACACTGGGCCACGACTGCTGACGGCGTGCACGGGCTCAGACACTGGGCCACGACTGCTGACGGCGCGCACGGGCTCAGACACTGGGCCGACTGCTGACGGCGCGCACGGGCTCAGACACTGGGCCACGACTGCTGACGGCGCGTGCACGGGCTCAGACACTGGGCCGACTGCTGACGGCGCGCACGGGCTCAGACACTGGGCCGACTGCTGACGCGCGCACGGGCTCAGACACTGGGCCGACTGCTGACGGCGCGCACGGGCTCAGACACTGGGCCGACTGCTGACGCGCGCACGGGCTCAGACACTGGGCCACGACTGCTGACGGCGCACGGGCTCAGACACTGGGCCACGACTGCTGACGCGCGCGCACGGGCTCAGACACTGGGCCACGACTGCTGACGGCGCACGGGCTCAGACACTGGGCCACGACTGCTGACGCGCGCACGGGCTCAGACACTGGGCCACGACTGCTGACGCGCGCACGGGCTCAGACACTGGGCCACGACTGCTGACGCGCGCACGGGCTCAGACACTGGGCCACGACTGCTGACGCGCGCACGGGCTCAGACACTGGGCCACGACTGCTGACGCGCACACGGGCTCAGACACTGGGCCGACTGCTGACGGCGCGTGCACGGGCTCAGACACTGGGCCACGACTGCTGACGCGCGCACGGGCTCAGACACTGGGCCGACTGCTGACGGCGCGCACGGGCTCAGACACTGGGCCACGACTGCTGACGGCGCACGGGCTCAGACACTGGGCCGACTGCTGACGGCGTGCACGGGCTCAGACACTGGGCCACGACTGCTGACGGCGTGCACGGGCTCAGACACTGGGCCACGACTGCTGACGGCGCGCACGGGCTCAGACACTGGGCCGACTGCTGACGGCGCGCACGGGCTCAGACACTGGGCCACGACTGCTGACGGCGCGTGCACGGGCTCAGACACTGGGCCGACTGCTGACGGCGCGCACGGGCTCAGACACTGGGCCGACTGCTGACGCGCGCACGGGCTCAGACACTGGGCCGACTGCTGACGGCGCGCACGGGCTCAGACACTGGGCCGACTGCTGACGCGCGCACGGGCTCAGACACTGGGCCACGACTGCTGACGGCGCACGGGCTCAGACACTGGGCCACGACTGCTGACGCGCGCGCACGGGCTCAGACACTGGGCCACGACTGCTGACGGCGCACGGGCTCAGACACTGGGCCACGACTGCTGACGCGCGCACGGGCTCAGACACTGGGCCACGACTGCTGACGCGCGCACGGGCTCAGACACTGGGCCACGACTGCTGACGCGCGCACGGGCTCAGACACTGGGCCACGACTGCTGACGCGCGCACGGGCTCAGACACTGGGCCACGACTGCTGACGCGCACACGGGCTCAGACACTGGGCCGACTGCTGACGGCGCGTGCACGGGCTCAGACACTGGGCCACGACTGCTGACGCGCGCACGGGCTCAGACACTGGGCCGACTGCTGACGGCGCGCACGGGCTCAGACACTGGGCCGACTGCTGACGGCGTGCACGGGCTCAGACACTGGGCCACGACTGCTGACGCGCGCACGGGCTCAGACACTGGGCCACGACTGCTGACGGCGCACGGGCTCAGACACTGGGCCGACTGCTGACGGCGTGCACGGGCTCAGACACTGGGCCGACTGCTGACGGCGTGCACGGGCTCAGACACTGGGCCACGACTGCTGACGCGCGCACGGGCTCAGACACTGGGCCGACTGCTGACGGCGCACACGGGCTCAGACACTGGGCCATGACTGCTGACGCGCGCACGGGCTCAGACACTGGGCCGACTGCTGACGGCGTGCACGGGCTCAGACACTGGGCCGACTGCTGACGGCGCGCACGGGCTCAGACACTGGGCCACGACTGCTGACGCGCGCACGGGCTCAGACACTGGGCCGACTGCTGACGGCGCGCACGGGCTCAGACACTGGGCCACGACTGCTGACGCGCGCGCACGGGCTCAGACACTGGGCCACGACTGCTGACGGCGCACGGGCTCAGACACTGGGCCACGACTGCTGACGCGCGCGCACGGGCTCAGACACTGGGCCGACTGCTGACGGCGTGCACGGGCTCAGACACTGGGCCACGACTGCTGACGCGCGCACGGGCTCAGACACTGGGCCATGACTGCTGACGCGCGCACGGGCTCAGACACTGGGCCACGACTGCTGACGCGCGCACGGGCTCAGACACTGGGCCACGACTGCTGACGCGCGCACGGGCTCAGACACTGGGCCACGACTGCTGACGCGCGCACGGGCTCAGACACTGGGCCACGACTGCTGACGGCGCACGGGCTCAGACACTGGGCCACGACTGCTGACGCGCGCGCACGGGCTCAGACACTGGGCCACGACTGCTGACGGCGCGCACGGGCTCAGACACTGGGCCATGACTGCTGACGGCGCGCACGGGCTCAGACACTGGGCCACGACTGCTGACGCGCGCACGGGCTCAGACACTGGGCCACGACTGCTGACGGCGCACGGGCTCAGACACTGGGCCACGACTGCTGACGCGCGCACGGGCTCAGACACTGGGCCGACTGCTGACGGCGCGCACGGGCTCAGACACTGGGCCGACTGCTGACGGCGCGCACGGGCTCAGACACTGGGCCACGACTGCTGACGGCGCGCACGGGCTCAGACACTGGGCCGACTGCTGACGCGCGCACGGGCTCAGACACTGGGCCACGACTGCTGACGGCGCGCACGGGCTCAGACACTGGGCCGACTGCTGACGCGCGCACGGGCTCAGACACTGGGCCACGACTGCTGACGCGCGCACGGGCTCAGACACTGGGCCGACTGCTGACGGCGTGCACGGGCTCAGACACTGGGCCGACTGCTGACGGCGTGCACGAGCTCAGACACTGGGCCACGACTGCTGACGGCGTGCACGGGCTCAGACACTGGGCCACGACTGCTGACGGCGTGCACGGGCTCAGACACTGGGCCCCGGGCTCTGCTCTGCTCTGTGCTCATTGTCTGGGGTTTGACTCACTGTCTCACTGAGGGGTTTTCTGTGGGGCACGTGGACTGGATAAGATGCTTCAGTGAGGTGAGTGGGACAAGCCACTGGCCACTGCTCTCTGGACGCTCCCTCCACGTGGCCCCAGGGGCTAGGACGTGTGGGCGCCAACACCTGCCACCACCTGAGCATGGCTCCTGACCCCAGAGTGTCACTGCTCAGGACTTTTTCAGATAGAAAGGGAGCTAGAGGCCCAGGGAGGGAGATGCCAAAACTTCTCCATGGTGGTGGAAGCAGGCTTCCCACCCCCGCCAGTTCAGTCCGTGCCACCGGGTGCTTGCTTCTCACTGTCGGAACTGTCCCATGACGTCCCCTGCAACATCAGCACCAGTGTTTCGGCCCAGTAGGGCCGGTCTCCCCAGCTCCCTCCCTGCTCTGCTCCCTGCTGCCCCCTGGCCCAGCTCCAGCTGAACTGGCCATGACCCCAGGCTGGCACTCTCCTTCCTTGCTTCCCCTGCCCCCCACTCAGAAGGCCCTTGGCCCCTCTCCTACCTGACTGGCCAGCCTCCTAGGACGCTCACTCCTTGCTGGTTCCGCCTGCCCCCCCCCCCATACATAAATCCAGGCTGGTGACTTCAGCCAGACTCATTGATTTTTAGACAGCACCATTTTTCTGGCCGCTTGACCTCTGTACCTTAAACCCTCCCTTTCTGAGCTGCCCTGCAGCTCTGTGTGCCCGGTCCACCTGGAAGCTGCCCATCCCAGATCCAGCTTCCCGTTTCCCAGGTGGCCCCCTCAGTGGTCTCACTTGGTGGGGGTGCCATCCTCCTGCGTCCAGGGAGGGTGTGGGGTCACCCCTGCATGCCCAGTGCCCCAAGCCCCACCGGCTGAACTCAAAGTGTGTTCCTAATTGGGCCTTTTCCGTGGGCTTCACAGAGCCTACGGGAACCTTTAAGCAGAGCTCACTTCCTCTTCTACCCCTGCCCACGAGCAAGACAGACGCTCCTTGAGGTGGGCAGAGCTCTGTGGCATCTCCCGTTGCTGTTCCTCCACCAGCCCGGTAGCCTTGGCTGTTGTGCCACCTGGGGCTCCTTGGAGCTCCCTTGTTTCCACAGCCCTGCATGCTTTCCTTGCTCTCCACTCCGGCCCGCTGCCACGGCCCAGGCTTGTGCCCACCTGTGCTTTTGTCCTTGTCGCCCTTGGGCTGCACTGCCTCCTCCTGGCTCCCCTCTGCCTCCCCTTACTGGAGCGGAAGCCACTCACAGTGGCTTGTCCACTCTGTCTCGGTGCCCTGCCTCTCGGCTGGGCTTGGTAGGTGTGTGGAAGAGCGAATGAAGGTGTCAGGAGCTCTGACGTAGGTCCCCTCCACAGTGTCATTTAAGCATTTGGGTCAGATGTTTTTCTTGGAGAGGCAAGTGCATGGAGTAGGCAGCTCTGGTATGTCGTGTCAGTGGGCATTATTTGGAGTTCATTTTCAGCTATGAGCAGCAATCCATCAAGAGGCAGTACCTCCAGACACAAAATGAGAACCAGCCAAGCAGGAGAGCACAGTGAAATTGGGAGGATTCTTTCTGGATAAGTGCCACATTCCTCATCAGTGCCACTCAGGCTTATAAATGATGGGCAGGGGCCACTATCTGACACGCACGTTTCTGCTTCTCAGCTGGCTCCAGCAGACAACTGGGTAAGTCACGCTCTCGCTTCCTGTCGGGCGAATGTTTCAGGTTTGAAGATCAGCTTGAGCAGTGGTTGTCTGAAGAGCTGGTGTCACCTGCAGGCTCGGCCTCCCTGCCCCTCTACCTTCCTCAGACCCTTGTGTCTCTGCCACAGACCATCAGACCTACAGTGAAGACACCTGCAGCCCCCAGCCCTCAGGTGAGAGGCCGGTGCTGACATACAGGGTGGACAGAAGTTCCTTCTGAAATGTCTTTTCAGTGCTATGATCACCACTCAACTGCTTTATTTCAAATTAGTTCATTTTTTTTCGAATTTTTTTTATTATTTTCCCTTTTGTTGCCCTTGTTTTATTGTTGTTGTAATTATTGTTGTTGATGTTGTCATTGTTGGGTAGGACAGAGAGAAATGGAGAGAGGAGGGGAAGGCAGAGAGAGGGAGAGAAAGACAGACACCCGCAGACCTACTTCACCACCTGTGAAGCGACTCCCCTGCAGGCGGGGAGCTGGGGGCTCGAACCGGGATCCTTATGCCAGACTTTGCACTTTGCTCCACATGCGCTTAACCCACTGCACTACCGCCCCACCTCCTTTTAAATTTTTTAAAAAATTTTATTTTTATTTATTGGATAGAGATAGTCAGAAATCGAGAGGGTAGGGGAGATAGAGAGGGAGAGAGGGAGAGAGAGAGAGAGAGACAGACACCTGCAGCCCTGCTTCACCACTTGCAAAGCTTTCCTTCTGCAGGTGGAGGCTGGGGGCTTGAACCCGGGTCATTGTGCACTGTAACATGTGTGCTCAACCAGGTGAGCCACCACCCGGTGCCTTTAATTTTTTTTTTTTTTTATAATCATCTATTTACTGGATAGCGATAGTCAGAAATTGAGAGGGAAGGGAAGGATAGACAGGGTCACAGACACTTACAGCACTGCTTCCCCACTTGTGAAGCTTTCTCCTTGCAGGTGGGGACTGGGGCCTTGAACCTAGGTTCTTGCGCATTGTAACATGTGCGCTCAACCAGGTGCATCACCAGCCCCAAATTAAGTTATTTTATCTATCTATTTATTTTCCCCTTTTGTTGCCCTTGTTTTTTTATTGTTATTGTGGCTGTTACTGTTATTGATACAGTTGTTGTTGGATAGGACAGAGAAGAATGGAGAGAGGAGGGGAAGACAGAGGGGGAGAGAAAGACAGACACCTGCAGACCTGCTTCCCGCCTGTGAAGCGACTCCCCTGCAGATGGGGAGCCGGGGGCTCGAAGCAGGATCCTTACGCTGGTCCTTGTGCTATTGCCTGACCCCCAAATTAGATCATTTTAAAAAGTAATTATTTGTTCCTTGAGAGATTGGCTTTTGTGGTGCAGGGGATTGAACTCTGGACCTCAGGCTTGCAAGGCCTTTATTCTACCCACTGAGCCACCTTAGTCTGCCAGTGTTCTAGAGCCCAAGGAACCCTGGGTGTCTGCTTGTGAAGTGGATGGAGGGTGGCACTGGAGCATGCCTCGGCACTGAGGCAAACCCCTGGTCATGCTGCTGGGCGGGAAGGGTGTTGAGACAGGTGGTGACAGGCCTCCGTTTATGGAGTCCACACTGGCAGCACCCCGCCCTCCCTTGCTGGGGCCAACTATCCCTGAGGACAAAAAGTGAATGAGGAAGGACCTCACTCCAGAGCATCAGAGGCTTGGTGGTAGAGCTTCATCAAAGCCAGACCTGCCTGGCCCAAAGCTCAGGCTTGTCTACTCTCATGTCTTTTGTCAGCGGGAGAGGAAGCAAAGGCTGTTTAAAGGATTCACTTGGGTGCTGGCAAGACATCTCTCTTGGGTGCTATACTTGCTCAGTCATGGGCACTATCCAGGTTCAAATCTGCCTTCACTGAGGCACCTTTCCTCATGTGAGGTCTGGAGTCTGATTCCTGGCACCACGTGGCAGCCCCAGGACAGCCCTAAAAGGGGCTCCACAGACGGCAGAGTGGCGTCTGTCTTTCCGTCTCTGTCTCTCCCTCCTTCTGTATATAGAAGTTTTTAAAAGGCTAGTTAGCTACTTGGCCATGTCATACATGTGCAGAGTTCTTGGTTTGCTTTTTGGTGCCATATAAAAATAAAGGTGATTTCTCGGTTAAGCGCACAAGGAGCGAAGTGCAAGGACTGTTTGAGCCTCCAGCTCCCCATGTGCGGGGGGCGGGGGGATCACTTCACAGGCGGTGAAGCAGGTCTGCAGGTGTTTTTTCTCCCCCTCTGTCTTCCCCTCCTCTCTACATTTCTCTCTGTCCTATCCTACAAGAACAACAGCAATGACAACAAGGGTAACAACAGGGGCAACAGAATGAGAAAAATGGCCTCCAGGAGCAGTGGATTCATAGTGTAGGCACCAAGCCCCAATGATAACCCTGGAGGCAAAATAAAATAAAATAAGATTATTTCCCCCTGTGGAGCTGGAGCTAGAACTGTCTCACACATGCACATCCCATGTGGGTGGCGGGAGGACTCTTCAGTTTAATTCTTTGAAGGGGCTACATTAGCCGAAGTTGAAAAGCTGACCCCAGATGGTTACATTATAGTCTGTGAAGTTTTCTAATTTGTGACAAAGTACAGGAGGAAAATTCAGCTTGTTACGATAAAACCCTTATTTGAGTGAACTAAATGCACTGAACCCACGAGCCTTAAGCCAGTTGTCTTCAGCTCAGCCACTGTTGAGGAGCTGGCGTGTGCCCTGCGCTGGCCACCCTGTAGCTGCGGTGTGTGCGGATCCACATTGTGAATGCTTGCTTCCAGTGCCATTGTGGGCCGGTTTCTTCAGAATGCCTTCGTAGTTTGTTCTTAACTTGGCTCTGTTGAACTCTGATGTGGATGTAATCCTCAGTGGTAGCAGGAAGCAAGGGTGTCAACAGAGCAGTCTCTGGCTCACTGTTTCCTATTTTTTAGAACAAGACAGGCTTGGAGAGAGGAGAACCAAGCATTGTTCTCTCCCATGGGTTCTCCTTGCTCTTCATATGTGGTCTGGGTATTGAACTCAGTGTCTGAAACTTGGGAGGCAGGTACTCTGCCTCTGAGCCTATTTATTCATTATTATTTTTTACCAGAGCACTGATCAGCTCTGGGTTATGGTGGTGGTGGTGGGGGTTTGAACCTGGGACTTTGGAGCATCAGGCATGAGAGTCTATATACATAACCATTATGCTACCTACCCACACCCCAAAGCTTGTACTCATAGACAGTGCTGCACAAGATCAATGTATACTCCTGGACAGAAAAGAAAACTAAGGTGACAGACTGTTTCCATTGATCAGTTTGATACCTTAAAAGTCTAAGTTCTCTTTGGGGGTCGTGCGGAGGCGCAGCGGGTTAAGTGCACGTGGCGCAAAGCACAAGGACCCGCGTGAGGATCCCGGTTCGAGCCCCCGTCTCCCCACAAGTGGTGAAGCAGGTCTGCAGGTGTCTGTCTTTCTCTCCCCCTCTCTGTCTTCCCCATCTCTCTCCTTTTCTCTCTGTTCTATCCAACATCAATAACAAACAGCAATGATAACCACAATGTTAAACAACAAGGGCAACAAAAGGGAAAATAAATATTTTTAAAAAGTCTAAGTGCTCTTTAACTTCATAATTCTGCAGTAAAGAAATTATTACTAGTCGCAACCCAGGAGATGGCACACTAGCTAGAATTTAGCCATGCCTGAGGTCCCCAGTGGTGCTCTGGTTCTGTCGTTGGGTCGGTGAACATCTTTAAAAAGGAAGTCACTTACAAAACAAAGTATTGTTCACCAAACTATGAGGACGTGGGATAAGCTGGATGTGTGGAGATGGGGTCTGCTGAAGCAATCACAGCCTACACAGTTGGATGGTCCACCTCATAGAAGAGCCACAGTCCAAGTGCGGGTCCTGGCTGCGGCTCAGTGGTTTCAGCTCCTTCTCCCACTCCGCAGAGTGAAGGCACAAGGGAGCCAGAGGCACCGGGCAGGTCGGTGACGGAGCGGCTGGAGCGGCTGGAGCGGCTGATCCGCAGCTCCCGGGAGGAGGACGCCGCTGCCGAGCTGCACCTCGCTGCCCTGCTGGACATGGTGGACACCTGAGGCGCGGCTTGCTCTCGCCCATAATCATGCAAATAAACGAGCCCGTGTCTGAACAGCTCTGCGTGTCCTTTCTAGCCCGCCTCTGGGGGGGCCCGGCTTCTGAAGGCACACCTGGGGCCCACCCCCCACACACACACCTGGGGCCCGCCCTACCACACACACCTGGGGCCCGCCCCCACACACACCTGGGGCCCACCCCCCACACACACCTGGGGCCCGCCCCCACACACACACCTGGGGCCCGCCCCCACACACACACACACCTGGGGCCCACCCCACCACACACACCTGGGGCCCGCCCCCCACACACACACCTGGGGCCCGCCCTACCACACACACACCTGGGGCCCGCCCCACCACACACACCTGGGGCCCACCCTACCACACACACACCTGGGGCCCGCCCCACCACACACACCTGGGGCCCACCCTACCACACACACACCTGGGGCCCGCCCCACCACACACACCTGGGGCCCGCCCCCGACACACACCTGGGGCCCGCCCGCCCCCACACACACACCTGGGGCCCGCCCGCCCCCACACACACACCTGGGGCCCGCCCGCCCCCACCACACACACCTGGGGCCCACCCCCCACACACACACACACCTGGGGCCCACCCCCCACACACACCTGGGGCCCGCCCCACACACAAACACCTGGGACCCACCCCCACACACACCTGGGGCCCGCCCCACCACACACACCTGGGACCCGCCCCCCACACACACACCTGGGGCCCACCCTACCACACACACACCTGGGGCCCGCCCCCACACACACCTGGGACCCGCCCCCACACACACACCTGGGGCCCGCCCCCACACACACCTGGGGCCCGCCCCCCCACACACACACCTGGGGCCCGCCCCCCACACACACACCCCTGGGGCCCGCCCCCCACACACACACCCCTGGGGCCCGCCCCCCACACACACACACACCTGGGGCCCGCCCTACCACACACACCTGGGCCCCCGCAGGCCTTGACACATCCACACGCAGATCTGCCCACAGGCCCCGCCCATCTGCCCGCTGGCTCCGCCCACACGCGAGCCTTGACCCGCCCACAGGCCCCGCCCACACGCAGACCTGCCCGCCGGCCCCGCCTAGATCCCTGAGGTGGTTCAGCTCCACCAATAGGACCATCGCGTGTGCGTCGAGCCCACCCTCGCGGCGGTCTGATTGGCTGCGGCGCCATCGGGCCACCCGCCCCCCCTGTGGGCCGAGCCGCGCGCCTGCGCAATGAGGCAGGTCCTGTCTGAGCCGCGCGTGGAGCGGGCGTAGAGCTCAGAACCAGACGGAGGATGACGGAGGGCACGTGAGTGCGGGTTCTCTCGGTGCGGGGTCGCCTGAGGCCAGGGCTGCCCGCGCGGCATGTGGCGGCAGTTCTGAGGGGGGATGGGGTGGAGGGTCGGGAATGTGAGGAGAATCCGGGCCGCGCGCGCCGGGGGCGGCCACACCCCACCCACTCTCAATCCGGCGGGACCCCACCCCCGCCCTCACCTCATGGCACCCCAGTCCCTGAGGGCTCCCTGCCTCTGCACACTGCCCCTCACTGTTCGGGTACCTTGACCCCTGCCCCGGGCCTGCCGACCGCCGTCACCTCACTCGTGACATCTGACCCTGCCCTCTGCTCCCTCACCTCAGGGAACCCCCGGATCCTGCCCTCTGCCCCCTCACCTCACTCGGGACATCTGACCCTGCCCTCTGCCCCCTCACCTCACTCGGGACATCTGACCCTGCCCTCTGCCCCCTCACCTCAGGGAACCCCCGGATCCTACCCTCTGCCCCCTCACCTCACTCGGGACATCTGACCCTGCCCTCTGCCCCCTCACCTCACTCGGGACATCTGACCCTGCCCTCTGCTCCCTCACCTCAGGGAACCCCCGGACCCTGCCTTCTGCCCCCTCACTTCAGGGGATCACCTGACCCAGCTCTCTGCCCCCTCACCTCAGGGAACCATCTGACCCTGCCCTCTGCCCCCTCACCTCAGGGAACCATCTGACCCTGCCTTCTGCTCCCTCACTTCAGGGGATCACCTGACCCAGCTCTCTGCCCCCTCACCTCAGGGAACCATCTGACCCTGCTCTCTGCCCCCTCACCTCAGGGAACCATCTGACCCTGCCCTCTGCCCCCTCACTTCAGGGAATCACCTGACCCTGCCTTCTGCCCCCTCACTTCAGGGGATCACCTGACCCAGCTCTCTGCCCCCTCACCTCAGGGAACCATCTGACCCTGCCCTCTGCCCCCTCACCTCAGGGAACCATCTGACCCTGCCTTCTGCCCCCTCACTTCAGGGGATCACCTGACCCAGCTCTCTGCCCCCTCACCTCAGGGAACCATCTGACCCTGCTCTCTGCCCCCTCACCTCAGGGAACCATCTGACCCTGCCCTCTGCCCCCTCACCTCAGGGAACCATCTGACCCTGCCTTCTGCCCCCTCACTTCAGGGGATCACCTGACCCAGCTCTCTGCCCCCTCACCTCAGGGAACCATCTGACCCTGCTCTCTGCCCCCTCACCTCAGGGAACCATCTGACCCTGCCCTCTGCCCCCTCACTTCAGGGAATCACCTGACCCTGCCTTCTGCCCCCTCACTTCAGGGGATCACCTGACCCAGCTCTCTGCCCCCTCACCTCAGGGAACCATCTGACCCTGCCCTCTGCCCCCTCACCTCAGGGAACCATCTGACCCTGCCTTCTGCCCCCTCACTTCAGGGGATCACCTGACCCAGCTCTCTGCCCCCTCACCTCAGGGAACCATCTGACCCTGCTCTCTGCCCCCTCACTTCAGGGGATCACCTGACCCAGCTCTCTGCCCCCTCACCTCAGGGAACCATCTGACCCTGCTCTCTGCCCCCTCACTTCAGGGGATCACCTGACCCAGCTCTCTGCCCCCTCACCTCAGGGAACCATCTGACCCTGCTCTCTGCCCCCTCACTTCAGGGGATCACCTGACCCTGCCTTCTGCCCCCTCACTTCAGGGGATCACCTGACCCAGCTCTCTGCCCCCTCACTTCAGGGAACCATCTGACCCTGCTCTCTGCTCCCTCACCTCAGGGGATCACCTGCCCTTTGCCCCCTCATCTCAGGGAATCATCTGACCCTGCCCTCTGCCTCCTCACCTCAGGGACCACTTGACCCCTGCCCTCTGCTCCTTGAACTCAGGAGATCACCTACCTCTGCCCTCTGCTTCTTTACCTCAGCGACTACCTGACCACTGCTCTCTGCCCTTCACTTAAGGGGATCACCTGACTCCTGCCCTCTGCTTTTTTTTTTTTTTTTTTTTACCTCAGGGACCACCTGTCCACTGCCTTCTACCCCTTCATTTCAGGGGGTCGCCTAATCTCTGCCCTCTGCCCTTTCACTTCAGGGTCCACCTGACCAGGCCCTCTGTCTCTCACCCTGAGAGCCCCTGGACTCCTACCTTCTGCTTCTCCATCCAGGCACCATCTGACCCTGCCTTCTCCCTCCCTGGCCCCTTGACCATGCCCTCTGCTTCCTCTCCCCCTTTCCACGCCAGGTGCCTGCGGCGCAGAGGTGGCCCCTACAAGACCACTCCGGCCACTGACCTGCGGCACTGGCGACTGTCCAATGTGATGGGCCGACAGACCTGGACCTACTACCCGGATGAGGAGGCGGCCGGCCGTGCACAGTCAGCACTTGAGGCGCATTCTCTGGGGCTGGACACAGTATGTTCAAGGCTATACCAGAACTGGCTTCACCCAGCTTGGCTCAGAGTGCACAACCTGCCCAACCCTGTCCTCACCCCACCAAAACCCGAGTCTGCTCACATTTATTCCTCACCCAGTTCTTGGCTTGCTCTAGGCAGTATCTGTCCATTCTGGCCGTCAGGACCCTCCACATCCAGCCCTTGCCTCATCCTAGCCCCTGATGAAACAGGGATGGCGGGAGTCGGGCAGTAGCACAGTGGGTTAAGCACATGTGGCGCAAAGTGCAAGGACTGGCGGAAGGATCCCGGTTCAAGCCCCCGACTTCCCTCCTGCAGGGGAGTTGCTTCACAGGGGGTGAACCAGGCCTGCAGGTGTCTATCTTTCTCGTCCCCTTTCTGTCTTCCTCTCCTCTCTCCATTTCTCTCTGTCCTATCCAACAATGACGACAACAATAATAACTACAACAATAAAACAAGGGCAACAAAAGGGAATACATAAATAAATAAATTTTTTTTAAAAAAAGAAAGTAACAGGGATGGCTCCCCACTCAGTCCTTGCTGTGTCCCCTGCACCCCTATCTAAGCACAACCTCGTGGTGACTGCAGGGTCCCAAATGTCTGGCTGCTTCCTGTCCTTCTACTGGATCGGTCTGCATGGTACACTTGGGCCTGCTTCCTTTCTTCATCTGACTGGCCTCTCTCCTGCAATGCATGGACCATAGGTGTCTGAAATGCTCTCTGCTGAGGGTACTGTACCTCCTTCTAAAAATGCAGTGTGACAGTGCCTGCTCAATGGTTCTGGTGCCACGATCAGGCATAGAGTAGGGATTGCATGCACCTTCTGCTCCAATCCAGCCACTTGGGAGAAATGACTGGAATTTATTGTTTTATAATTCTGTATTCTGAAATAACTTAGATTCACAGGAAGTGGCGGAGATAGTTACACATGTCTGTCCTTATTCAGGGAAAGCTTTTCATCCAGTGAACTTAATGGAAGAAACTGCTGGTCAGAGCATTTGCAGTGTTAATGGGGTTTCCTGTGGAAACCTGCCACCCTGTTTCTTGGTCCATCTGTTGTAGAGCCTGATTGAGTCCAAGACTTGAGGCATCAGTGCCTCACCCCAAACTTGTCTTATTTCTGTAAGATGTCTTTAGGTAGTCTTGATAAAATTGGCAGGTAGATGGACTGAAAAGCAAACAGATTTTGTTAATAAAACCATCTTTTTTCCTTTGCTGAGGTGCTTCTGACTTATTTATTTATTTATTTATGAGAAAGAAGGAGAGAGAAAGAACCAGATATCACTCTGGCACACGTGCTGCCGGGGATCGAACTAGGGACCTCATGCTTGAGAGTCCAAAGCCCTATCACTGCGCCATCTCCCGGACCACACTTCTAAGTTTTGATGGAAGCATTTCTACTTAAGGTAGATCAGACTTGGTCTTTTAGAGGGCTTTGGTCTAGCCCCTGCAGCTCCGTCCTCTTTTCTTCTTTGCAGAGCAGTTACTTTAAGGACTTCCCCAAAGCCCACACAGCCTGGGATGCTGCTCTGAACGGGATGACATTTTACCAGGAGCTTCAGGCAGAGGATGGACACTGGACAGGGGACTATGGAGGCCCACTCTTCCTCCTGCCAGGTTGGTATGTACTGGCCAGCTTGAAATCAAGGCCACCTCGGACTTTTTTGGAGTCCTGGTCTGGTCAAGGCTCTTGGTGAATGGTGCACAGCCCAGGAAGTCATGTGAAAAGGGCCGAGGAGTCTTAACTGTTCCTGAGTTGTGCTAGTGCTGGTGATAGGACATGGAGGTGAACTCATGTCTGAACTCTGCTAAGGGAGTCAAGGGTACTCTGAAGAGAGTAAAAAAGAGAACAAGAGACTGAGAACACACTAGGAGTTAGTTCCTCAGGCTTTACTTTGCTTTGAGTCCAGTTCCTGCTGCCTCTGGGCTGTGCAGCATGGTGTCTTCAAGGCTTATGGTCCACGTGCCTGTCCTGAGGGGCAGGCTGGGGGACTTTTTTAATCTTATCTATTTTAAAGTCTATCATGTCAGATATGAGAATAGCTGTTCCTGCCCTTTTTTGTGGGCCATTGGCTTGAATGATAGTTTTCCATCCTTTCACTTTAAGTCTGTGTTTGTCTTGTTGAGTTAGATGGGTTTCCTGTAGACAACATATTGTTGGGTTGTATTTTCTGATCCATCTTCCTACTCTGTGTCTTTTAATAGGTGAATTCAGGCCATTGACATTTATTGATATCAAAGATTGAAGATATTTTAACGCCATTCTTGTAGAGTTTTAGAGTGTTCTGATATATGTCCTATTTATGGTGGTCTGATTGTTTATAGGACTTCTTTCAGAACTTCTTTCAGGGCAGGCTTGGTGATGGTTGATTCCTTCAACTGTTGCTTGTCTGAGAAGGTTTTGATGCCTCCATCTAGTCTGAATGACAGTCTAGCAGGATATAGTATTCTTGGCTGAAAGCCTTTCTCATTGAGCACTCGATAGATATCTTGCCATTCTCTTCTGGCCTGTGGTGTTTGTATGGAGAAGTCTGCTGCTAATCTTATGGGTTTTCCTCTGTAGGCGACTCTTTGTTTTTCTCTTGCAGCCTTGAGGATCCTTTCTTTATCCTTATTCCTTTCCATTCTAAGTATAATGTGTCTTAGTGTCTTTAAGTCTGGGTTAATTCTGTTTGGGACCCTCTGGGCTTCTTGAATCTTTATGTCTTTGATGTTGTCTAGACTAGGGAAGTTTTCAGCTATTATGGCCTGAAAAATGCTTTCTTCCTCTCCCTCTCTTTCTTCCTCTGGTAAGCCAATAATGTGTATATTGTTTCTTTTGAAGTCATCCCATGGGACTCTGTTGTTGTTTTCAGCATTTCTTAATCTCTTTTTGAGATCTCTTACTTCTTTTTAGTTGTCTCTAAGTCGTTCTCAATCTTGCTAATTCTGTCTTCAGCCTCATTGATTCTATTCTCTCCCCCCTCTACTGTTTTCTGGAGTTTATCTATTTTGTTGCCCTGCTCTGGTACTGTTGTAGCTTGTTCAGCTAGTTGTGTTCTTAGCTCAGCAATTTCAGCTTTCAGCTCTCTAATAACCTTGAGATAGTGTTTTCTTCAAGAGTCTCATTTGTTGTTCCTGTATTTCTGATGACAATTCTTTCAAACTCTTTACTCACTCCTGTGATTATTTCCTTAGCTAGTGTTTGGATGTTGAACTCATTATTTTGTGCTTCACCCTTTGGGGGGTTTTTAGCTGTACTCTTGTCCTGGTTGGTTTCTCCAATATTTCTTCTTGTTGGTTTAACCATTTTATATATTATGTTATGAGTTCCCTCTCTCAGTACTTTTCAAATTACTGATCACTATTGCCTGGATTGACTTGTGTCTAAGTAAGGTAATTAAAGGGTTCACAGTGGTGGAAGTTAACAGTTGTTTCAATAGTATTTTAATCCCTGAGTTGGAGCTCAGTGGTGTAAAAGCCTCTTTTTTTCCTTCCCTGTAGGCTATGGGAGCCTGAGGGCTTTTAAACTATCAATAGGCTTCTCAGCTTAATCACTGACTCCTGACCAAGAGATAAAGCAGGGTGTGGCAGAGATAATCCAGTGGTTATACAAAGAGACTTTCACAGCCCCACAGCTATGAGGTATAGATCTTCTCCTGAGTTTCCTGGTTAGATCTCTGTCCCCTGGTGTCCCTCCCTGCCGCTGCTCCAGACTCTGAGGGCAGTAGCAATGGAGACTCAGAGTTGCACTTGGTGAGTCTCCGGGGAGTCCTCTCCTCCCTTCAGCTGTCCCCTTGTTGGTGGAGCAGACTGAAGGTGGCGTCTCACCTGATAAACTGCCGGACTGTTACCAGCCACTTAGTCTCTCCCTAGGCTCCTCTCTTTCTCCAGCCACACGTGTTTGCACTCACCGGGGATTTGGTGGGTTCTTGTAGTCGGTCTAGTCCTGTCTAGTTTCAGTCCCAGGTGGTCTCCTTTGGTGTTCCTAGTTGACCCGGGAGAGGAGAGGAGAGGAGAGGGAGATCTGCTGCTGCTCGTAGCCCCGCCTCCAGAAGTCTCAGGCTGGGGGACTTGAGGCAACTCCCAGAGCTCTTTAACAGGAGACAGTTTCCCATTGAGTATGGTGTACGGTGAGTGCTGTGCTGAGTGTCACTGGTGAGCTCTGACTCTGGGGCTTGAGTCCTGGGCTCCAGCTCTGGCTCTGCCTTTTTGGGGGAAGTTTCTGGTTCTTCCTGCCTCTGTGCTTCCCTAATTTGACAGCACTGTGAGTGGGCATGGGGCTGACCTGTGAGTACCGTACCCAGGAAAGCTGGACTGGGTGGATAATATTTCTCACCTATCACCTCATTTGCAAAGTGACACGCACTAGTAAATTTTAAAAATCGAGAAGAATCCTAGCAAGCAATAGATGTCTCAACCAGGGGTGAGCCGTTGGATATTTCTCTCAGCAAGTATTAAAGTAAGACTGGCAGTTCACACCTCATGGAGTAGGGGCATTGATCTTAATTGCTGGCCCCTCTCCAATAGTTGACATTTGGACTATTGGGGGGAGGCTGCATCACCTGTGGCAGGTGTCATCCTGTGCCATCTCTGTTTTAGACAGTGCTGTGGGGTCCTGTGTGGCAGGGTGGATTCTGAATACCTTGGGAGGGGAGTGCCACCTATGCTGCACTGCTCCCTAGGGCCTTCGTCCTCAAGCCTTGGCAGCTCAATTCTAGAGCATGGAGGTCCTCAGGGGCAGCTCCCTGTCACATGGCATCTTCCTCCAGAGGAATGGGGCCAGGACTTAGCAAGACTGAGAGCCTGTTCCTGGAGAGGAGCATCTTCTGTTATTGTTATTTTTTGTAACTTTATTAGTGACATGATAGCCGTTCACATCTTTATAAAGTAACAGGAGTATAGTTTCACGCGGCATCCACCACGAACGCCTTTCCATCTATTTCCCACCAATAGCTACTGTGGTTCTCACAAAGTCTCAGAGACAGCTTGCACTTTAGCTACAAGTTCATATACTCAAATCTCAATATTCCACATATGTGTGAAACTACCTGGTAGTTATCTTTCACCTCCTTACTTTCTTCACTAGGCAGAGTAACCTCAAGTTCTACCCATTTTGTTTGAAGAACACAATATACTTTTTAAATTGCAGAGTAGTATTCTATTGAATATGTGTCATGTAGCTTTGTTATCTAGTCTGACAATGAACATTTAGGCTACTACCTCCACTCCGTAGCTGTTGTGAATAAAACAGCTATAAACACAGGGGTACTTATGTCTCTTTGAATTAATGTTTTCACGTCCTTTGAATATATGCCTAGGGGTGGCATTGCTGGATCATATGGTATTTCCTTTATTAAAAAATTGTCATTATTTTTTTATTGCTACCCAGGTCACCCCTGGTGCTTAGTGTCTGCAATACAAATCCAGCATGTCTGCCAGCGATTTTTCCTTTTATTTATTAATTCGATAGAAATTGAGGAAGGAGGGGGATAGATAGATAGATAGATAGATAGACAGGTAGATAGAGACAGCTCTACTTAACTACTGTGCATGTGGGGACCACAGGCTTGTGCCCCGGTCCTTGTGTATTATAGTGTGTGTGCTTAACCAGGTGTTCCATTGCCTGGCCCCTTTCTTCTTATTTATTTATTTATTTTTATTTAATAGGGCAGAGGACAGAGAGAAACTGAAAAGGGAGAGGGAGATGGAGAGAAAGAGAGCCACCTGCAGTGGGCGGTAGGAGCTTGATGCCTGCTCCTTGGTATGGTAATGTGCACACTCAGCCTGGTGTACCACTGCCTGGCCCCACATATTTCCTCTCTCTTTTTTTTTTTTTTTCATATTTATTTATTTACCAGGGCACTCCTTTGCTCTGGTTTATGGTAGTGCTGGGGATTGAACCTGGGACTTTTGGTGCCTCAAGCATGAAAGGCTTCTTGTATAACCATTAGGCTATCTCACCACACCCATATTTCCTCTTTCATTTGAGAACCAAAAAGGAACATCTTCTCTGCCATACAGGTCTTCTGATCACGTGCCATGTGGCACACATCCCTCTGCCAAATGGATATAGAGAAGAAATAATACGCTACCTGCGGTCGGTGCAACTCCCTGATGGTGGCTGGGGCCTGTGAGTGCTCATTCTGTCACTGTGTGTGTACTTGCCTGTGTGCATGCATTCTTATGAAGCAGCTGACACCTGCTTTGGGGTGTGACTTTAGTTGCTCGGTTGGGTGGTGGAAGGGAGCTTCTGGAGGAGGCAGTGGCTAGAGCCATGCAGAATGGCCCTGGTTTCCCCCGAAGGTCTCAGAACAGGTGGCAGCTCAGTTTCTGGTCTCAGTTCACACCCTGTTTTGTGAATGACTCTCATGGCCGGGAGATGATCTCTTGAGATGCATACACCACAGTGAAATCTCCAGAGTTACCACCAAGGCTGAAGAAAGGCCTTCTCTCTGGGTAGCAGCAGGTGGAAGCTGGACCCAGCAGCCATCTCCAGCTTCAGTCCTCCTGTGTGCAGTGTGGCTTGAACTGGGGGCAGACCTTCACCTGAGGTGGTCAGCTGCCTGGACTCCCCTGGGCATGAGTGCCTCCTATGACACCACTGAGCGATACTGTGGAGTTGCAGAAGGGTGGCTCAATTATTTTGTTTTCTTCACAAGTGCAGTAAAAGCTCTTTGGTATACGGGTCTTGACAGGTGTGGCAATATCAGAGCACTTAGGAGAGGTGTGGGGTCTTGACTTGCTCATTTGTTGGTGTTGCTGCTGTTGGTGTTGCTGTTGGTTCTGTGTGTTTGTTTGTGTATGTTGGGGGGGGCTGAGTCTCAGTTGGGTTGCTGCCCTGGGGCTGGCCTTGCTGCTTAGGCTTGGGGAGTAGGCCAGGAGGCAGGCAGCTGCTCCCTGGGCAGTTTTGGAGAGGCTCAGCTGTCCAGGAAGGTGTATTTTACATTCTCACAGTGGGTAGCAGGTGTGTTTCTTTGTTAGATCAATGTAAGATGTTTTACCATCTTCTGAGTGAGTTTCATGGGCTGCTTTGCTTAATATCTTAGGAAATAAGGGAAGGTATTTTCTTTCTTTTTGTTTTTATTGCCACCACAGTTATCTCTGAGGCTTGGTTTCACACTACAGATCCACTACTCCAGTGGCCATTTTTTCCCATTTCCTTTTTTTTTTTTTAATCAGTTAATTTTTTTTATTTGACAGAACAGAGAAATTGAGGGGGGAGGGGAGATTTTGAGGGAGGGAGGGAAAGGTAACACCTGTAGACCTGCTCCACTGCTAGTGAAGTATCCCCTGTGCAGGTGGGGAGCGGGGACTCGAACCCAGGTCCTTGAGCATGGTGGGTTATATGTGTGTTTAGCTGGCTGCACTACTACCCAGCCCCCAAGATGTTGTTTTCTCATCCCGTAGGCATATTGAAGACAAGTCTACGGTGTTTGGGACTGCACTAAACTACGTATCTCTGAGAATTCTGGGTATTGGGCCTGATGATCCTGACCTGGTGCGAGCCCGGAACACTCTCCACAGGAAAGGTATAGCCTGCGCAGCATGTGCTGTGGTCTGGGAGTGGCACAGCAGATGAAGTGCTAGACTCCCAAGCATGAGGTCCTGAGTTTGATTCCTGCAGCACATGTGCCAGCTGATAACTAATTCTTTCTCTCTCCTCCTATCCTTTTCATTGATAAAAAGAAAGAATCATTACCTCAGTGCAGTGACCTCTTACAAATGGGAATAGATGTAACTCCATTTGAAACATTGGGACTAAATAAGGAAATAGGGAGTTTGCCAAAGCAGAAGTAGTTGGCAACTGTCTGGTCTGAAGCAGTTAAGTAATAAGCCAATGCTGCAGTCCTCCTCAGATGTTGCTGCCCATGGGCCCCTGCCTGCCTTGCCTGCCATGCTTCCTTGGCGCTCCTGCTGCTTATTCTGCTGGCAGGCCTGTATCTCCCTAGAGTGAGTCACAGTAGCTGGGTGAGAAGGTCGACCTTTTCTGCTGGTGCTGCTTCTAAGGCTGCTTTTTGTTTTTTTTCTGGTGATGGGATGAACATTTGAGCTATCTATTGCTAGGCACCTCATGGATTTGACCTCACACCTGGGCTTGAGGCACGGGCTCCTTGTCTAGGAAGGAGTCTCTCTCTTCTTCCTCCTTCTCCTCTTCTTCCTCCTTTTCTTCTTCCTCTTTTCTTCTTCTTCTTTTTAAAAAAAATATTTATTTATTTATTATTGGATCGAGACAGAAATTGAGAGGAGAGAGGGAGGCACCTGCAGACCTGGTTCACTACTCATGAAGCTTCCCCCTGTAGGTGGGGACCAGGGGCTTGAAAACCTGGTCCTTGTGCCCTGTAATATGTGCACTTAACCAGATGTGCCACCACCTGGCCCTATTTTTTTTTTTAATTAAAAGAATTATTTATTTTTACCAGAGCACTGCTCAGTTTTGGCTTATGGTGGTTCTGGGGATTGAACCTGCAACCTCCTCACATGGGAGTGGGGACCGTAACAGGCAGGGCCTCTGTGGTGGTGGTGGTGGTGGGCCGGGCGTGCTCAGCTGTGTAGTTTGAGGCAAGTGGTATGTTCTTCTCTACCTGCAGGTGGAGCTGTGTTCATCCCCTCTTGGGGGAAGTTCTGGCTGGCTGTCCTTAATGTTTATCGCTGGGAAGGCCTCAACACCCTGTTCCCAGAGATGTGGTATGCTAGCACCCTTGGAGTTGACTTAGGAGTCACTGTGCCTGTTGGGTAGACCAGGACTGTTGATCTGTGGAGGGGGTTAGGTTCCAGGCAGAGGTCTTATCTGGCTAAATCCTAGAGCGTGTGGAGCTCCCAGCCGGGCAGGGGGATGCCATAGGTGGGGGGCAGCCCTCGTGGGGCTCGGGTTGGGCCATGTGGTAGTTGGGTGTGGCTTTGGGTCACAGTTGTGGGAGTGGGGTTGCTGGCTTGGTTACACACAAGCACTGGTTATATCTGATTGTTTTGGGTGTTTTTGGATGTGTAGAGAAAGGGAGACAACAAAAGCTAGAGGCCACGCACTTTGCTCCCTCACTGACCTTAGCACTGTTACTAGTGCTGTGTTGTCCTCACCTTCGTTTGTTTTTCTTGCTGGTGACTGTTCAAGTGAATCCAAGGCCTCTTATGTGCCTGCTAACACTTCAGTGAACATCTTTAAAATGAGAGTAGTTCATAACATTTTGTGGTTATTAAACGCAACTTGGACTTATCCTGAGCAAGTTTCTAGGCTTATGAACACCCCAGTGCCACCTACGGAAGTGAGGTCTCCCAGGCCACTAGAGCCCAGCAAGCTGGGAGCTGTCAGGAGTCCTGTGTAAAGAGACCACTCTGCAGGGGAGGTGACAGGCCAAGGGGCCAGGTGGGACTCACCTTGGGGTTGGGGAGTGATGAAGAAGCTGGCACTGGCAAAGTGTGGGGCAGGCAGTTCCCCAAGGCTGCTTGGTCTGGAGGAGGTGGACGATGTCCCCTCCAGTGTGCTCCATGGCTGCACTGTGAAATCCTACTCGGGCTGTGACAACAGGCAGGGCAGGTGTGGGATTGTTCTGGTGAAGGTCTCTCTGGGCTCAGGACTCGAGCTAGCTGTGGTCTTTGTTGGAGCTGTTTAGGGAGGGTTACTGGGCTAGAGGGCAGAGGACAGGCCTGGGGACCAGGGGCCTAGAGCCCCTCTGGCTGCAGAGAAGGTGGGAGTGTTGCCCTGGGAGTAGGTGGAGACACTCAGGAAAGTGTGGGGAGTGAGCCAGTGGAATTCGAGGGTAGCCGGCACTCCTCTTGGGGCTCCCCCCCACACCCCCATATGCAGGAGGACAGCAAGCTTGAAAGCAAGTCTGGGGAGGATGCCCGTCACAGCCTGTGCAGCCCCCAGGAGCACTGGTACCTAGGTCTGAGTCACTCCCGAGTCTGTAGGAGTCAGGATGCCTAGGCAGGACACTGAGCGGAGGTGGGGTCCTGAGGCTTTCGGGGTGTTCATCTGTGCTCCCCCTCCAGGCGGTTTTTGTGTTGTTTTGCGACTGCCATGCTGGGCAGTTTCTGGTATGTGTGGTGGGATGGGGTGTGGGGCTCACTCTGAGATGCTGTCCGCCAGGCTCTTTCCTGACTGGGCCCCTGCGCACCCCTCCACTCTCTGGTGCCACTGCCGGCAGGTCTACCTGCCCATGAGCTACTGCTATGCCATACGGCTAACCGCCAAGGAAGAGGACCCACTGGTCCAGAGCCTCCGCCAGGTAAGCCCCCCATGTGTCTCTGGGCCTAGGGTCACATTCAGCTGTGGCTGTGGCTGCATGCTGGGACCCCACACAGCTGACCCCCATGGTTATGTCCACTCTGACAGGCCAGAGGGGCTTGTGACACCTGTGAGCACAATCCTGCTCAAAGCATGTTGCAGGGGTGAGACTGGGGTACCTGGGGAGGGGGGAGGATGGCCCTGAGCCCTGTGCCCGCAGGGGCTCAGTGCTCAGAGTGTGTTGCAGGGGTGAGGCTGGGGCAGGCTGCAGTGGCCAGGGAGGGGGGAGGCTGGCCCTGAGCCCTGTGTTCACAGGAGCTCTATGTGGAGGACTACGCCAGCATTGACTGGCCAGCGCACAGGGACAGTGTGGCCGCAGATGACCTGTACACGCCGCACAGCTGGCTGCTACGAGTGGTTTATGGTGAGGGTCTGTGCGGCGGCTGGTTCCCCAATCAGGGACAGGGAGGGGCACTGCCCAGAGGCCGGGGGGCCAGGGGCCCAGTCTTGTGGGACAAGGTTCCTAGACCAGAGGACTCAGAGCTGAGGGCCATGTGTGTGTGTGTGTGGGGGGGTGGGCAGCACCTGCACGGCCCATCACCAGCCCTCCTGTTGGCGGACAGCAGGGCTGCACGGGAAGGCAGGGTACTGGGTCTGCATGTGGCAGGCCAGGTTGGGGTGGCGGTAGAGCTGGGCTCAGGGACAGGAGGGGAAGCAGGGCAGTCAGCTAGAGCACCCAGAGCGCCCAGTGCCTGAGCCCCTGTCCCCACAGCACTCCTCAACCTGTATGAACGTCACCACAGCACCAGCCTGCGGCAGCGGGCCATCCAGAAGCTGTACGAGCACATCCAGGCAGATGACCGCTTCACCAAGTGCATCAGCATCGGCCCGGTTGGTCCCCTGCCCACCATGCCTGCTGGGGTGGGTGGGGACTGGGCGCCATGGGCCAGGGGCCGGTCACTGGGCTTGAGTGTGGGCCTCCCGCTGGAGCCGGCAGGCCCTTCTGGGGACCTGTCCTCAGGCCTCACCCCACCCAGCGTCTCAGCTGAATACCCTGTCCAGAGGACTGTGCTTTGAGGTCACCACCCCAGGTCTCCCCGGCTGCCTCTGGGGGCACTTCCCAATAGGCCTTCCCCATACCCCAGTACCTGCTTTCTGCCTTTCTCTCCAGGGGCTTGGAATGGTGGGTCCTTTTCCTGCCCTCTGCCCTCTGCCACTCCAGAGATTCAGGACTCTGCTCTGGCCGCTGACCTGTTCCACAGGACCATGCGTCTGGCAGAAACTGTGGCTTTGCTGGTGGCTGGGGTGGGGGTAGGGAGAGCAGGGCAGAGCTGTGAGCTTGTGGCAGCCATGGCCACAGCTGGAAGGTGTGTGCAGGTCTGCATGGGCCCAGTCGGTAGGGTGTCACCGAGCTCTGCCACAGGGGTTTCTGAGCCACGCGTCACCCCAGGTTATGGCACACCACATCTGTCCCAGTGGAGCAGCCTGTGGCCTTCCTTGTGCTGTGAGAGTCTGTGGGCTTTGGCCTAACCTGCATGCAGCACGTCTAACCTTTTAGAAGCAAGGTTTTCATTGGGTTTTGGCTTAGGGTCCCACAGTACAGCCTGTGGCCTCGGCCAGTGATCTTGTCCCTGCATCTCCCGTGCCCCTTAGACCATCTTGTCAGCTGTCGCCTGACCTAGCCGAGGCAGATTAGCTGTGTCACCTGCTCCACTCAGCCTGGCCCCTTACTTGTTCTGCTCACCTTTGTCTGTGCTGCAGGGTGCAGTCCCTCCACAAGATGCAGGCCCTCTGCGGGGTGCAGTCCCTGCTGCAGAGTTTCCCAGGGGGACTCTCGCTCTCCACACCCAGTGGGGAGAGAGGGGAGCTTCATAGGGAGTCCTGACCAGGCATGTCCCACAGATCTCCAAGACCATCAATATGCTGGTGCGCTGGTCTGTAGACGGGCCCACCTCCTCCAGCTTCCAGGAGCATGTGTCCAGAATCCCTGACTATCTCTGGTGAGTAGACACAGCCAGCAGCTCAGCCCAGATACCTTGGGCCTCCCGCCGTGGCCAGTCTCAGCACCCAAGTCAGGGTGCTGTGGCATCGGAAGTGACGCTGTGATCAGGGCTTTCAGGGCTCGTGGGTGCTGCAAAGGGCTGTTTGGAGTCAGGATTTCCCCCTTAGCAGAAACTGGGCAGTTCTAGAAGGTGAGCCAGGAAGGCTGCAGGCAGATGAATGTCAGGAAGGGCCTGCTGAGGGGAGAGAGGTCAGCCATGGGTTGTAACCCAGAGGTGTCCCCTGGCCCAGGACCAGGGATGGCAGCCAAGCCCAGGCTCCAGGCTCCAGGCTTCCTCTGGCAGCACAACTAAAGCTTCCCATCTGCCTGGTACCAGCACAGTGGGCCCCTGACCTCAGGACTCTGCTGACCTTCCTGAGCTGGGCCCCGACCTCAGGGACTCCTCTGCTGCCCCTCCTGAGCTGTGCCCCTGACCTCAGGGACTCCTCCGCTGCCCCTCCTGAGCTGGGCCCCTGACCTCAGGGACTCCTCTGCTGCCCCTCCTGAGCTGGGCCCCAACCTCAGGGACTCCTCTGCTGCCCCTCCTGAGCTGGGCCCCCGACCTCAGGGACTCCTCTGCCCCTCCTGAGCAGGGCCCCTGACCTCAGGGACTCCTCTGCTGCCCCTCCTGAGCTGGGCCCCCGACCTCAGGGACTCCTCTGCTGCCCCTCCTGAGCTGGGCCCCCGACCTCAGGGACTCCTCTGCTGCCCCTCCTGAGCTGGGCCCCCAACCTCAGGGACTCCTCTGCTGCCCCTCCTGAGCTGGGCCCCCGACCTCAGGGACTCCTCTGCTGCCCCTCCTGAACTGGGCCCCCGACCTCAGGGACTCCTCTGCTGCCCCTCCTGAGCTGGGCCCCTGACCTCAGGGACTCCTCCGCTGCCCCTCCTGAGCTGGGCCCCCGACCTCAGGGACTCCACTGCCCCTCCTGGGCTGGGCCCCTGACCTGGGTCTCTCATTGCCCGCTGCCCTGTGCTCTGTCTTCCTCATAGGTTGGGCCTTGACGGCATGAAGATGCAGGTAAGAGCTTCAGGGCAGCGCTGCTCCTTGAAGCACAGGGACAGACTCTGGGTTTGCCGGGAACTAGACTGGCTCCTTCAGCCTGCTGGGAAGGTGTGGGGGCTGCTGCAGATCATGGAGTGTCACCCTATGGAAGAGGTCAGATCACAGGCAGAAAGGGGCATGCCCCATGGAGGTTCTGCTGTGGACATACTGCCTGAGAGCTCTCTTGAAGCCAGGGTCTGGCTGAGTACACAACATGGGAGCCTGTGCCTGTGTCCCTCGCTGCACCCAGAGCTGACACCTGGAAAGCTTGGCCCCTGCTGCCCATACATCACCACCATGTGCTTGTGTGTCGTGGGTGGCATTCTGGCCATCGTTGAGCCTGTCATTCTCCCTGCAGGGCACCAATGGCTCACAGATCTGGGACACTGCATTTGCCATCCAGGCCCTGCTCGAGGTTTGTGGCTGTCTCCTCCTTCATCTTCAGCTGCCTTGTGTGTGTGCCTGTGGGGACCCTGCTCTCCGTTCTGTGCCTTTGACTGTGACCACCTGAGGTGGTGGCCTTGCCCAGCCAGTCTGGACCCTGGGCTGACGGTGGAGGCAAGGAGCTGAAGCTGTCCTGAGGAGATAGGGCAGTGGGGACTTCTCGAAGGGCTGTGAGCTCCAGACTAGTCTCCCTACTCACTTGTCGGAGCACATCTGAGCAGACAGGGAGAGCAAATCCTGGGCTGGGGGGATGGGTCTGGGGACCGTGGGCAAGGCTGTGAGGAGGTGGCACCCCGTGGTGGGGGTGTGGATTGTCCCTTCTGCCCACCGCACTTCTCTGCCATGTCTTCTCACAAGCTCCCAAGACCTGGTGGCTTGTCCCTGGGTCCCAGCTCAGCTCTGCTCCACTCTGTTCCAGGCCAAGGCGGAGCTCAGGCCGGAATTTTGGCCCTGCCTGCAGAAGGCCCACGAGTACCTCCGCACTTCACAGGTGAGACAAGTCTGCCTGTGCCAGGACTCCACGGACACCTCCCCAGGCAGGATGCACTGTGGCAGGGTGGCCAGAGTGAACGGGTCATGACTGAGCAGTGGGTCACACGTGGGGCACGGACAGCAGCCAAGGGACAGCAGCACCGGGCCCCTGGACGCTTCTGCCTTTTGTCTCTGAAGCTGGTGACACGTATGCCCCTCCTCTGTTTTCTACATGTGCTCTGGACGCCCCCAGGTCCCAGACAACCCTGAGAACTACCAGAAGTACTACCGCCAGATGTGCAAGGTACCTCAACCCATCCAGAACCCTCCTTGACCCCGGGTAGGTAGCCTAGGCAGCCGGCGCTGGGCTGCCTTCAGTCTGTGCAGTGTGGGTTCCAATGGCCCCAGGTGTCCCCAAGCGAGGAAGAAATGTGCAGCCTGTGTCATTCAGCCCCTTTAGACAGCGGCATGTGGGGACAGTGACCAGCTGTGGGGTGAAAGTGGGCATAGCTGTCCAGCCTCACTGCATGTCAGAGGGCGCGGGTACCCTTCTCTAATCGGCCCACACACGGCGGACAGTGACAGCTTCAGGCTGTGAATGTCGGTGCTGCCTGGAACCACAGACTCACCCCACAGCGGCCTTGGCCAGGCTCACCTGCCACCACTCACAGCTCTCCCTCTGCAGGGTGGCTTCTCCTTCAGCACTGTGGACTGTGGTTGGATTGTCTCCGACTGCACAGCTGAGGCCCTCAAGTCTGTCCTCCTGCTGCAGGAAAAGTGTCCCTTTATCACCCAGCACGTCCCCCGAGAGCGACTGTATGACGCTGTTGCTGTGGTGAGGCCCAGGGCCCCTGCGGAGGGTGTTGTGCATGTGGGAGTTCCGTATCCCCAGGCCAGGCGTCCCCTCAGGGCAGGGGAACGTGTCATCACTGGCCACTCCTCGTGTGTCCAGCTGCACATCTTCTGGGGCACTTAGTGTGTATAGGCTCCGTGCACCCCAAGCAGTGGGTGGGACTCCAGGTGACCCTGCCAAGGGGCTGCCCACTTCCATGCCCCCCGAGTGTCCTCTGGGCTCCAGAGATTCCCAGCCCTCTTCTCCCAGGGGCTCGGTCAGGAGGTGAGGATTGCCATCATGCAGCACCTGTGTGGCTGGCGGGTGTAAGGTTTGCAGGAGAGGAGTGTGTCAGCACACGTGTGGCTCATGAGCTGAGAAGAGTGGCTGTCTTGGGCCTTGTTGCCACATTCTTGCTCAGTGACTAGCTGACAAAGGCCCACTTGAGCCCACTTCAGCACTCCTGGGGTCTCAGCTGACAATGAAGACCGGCTCCAGTCTGTTCCCATTAGCCCTGATCTACAGAGTGGAGGCCCTGTCGTCTCTGTGCCGTCAGCACAGGCTCAGCTCAGTGTGGTCTTGGTCTAGTTGCTGAGCATGAGGAATCCTGATGGCGGCTTTGCCACGTATGAGAGGAAGCGTGGAGGTTATCTGCTGGAGCTGCTTAACCCCTCCGAAGTCTTTGGTAAGCGGTCAGCCTGTGGTGTGGAGCAGTCACAGGGCCCCATGCACCCCAGCGTGGCTGCCTCTGGGCAGTGCAGTGCCAACAGAGGCCGGGGGGGGGGGGACTAGGCACTGAGTGTACTGGGGGCCATGGTCCCCGAGGTGCTACCCCTCATTGTGAGTGAATAGCTGTGGTTCTTGGAGGCAGGCGGGGCACACCTAGCAGTGCACACATCACAGCGTGCAAGGACCTAGATTCAAGTCCCTGGCCCCCGCAGGGGGAAGCTTCAGGAACACAGGAGCAGGGCTGCGGTGTCTCTCTCTGTTTCCCTCTTCCCTCTCCATTTCTGTCTGTCTGTCCCTCTCTGCGGTCAGTGGAGCACATGGTGGGTGCATGCTACCCAGGGTGCTCCCCGGGCTCCTGCTCTGCCCTCTGTGGGGTCCATGACCGCCTGCAGAGGAGTCGTGAGAGCGCTCGCCTGTGTCCTCCCTGCATATCCTGGTTCTGCATCATGGGCACCTGGGTCTCCTAGGTCTCACCCCTGCAAGGCTCAGATGTGATCTAGCAGAGGGCTTGGGTGGGGGGGTGTCCAGCTCTTGGCTGTGGCCCCACTTCACCTGCCCACCCAGCGACCCTGCAGCCTCCAGGTCATCCGTGTGCTGCTGCCCCTGTGAGCTCTGTCCTCTACCTGCAGGATGGAGGGTTAGTGATTCCCCAGAGGGCAGGCAGGGTGCAGCTTGTGTCTACCTTTCATTACCTCTCCCAGGTGACATCATGATCGACTACACCTATGTGGAGTGCACCTCGGCCGTGATGCAAGCACTGAAACACTTCCACAAGCAGTTTCCAGAGCACAGGGCCAGGGAGGTCAGGTAGGGGCCTCGGCACAGGGGGGCAGGCAGGGGAACTTGGCACAGGGGGCAGGTAAGGACCTTGACACAGGGCACGGGGGGCAGGTAGGGGCCTCGGCACAGGGGGGCAGGCAGGGGAACTTGGCACAGGGGGCAGGTAAGGACCTTGACACAGGGCACGGGGGGCAGGTAGGGGCCTCGGCACAGGGGGGCAGGCAGGGGAACTTGGCACAGGGGGCAGGTAAGGGCCTTGACACAGGGCACGGGGGGGGCAGGTAGGGGCCTCGGCACAGGTACACAAGTTCCATCAGGGGCCACCCAGCTCAGGCCCTAGGACCAGAGAAGTGGGGCTGGGCCGAAACTCATTTACACGCACAGGTACACAGGCCTTCCAGGTTCCCAAGTCATCTAGGCCCTCAAGGTCCATGAAATGCCATGTGTGTGTCTCTCTCTGTGGGTGAGAGAGGAGAGGCCGGAACACTGCCACATCTTTGGCATTTGTCTTTCGTGTGTGTCTCTTCAACTCACCGGTTTCCTTGTTCTTCCTGTCCTGTCATTGCTTCTCTTAGGTGCTGGTATTTTATCTCAGTTATAACCCCACACGTTTGTGAAGGTTTTTTTTTTTTTTTTTTTCCCCTCCAGGGTTATTGCTGGGCTCGGTGCCTGCACCATGAATCCACCGCTCCTGGAGGCCATTTTTCCCCCTTTTGTTGCCCTTGTTGTTGTAGCCTCCTTGTGGTTATTATTGCCATTGTTGACGTTGCTTTGTTGTTGGCTAGGACAGAGAGAAATGGAGAGAGGAGGGGAAGACAGAGGGGGAGAGAAAGACAGACACCTGCAGACCTGCTTCACCGCCTGTGAAGCGACTCCCCTGCAGGTGGGGAGCCGGGGGCTCAAACCGGGATCCTTATGCCGGTCCCTGTGCTTTGCGCCACGTGCGCTTCACCCGCTGCGCTACCGCCCGGCTCCCAGGTTTTTTTTTTTTTAATTTTTATTTATTTTCCCCTTTTGTTGCCCTTGTTGTTTTATTGCTGTAGTTATTACTGTTGTTCTTGATGTCGTTGTTGGATAGGACAGAGAGAAATGGAGAGAGGAGCAGAAGACAGAGAGGGGGAGAGAAAGACAGACACCTGCAGACCTGCTTCACCGCCTGTGAAATGACTCCCCTGCAGGTGGGGAGCCGGGGGCTCGAACCGGGATCCTTAAGGCGGTCCTTGTGCTTTGCGCCACCTGCGCTCAACCCGCTGTGCTACTGCCCGACTCCCGTGAAGGTTTGTTTTAAAAAAGAGGCCAGAGTACCGTTTGTCATATCCAGGGTTCAGGTGTGCAAGTCCTGTGCTCTGCCTGCTAACACACACACCAGCCTTTAATTTTTTAATTTTTTGCTTACCAGAGCCCTGCTCAGCTCTGGCTGATGGTGGTTGAACCTGGGACCTCCAAGCCTCAGGCAGGAGGGTCTCTCTGCCAAACCACTGTGCTTTCTTTCCCACACAACACACAGGTTTTTTGTTTGTTTTTCTCAAGGGTGACAGTGCTCACCCTTGGGAGACCATTGACAGGTGGAGCTGGCTTGGGCAGGGTGCTTTTTTTCCAGAACATTCACTGGCCAATATCTCTGTGTTCCAGGGAGACACTGGAACAGGGCCTGGAGTTCTGCCGCAGAAAGCAGAGGGCAGACGGCTCCTGGGAAGGGTGAGTGATCCTGAGTGGCCAGGGGTGTCACACCACACCCGCCAGGAGCCACGGCTGAAGCAGCAAATCCCAGATGCTTGCTGCCAGCCATGGATGATGCCGGGCCCTGTTCTGCTCTGTGCCCAGGCTCACCCATGGGAGCTGTGCCCTCAGCTGCCAGGGGTTGTCCCAGTGTGCTGATGTGCTTAGTGGCCTGATGCTTCAGGAAACCCACCTCCCCAGACACCAGTCAGACCCCCCCCCCCAAGGGCCTGTCAGACCCTCACCTCATCTGTCTGAGAACCCCCACCACCCACCCCCAGGGACAAGTCAGACCCCTCACCTCATCTGGCTGAGCAACCCCCACCCTCCCAGGGCCAGTCAGACCCCTCACCTCACCTGACTGAGCAACCCACACTCCTTAGGAGCCAGACAGACCCTCACCTCACTTGACTGAGCAACCCCCACCACCCACCCCCAGGGGCAAGTCAGACTCCTCACCTCACCTGACTGAGCAACCCCCACTCCTTAGGAGCCAGTCAGACCCTCACCTCACCTGACTGAGCAACCCCCACCACCCACCCCCAGGGGCAAGTCAGACCCCTCACCTCACCTGACTGTGTAACCCCCACCCTCCCAGGGCCAGTCAGACCCCTCACCTCACCTGACTGAGCAACCCCCACCCTCCCAGGGCCAGTCAGACCCCTCACCTCACCTGACTGAGCAACCCCCACTCCTTAGGAGCCAGTCAGACCCTCACCTCACCTGACCAGAAAGTTGGGGCCCTAGCATGATGTGCTTGCTCAGACCATGTGTGCTGGCTTCAGAACTCTGGAGATAGGACTGAGGTGCCTCCTCCCTGTCTCCTCAGCTCCTGGGGGGTGTGTTTCACCTACGGCACCTGGTTTGGGCTGGAGGCCTTCGCCTGCATGGGCCACACTTACCACGACGGGTGAGTGGCCCTTGCCCTCCCTGAGGTGCTGTTCCCTGCTCGGGTGTGTGTCTGGGTGATTTTGCATTGTTCTGAGCGGGGGTCGCCACGAGCAGTGTCCTGGATTGACAGCCCACACAGCTATCTAGAGTGGAGATGAGGGGGGGGTTGGGGTCCCACTCCCAGTTGGAGCGGGACTCTCTGTTGGTGGGGAGTGTGTTGGGGCAGGGGTGTGTGTGACTTGGCCAGACCTGGTGTCCCTGAGGTGTCACTCAGCCTGCACCTGCCCTATGCATGGGCAGGTGTGGCCGCCTCACTCCACACACCCCAGGGTGGTGCCATGGAGGGTGCTCCTCAGGCCTGGCGGGGCCTCTCTGGACCCTCCCCAGTGACGTTTACTTCACAGGACCGCCTGTGCCGAGGTCTCCCGTGCCTGTGACTTCCTGCTGTCCTGGCAGATGGAGGATGGGGGTTGGGGGGAGGACTTTGAGTCCTGCGAGCAGCGGCGTTACGTGCAGAGCACCCAGTCCCAGGTCCACAACACGGCCTGGGCCCTCATGGGGCTGATGGCCGTCAGGTGAGGCTCGAGGGAGCCCTGGGCCTGTGCTGCAGGTCAGTGAGCGGGATGTGGCCTTGAGCCAGCTGTGGGGGTGGTGGCGGCCGTGGGGGTGGTGCGGAGTGTTGCAGCTGCCGCCGGGAGTTCCTGTGGGCATTGCCTGTGCCCACTCTGCTGCCCTGTGGAGCCTGGCCAGGTCCTTGTGAGCAGGAGTAGCTGGGGCCCTCTCGCAGTGCTGGGGGCCCGCCCTGGTCTGCCTCCCACGCTGAGCTCAGTCCTTCCAGCATCCTGTGCTGGGCCAGGAAGGGGAGCCCATGGCTTCCTGTGGCTGCTGTGTCCACCCACCCAGCTGGCACCTAGCTTGTTGCTTGGGGCCTCTCGGGGACTGACTTGATTCCACTGCCCTGAACATGCGGCAGACAGCAGCAGGACCCAGCACCCCACTGTCCTGTGGGGGGGAGGGCTGGGCCCGAGAGCGGGCTAAGCTAAGCCCTTTTGTCCCCCTTCTGTCAGGCACCCTGACATAGCCGTTCTGGAGAGAGGAGTCCAGAGTCTGCTGAGGAAACAGCTTCCCAATGGTGATTGGCCGCAGGTATGCCCAGGGAGCCTGCACTGAGCCTGGCCCCACCCTGCCTGAGCCCCTCAGTCACTCATGTGGCTCTGGGAGCTGGAGGTGGCAGACCTGCTGGCCCGTGGCTAAGGGGAGGCCTGTGGGCTTGCTGTCTACGCATGAGGCCCTGCCCCAGGAGGCTGCTGAGAGGGGCCAGCACCTCTGCCTGTCTGCCCTCGTCCCCGAGGGCTCAGGAGGCCCCAGGCTGGCCTCATCCCCTTCACGAGCTGGGCTGGTGTGGGGTGGGCGACCTCCGTGTGGGGTCCCTGTAACAGCAGCCCCTGCCACCTTTGTGCTTGTGTCTCTGCAGGAAAATATCCCTGGGGTCTTCAACAAGTCCTGCGCCATCAGCTACACCAGCTACAGGAACGTCTTCCCCATTTGGGCACTGGGCCGCTTCTCCCATCTGCACCCCGACAACACCCTCGCTGGCCACCCCTGAGCACAGCTGGGTGCCGTGGGGAGTCTGAGCTGTGGGTGTCAGGCTGATTCAGGGAGGGTGCGGCATCTCAGGCCTCCAGGGCAGACGGGAGGCCCTCAGCTGGGTGGGCATTGGGTGCTATGGGTGTTAGGGTGTCAGTCAAGCTCAGGGAAGGTGGGGCATCTCAGGCCCAGGGCAGACCCCCATGGCCTCTGTAGGCTGTGGTGCAGGGGAGGCCCTCAGCTGGCTGGGCTGGGACACCTGGTGCTATTCTGAGAGTCACTGAGACTCAGTCCTTGCTGTAGCTACAGTGCTGGGAGGGGTGACCGAGTTCTCAGAGGAGTCTCTGTCTTCCCCATCCTGCCTGGCTCTCACACCTCTGGGTCTCCCTGTGAGTAGGCGGCAGCTTCTCCAGCAGTCTAGCGGGTGAGGGTGGCCACATGAGGCCCACATCCGGCTGCCATGTCCTAGGGTGACACAGGCCCAGGCCTGATGCTCACCCTGGAGTGCCACCCCTCCTACCACCAGAGTTCATCGTCATTTGTGGGTACAGAAATGCACTTGGGACATCAGTGACAGAGGCCGTGGGGCTGTTGGATGGGTGGCCACTATGGGGAGCATTGCCGTGTGCCAGGGCCAGCTGACCAGCCCAGCCCCTGCCCCCTCTTGGCTGCCACCAACCCTCAGGCCCATTTGTGCTCTGAGCTGAGTGGAGGCCCTGAGGTGACCTCTGGGTTATCCTCTGGAGTCTCAGCCTGCCCACTGTGTTGGGTGTGGATGTGGGGTCCGGCGTGGACAGTCGGATCCCGAGTTTGCCCCCACCCCCACACGCCAGCTCCCTTGGATTAAGCCCCCCACCCGCCCGCCTACCCACTTACCCTCAGCCTTTGTACCATGCGGCCTTGTTCTCTGGCTCACCTCTGAGCTGCCCCCCCACCCCCCCAGGTGTTGCTCCTGGCTGTGGAGGGTGCTCACCTCAGTGGGTGCCACTGAGAGCCAGCACTCTGCCCAGTATTTTTATAAACTGGGTTTGTTTGGATTGATGGAATGCTGCGGGGTTCCTTTGAAGTCTGTTGGGTCAGCCCTCCACCCATGCACGTGGCTCACCATCTCCCAACTCAAGCTGCAGAACAGACCCTGACTGATCACCGGACAAAAAGCATGAGCTTCTGAAGCTTAGTGCCTGTGCCCAGTCTCACCCGAGTTTCTGGACCTGCTGAAGCGGGCCTGCCCCTGTGTGGGGGGCCCAGGGAGGTGCTGGGAGGGAAAGGTGTCACCTGCCCTGAGGAAGATGTTTGCTTGGAGCGGGGGCAGGAGCTTGCAGCCTAGCAGGGTCCTCGGTGGGTCAGTCGTGAGGCCCTGAGTGACCCCTGAGTCTCTCCTGCTTTCAATCTGTCAATCGATAAATAAACAAACTTTTAAAAATAAAAATCAGGTTCTCCTAGTAATAAAAAGTCAGCTCTCTATTTTGGGTAAATTAGTAGAGATTTCTAAACTCACATTCTTCTTGGTTTTGGGGAGCATGTTGTAAATATGCTGGGTCTTTTCTCTGGAATTATACTAGGTTTTCTTTTTCTTTTTTTTTTTAATATGTTTATTCCCTTTTGTTGCCCTTGTTTTATTGTTGTCATTGATGTCGTTGTTGTTGGACAGGACAGAGAGAAATGGAGAGAGGAGGGAAAGACAGACACCTGCAGACCTGCTTCACTGCCTGTGAAGCGACTCCCCTGCAGGTGGGGAGCCGGGGGCTCAAACTGGGACTTTTAACATTTGTTTTTATTTGATAGAGAAATTGGGAGGGGAGGGAGCAGAGCAGAGAGACACCTGCAGCCCTGCTCCACCATTGTGCGGCTTCCCTGCAGGTGGGGAGCAGGGGCTTGAACCTGGGTTTGTGAGCACAGTAGTGTGCACCACTGCACAATGCACAATAGTAGTGTGCACCACTGCCCTGCCCCTTCTGCTGGTTTTCTGTCTTCATTGCAATGAACACTCAGATCCTTCTCTTGTGGAGTTCCCTAGGCGGAACTGCCCAACTTAGGATGCAATTTGCCTCCAAGAGCGAGCTGCTCCTTACCGCATCTTGAGACGCCTCCTGGGTGGGCATCCCCGCCTCCTTCTGCCTCAGCAGCCCCTGTCTTCAGCTCTGCAGTGCGGAGCTCAGTCATCAGGATTCGCTGTTGCAAAGGCCACAGGTCAGCCTGCCTCCGGCACCCAGGCCCGGGGCTCAGCTCTGGGTGTGCACGGCCTGCCCCGTCCTCCCGGGGTGTGCCCAGTGCCACAGGTGAGGAGGGGGACGCCGAGGGCACCGCTCCTTTAAGGCGATGTCACAAGGCCGCGGAAGTGGTGGAACCCCGGCCCCGGCAGAACCCGGGGCCACCGTCGACCGCCTCATGGGGCCCCGGGCCCACACGTGAGCAGAGGCCGCCATGGCAGAGGGCGGGGAGCTGATGAGCCGGCTCATGAGCGAGAACGCGGACCTCAAGAAGCAGGTGCGGCTCCTCAAGGAGAACCAGATGCTCAAGCGGCTGCTGAGCGAGAGCTGCCAGGACGGCGGCCCCGGGCCCGGGCGAGACCTGCTCTTCCCCAGGGGGCCCGGCTACCCCGAGGCCAGCTCGCCCGGGGCCGGAGGTGAGGCCAGGCGGCCGGGAGGGACAGCTCAAGGCGGGGCAGGGTGGGGCCATCAGCTAGGGCGGGGCACCCTGAGGTGGGGCCAGGTGGCCAGGGTGGGACACCCTGAGGTGAGGCCAGGTAGCCAGGGCGGGGCACCCTGAGGTGGGGCCAGGTGGCCAGGGCGGGGCACCCTGAGGTGGGGCCAGGTGGCCAGGGTGGGACACCCTGAGGTGAGGCCAGGTAGCCAGGGTGGGGCACTCTGAGGTGGGGCCAGGTGGCCAAGGTGAGGACACCCTGAGGTGAGGCCAGGTGGCCAGGGTGGGACACCCTGAGGTGAGGCCAGGTGGCCAGGGTGGGACACCCTGAGGTGAGGCCAGGTGGCCAGGGTGGGACACCGTGAGGTGGGGCCAGGTGGCCAGAGTGGGACACCCTGAGGTGAGGCCAGGTGGCCAGGGCGGGACACCCTGAGGTGAGGCCAGGTGGCCAGGGCAGGATAGGTTGGAGGGGCTCCCCGAGGTAGGGCAGGCAGGACACCAGCCACGCTCGCTGGCCTCCAGGCAGGTGCTCCGTCTGCCTGTGCTGCCCCAGCCACCCTGCCACGTGCTCCCCACCCAGGAAGACAGTGCAGCAGTGCCACTTCATCTGCCGCCCGGCCATGAGCTCGGCCTCTGATTCACAGTTGCTCACGTCCATTTCTTACCTGCGATTTGGGCGCATTTAGGAGACGCCCCACCCAGGTCACTGGTTGGAATGTGTGGCCGGCTCCCCAGCCATGTGGGGGCCCACATCTCGGGTGAGGGGCCCTGCCCAGCGGGGGCAGGCACAGCGCTCCCCTCGTCCTCTGTCCCGGTCTCTCCGGCTGAGGAGACCCCAGAGCCGGGCCTGGGCACTGGCAGGGCCCCTGGTAGCAGGAAAGGGGGTCACCTGCTCCCCCTGGGTTGGGGGATGGCAGCCTCAGCCTGGGCCAGCTCCCTGGGGCCCTGCGCCTGCCGTGCCTGGGCTGTGGTTTCTCTGGGCCGGGGGTGCCTGTGTCCTTCACTCCTCAGCCCTGGGGCCGTGCTGAGGACCAGGATGGTTAACACGGCCATGTTACTGCTGTCTTTAGAAAGTTAGAGATTTTCCCACCATAAAAATAATAACAGTAGGGGGTTGGGCGGTAGCGCAGCGGGTTAAGCACACGTGGCACAAAGCCCAAGGACCGGCGTAAGGATCCTGGTTCGAACCCCCGGCTCCCCACCTGCAGGGGAGTCACTTCACAGGCAGTGAAGCAGGTCTGTAGGTGTCTGTCTTTCTCTCCCCCTCTCTGTCTTCCCCTCCTCTCTCTATTTCTCTCTGTCTTATCCAACAACAAATGACATCAACAACAACAATAATGACCACAACAAGGCTACAACAACAAGGGCAACAAAAGGGGGGAAAATGGCCTCCAGGAGCAGTGGATTCATGGTGCAGGCACTGAGTCCCAGCAATAACCCTGGAGGCAAAAAAAAAAAAATTATAACAGTAATTACAGGGGTCGGGGCGGTAGCGCAGCGGGTTAAGCGCACATGGCACAAGGCGCAAGGACTGGCATGAGGATCCCAGTCTGAGCCCCCGGCTCCCTACCTGCAGGGGGATCGCTTCACAAACTGTGAAGCAGGTCTGCAGGTGTCTGTCTTTCTCTCCCCCTCTCTGTCTTACCCTCCTCTCTCCATTTCTCTGTCCTATCCAATAACAACAACAGCAATGACAATAATAATTATGGCAACAAAATGGGAAAAATGGCCTCCAGAAGCAGTGGATTCATAGTGCATGCACCAAACCCCAGCAATAACCCTGGAGGCAAAAATAAATAGAATAAAATAAAACAGTAATTATAAACACAATCACCTTGATTGAACCAGATTGGCCACAAGACTAGAGGTCCTGCCTCTGACCCAGTGATGTCACTGCTGGGCCTGCCTGGTCCCCTGGGACCTGGTCAGGGGACACCCACCTGATGATCACCCCCTCTGGCCCAGGCCCAGACTTCGGACGGTTTGCAGGCGTGGTGGACGTGCCAGCCCAGCTGCAGGCCCAGTCCTCCCTGGAGGACCTGCTGTGCTCCCACGCGCCCCTGTCCAGCGAGGACGAGACCTCCCCGGGCTGTGCCAGTGCCTCCCCAACGCCCTTCAAGGCTTTTCTGGCATCTCCGGCCCGCAGTGTTGAGCGTAAGCTGTCGCCCCTGCTGGGCCCCCTGCACGACCCGCTGGACAAGGCCCTGCTGGAGCCCCGTGACGCCACACGGCCCAAGAAGGTCTGCTTCTCCGACAGCGGGCTGCCTGCGGGTGACCGGGGCCGGCGCAGCTACTACCTCAACGGTGAACCGGCGGGCGACGGGCAGGCGGGTGTGCCTGGGCGCGGACGAGGGGATGGGCAGGCATGGCGGGCCAGGGTGGGCACCTGTGGCTCCTGGTGATTGTCAGTATCTAGAAAATAGCACCTATGGGAGTCGGGTGGTAGCGCAGCGGGTTAAGCGCAGGTGGCGCAAAGCACAAGGACCGGCGTAAGGATCCCGGTTCGAGCCCCCGGCTCCCCACCTGCAGGGGAGTCGCTTCACAGGCGGTGAAGCAGGTCTGCAGGTGTCTGTCTTTCTCTCCCCCTCTGTCTTCCCCTCCTCTCTCCGTTTCTCTCTGTCCTATCCAACAACGACAGCATCAACAACAACAACTACAACAACAATAAAAACAAGGGCAACAAAAAGTGAATAAATAAATATTTAAAAAAAAAAAAAAAAGCAAATAGCACCAGACCCAGAGGTCCCAGGATCTATCCTTCCTCATCCCAGGCTGAGCTGTGCCCCGGCCACTCTCTCTTGCCTGGGCTCCATGCCTGCATGACGGCACCACCGCCCCTGGGGGCCATTTACCCCATTTTCTTTCTTTCTTTTTGATAGAGCATGAGAGGCAAAGAGAGAGGGGGAGAGAAGGAGAGAGGAGAGGGAGAAAGGGAGAGGGAGAGAAAGAGAGAGAGAGGAGCTCTACTGCACTGCTGGCGGGAATGCCAACTGGTGCAGCCACTCTGGAGAAGAGCACGGCCAACCCCTACACAGATAGTATGGGCTACCTTGTGACTCAGCAGTCCCACTCGCAGGCACTCACCAGGACAATGTGAACACTGACTCAGAGGGACATGGACACACTCCATGTTCACAGCACTCACCAGGACAATCTGAACACTGACTCAGAGGGACACAGACACACTCCATGTTCACAGCACTCACCAGGACAATCTGAACACTGACTCAGAGGGACACAGACACACTCCATGTTCACAGCACTCACCAGGACAATCTGAACACTGACTCAGAGGGACATAGACACACTCCATGTTCACAGCAGCTTTATTCAAATAGCAAAAATCTAGAAGCAACCAAAACGCCCTTCAGCAGATGACTGGATAAAAACGTCTGGGGCTCTCAGGGCCTCTTGAATCTTAGTGTCCTTGCTGTTGTTTAGGGCTGGGAGTTTTCTTCTTATTTCCTCTAGGATGTTTGCTCCCCTCCTCTCTTTCTCATTCAGTGTCCTGTCGCTCTTCAGTTGTGTTGTGTGAGTGTAGGCCACACTAGAGTCAGTCACAAACCGCAGAAAGTACAATAGCAGCCAAAGCAAAGACTAATGCAGCTTAGCCAGAACTAGTCAAGCAGCATCTCCACTGTAAAAACAAAAACCAACATTACAAAGGGGAAGAAAAAGGAAAAGACAGTAGAAAAGAAACAAGTGTGAAAGTAAGCTGTCAACTATGAATTCTAGAGATAGTGGGAGAGACAGAGAGGGAAAGAGGAGAGAGACAGGGAGAGAGAGAGAGGAGAGAAGAAGAAAGAGTCCACTCAGCCTTCTTCCACAAGATAATTAACACCCGAGTGCCAGTGAGTTAAAAAAGAAAAAAAAACAGCGAAATTCAGGAGAAAGATTTTTCAGATCAACTTTAAGGAAAGAAAAAGAGAAGCAGAGAAAAGAGAGAGAGGGAGAGAGGAGCGAGTTCCTCCCAGAATGTGTAGCACACCCAGTCACCTATCAGTGGAAGGAACAGCGAGAGGAGGGAACAGAGACAAGCACAAGCAATAATAATAGAATAAAATTTGGTAAAAATCCCTGTCAGTCTGCAGATTGAGCCAGTGCAGATCGGCTCCACACAGCCTCGCCTTCTTCCTAAACCAAACTAAAAATAAGCAGTTATGAGAGGTAACTATCAGGCAAGCCCAAGAGTTAGCATAAAGACACAGGTGCCTCACCCCAGGCAAGACCGAGGCCCTGATCGGTCAGGTATTCTGGCACTCAGATAGAACTCCAGTTAGTTCCCTTCAGTGTCCTTTGAATGACACCCTTGCTGATCCAGGAATGTTGAGAAAGAGGTTATTGTCCGGGAGGTGGCGCAGTGATAAAGCTTTAGACTCTCAAGTATGAGCTCCCGTGTTTAATCCCTGGCAGCACATGCACCAGAATGATATCTAGTTCTTTCTCTCTCTCCTCCTATCTCTCTCATAAACCAATAAGTAAAATCTTTATATATATAAAAAAGAGATGATCTCCACAGGAATAGCTGCTGTGGGGGTTGGGAACTAGCAAAGCAAAAAACTCCCAGCCAACCCCCTGATTCCTTTGTCCCTTTCAGCCTCTGTTTGCGGCCCAAATGCAAATCATAGGGCTCTTCTTTAGTTCTTGTCTGCCACCCAGTGCACCCCATCCCACTGCTGACCCAGAACTCCCACCCTCACCCAAACTTCCCAGTTTTGAAGCAGGCTCCCTGCAGAGCTCAGGCCAGGTGTTGTCTCTGAGTCACCATCTTGGCTCCGCCCCCCAACTGGATAAAAAATGTTATGGGACATAGACTCAGTGGAGTATTATGCACTAATAAAAAAGGATGATATTGTGTCCTTTGGGATAAAGTGGATGGAACTGGAGAAGTTATGCCCAGTGAAGCAGGTCAGGAGGTGAAGGACAACTACAGAATAGTTTCACTCATATGTAGAATACAGACAACTGGGAGTCTGGCGGTAGCGCAGCGGGTTAAGCGCACGTGGCGCAAAGCACAAGGACCGCGTGAGGATCCCAGTTCGAGCCCCCAGCTCCCCACGTGCAGGGGAGTCGCTTCATAGGTGGTGAAGCAGGTCTGCAGGTGTCTGTCTTTCTCTCCCCCTCTCTGTCTTCCCTCCTCTCTCCATGTCTCTCTGTCCTATCCAACAACAACAATAATAACTACAACAATAAAACAACAAGGGCAACAAAAGGGAATGAATAAATAAATAAATATCAAAAAAAAAGAGTATAGACAATTGAGTTTACAAATGTGAAAAAAATGTCAATCTATTTTCAAGACGGTGGCTGAACTATAGTGGTTATCTATGGGGTGGGGATGGGGACAGAAACTTCAGTGACAGGAGTGGTGAAAAAAAATAAAAGGGGGCAGGGTGGTGGTACACTGGGTTAAGTGCACACAGCACGAAGTGCAAGGATCCCGGTTCGAGCCCCCAGTTCCCCACCTGCAGGGGAGTCGCTTTGCAAGCGGTGAAGCAGGTCTGCAGGTGTGTCTCTCCCTCTCTTACCTTCCCTCCCTTCTCAATTTCTCTGTCATATGCAATAAAAAGAAATGGAAACAGTGGCTGTCAGGAGCAGTGGATTCATGGTGCTGGCACCCAGCCCCAGTGATAACCCTGGAGGCAAAAAAGAAAAAAATTTTCTTTTTTGAAAAAGAAAGAGGGAGAGAGGGAGAGACCGGGTCCTGCAGCCCTGCTTCATCCCCTGTGAAGCTCCTCCCTGCAGGTGGAAGCCAAGGCTTGAACCCAGGGAGCAAGCTCATGTGTCCACCCCACTGGTGAGCCACTGCCCGGCCACTAAGTAAATCCTAAGGACAAAAACCAGCGTCTGACTCCTTGTTTCTGACGCACAGAGAGTGAGGAGCCCTTGAGGAGCCCTTGACGGTGGCACCTGGGAGGGCCCGTGCCCTGGGGTGCTGGGGAGTCTAGGCCCACCCTCACAGTGGCTCTGCACCCTGGGGTGCTGGCAGTATTCCGGGCCCTCCCTCACGCCCCCTCCCCACAGAGATCCAGAGCTTCTCGGGTGCCGAGAAGGACGGACGCATCGTGGGTGAGATCGCCTTCCAGCTGGACCGCCGCATCCTGGCCTACGTCTTCCCGGGGGTCACGCGGCTATACGGCTTCACCGTGTCCAACATCCCCGAGAAGATCAGGCAGGTGCGAGGCCCCTCCCTCCCGTAACCGGCCTCCCCAAATCAGGCAGGGGTGTCACCCCCACCCCATAACCATGCCCCTGCCCTCCCCTTCCAGGCCCCCCATAACGTGCCCCCATAACCGCCCCCAGACGTCCATCAAGTCCCTGGACGGCGCGGTGGACGAGAAGAAGCTGCGGGAGCTGACCCAGCGCTACCTGGCGCTCACCGCGCGGCTGGAGAAGCTGGGCTACAACCGCGAGGTGCACCCGGTGTTCAGCGAGTTCCTCATCAACACCTACGGCATCCTGAAGCAGCGCCCAGACCTGCGCGCCAACCCGCTGCACGGCAGCCCCGCCGCCCTGCGCCGCCTGCTGATCGACGTGGTGCCCCCCAAGTTCCTGGGCGACTCCCTGCTGCTGCTCAGCTGCCTGTGCGAGCTGTCCAAGGAGGACAGCAAGCCGCTCTTCGCCTGGTGAGCCGCCGCACCGCGGGTCGGAGAGGAGAGGGCAGGCCCCGCCCGGCACCGCCAGCATTAAAGCTCTGTTCACCACAGCTCAGCCTGGCTCTGGGCCCCTCGCTCAGCCCCCAGCCGGGACCTCAGCTCTGGGCCCACCCTCAGCACGGCCCCCACCCTCAGCATGGACCCCCACCCTCAGCACGGTCCCCACCCTCAGCACGGGCCCCCACCCACAACAGGGCCCCCACCCTCAGCACGGGCCCCACCCTCAGCACGGCCCCCACCCTCAGCACAGACCCCCACCCTCAGCACGGACCCCATCCTCAGCACGGACCCCACCCTCAGCACGGACCCCACCCTCAGCACGGACCCCCACCCTCAGCACGGACCCCCACCCTCAGCACGGACCCCCACCCTCAGCACGGATCCCACCCTCAACACGACCCCACCCTCAGCACCTCAGCACGGCCCCCACCCTCAGCATGGCCCCCAGCTTGCAAACTCCAGGCTCCCAGGCCCCAGGACGCTGCTGCTGCCAGCCCTGTCAGGAGAAGGCACAGTCCACAGGACACTGCTGCTGGAGCTTCTGCCTGTCAGGCGTCCGGCACCTCAGGGTGCTGCCTGTGTTGGTGTGGGGCTCCCAGCTGTCCCGTGTCCCCTAGGCAGAGGTGCGTGTCCCCTGGTGCGGGCTAGGGTGGGGGTAGGGGACAGGCTTCAGGCCTGGCCCCAGCCCAGTGGGCAGCCGTGTCCCACGCCCAGCATGCAGATCCCCAGGCCCCCAGGTCTGAGTCCTGCTCAGGCCACGTGGGGGACCAGCACTCAGAGGCCTGCTCTCCTTCCCAGCAGCCTTTGCAGTGGTCCGTTTCCTTGGGGGCGGGGTGCGAGGGGGGCCTGAGGGGCGCCGGAGTTGCAAGCCAGAGGCCTGCTCCTCACCATGGGGGTCTTGGGGCTCCCGGCTCTGCCCTCACCCCGTAAGCAGCCGTATTTGGGCCCCAACCTGAGGCCTTAGGGGGCCCCACGGGCCCCAGCCAAGCCTGATCAGGCGTCAGCAGAGGGGTTACCCCAAGATGCCTGTGTGCTGAGCCCCGAGGGGCACCGGGCCTCAAGACCCCCACACCTGCATCCCTGTAGCTGCACCCTCCTCCATCCCACCCCCATGCTGGCTACCACCCTCCATGGTGTCCTATACCTTCCCCTCCTCCCCCTCCACACCTGTACCCTCCCCCTCCTCCCCCTCCACACCTGTACCCTCCCCCTCCTCCCCCTCCACACCTGTACCCTCCCCCTCCTCCCCCTCCACACCTGTACCCTCCCCCTCCTCCCCCTCCACACCTGTACCCTCCCCCTCCTCCCCCTCCACACCTGTACCCTCCCCCTTCTCCCCTCCACACCTGTACCCTCCCCCTCCTCCCCCTCCACACCTGTACCCTCCCCCTTCTCCCCTCCACACCTGTACCCTCCCCCTCCTCCCCTCCACACCTGTACCCTCCCCCTCCTCCCCCTCCACACCTGTACCCTCCCCCTCCTCCCCCTCCACACCTGTACCCTCCCCCTCCTCCCCCTCCACACCTGTACCCTCCCCCTCCTCCCCCTCCACACCTGTACCCTCCCCCTCCTCCCCCTCCACACCTGTACCCTCCCCCTTCTCCCCTCCACACCTGTACCCTCCCCCTCCTCCCCCTCCACACCTGTACCCTCCCCCTCCTCCCCCTCCACACCTGTACCCTCCCCCTCAACCCCCTCCACACCTGTACCCTCCCCCTCATCCCCCTCCACACCTGTACCCTCCCCCTTCTCCCCTCCACACCTGTACCCTCCCCCTCCACACCTGTACCCTCCCCCTCATCCCCCTCCACACCTGTACCCTCCCCCTCCTCCCCCTCCACACCTGTACCCTCCCCCTCATCCCCTCCACACCTGTACCCTCCCCCTCCTCCCCTGTACCCTCCCCCTCCTCCCCCTCCACACCTGTACCCTCCCCCTCCTCCCCCTCCACACCTGTACCCTCCCCCTTCTCCCCTCCACACCTGTACCCTCCCCCTTCTCCCCTCCACACCTGTACCCTCCCCCTTCTCCCCTCCACACCTGTACCCTCCCCCTTCTCCCCTCCACACCTGTACCCTCCCCCTTCTCCCCTCCACACCTGTACCCTCCCCCTCCACACCTGTACCCTCCCCCTTCTCCCCCTCCACACTTGTACCCTCCCCCTCCACACCTGTACCCTCCCCCTTCTCCCCCTCCACACCTGTACCCTCCCCCTCCTCCCCCTCCACACCTGTACCCTCCCCCTTCTCCCCTCCACACCTGTACCCTCCCCCTCCACACCTGTACCCTCCCCCTTCTCCCCCTCCACACTTGTACCCTCCCCCTACCCACAGACTCTTCCCCCAGCACCTGCACCCTTATCTCACCCAGGTGAGCTGACTGCTGTTCGGTCGCCAAGGCTATTCTCCCTTGAGGGGACAGGGCCCAGGTGGCCACCTGAGTTACCTGAGGGGCCACGATGGAGCTCAACTGGAGAGTCTCCGTCTTAAGGGACTCTTAGGTCACCTGGGGGCACCTGGAATGTCATGATGAGGGTCACCTGGGGGGCACCTGGAATGTCACGCTGAGGGTCACCTGGGGGCCACCTGGGATGTCACACTGAGGGTCACCTGGAATGTCATGCTGAGGGTCACCTGGAGGGCACCTGGGATGTCACACTGAGGGCCACCTGGAATGTCACACTGAAGGTTACCTAGGGGCCACCTGGGATGTCACACTGAGGGCCACCTGGAATGTCACACTGAGGGTCACCTGGGGGCCACCTGGAATGTCACACTGAGGGCCACTTGGAATGTCACACTGAAGGTTACCTAGGGGCCACCTGGGATGTCACACTGAGGGTCACCTGGGATGTCACACTGAAGGTCACCTGGAATGTCATGCTGAGGGTCACCTGGAGGGCACCTGGAATGTCACATTGAGGGCCACCTGGGGGTCACCTGGAATGTCACACTGAAGGTTACCTAGGGGCCACCTGGGATGTCACACTGAAGGCCACGTGGAATGTCACACTGAGGGTCACCTGGAATGTCACACTGAGGGTCACCAGGGGGCCACCTGGGATGTCACACTGAGGGTCACCTGGGGGCCACCTGGGATGTCACACTGAAGGTCACCTGGGCTGTTGGGTTTGCATCGTGGGAGAGAGATCAGGAACTCGTGGCAGAGTGGGAACGCAAATCTTTATTCACGTGGATGCCCCAAGTCGGGTGTGAGCACAGCGGGTTTAGGCCACGCGGAGCTAGCAAAATGGCCGCCTCCCGCTATGCACACCAGCCCTTCTCCAGGTAGGGATGCAGAAGAGAAAAAAGGGGTGAAACCAGGAACAGCAGTGGGTTTTATAGGGTAAAAACGGAAGTGGCAAGTAGGGACGGAATTGGCTAGGGAAGAGGGTGGAGAAAGACAAAGGCATTCTGGGAACTTCCTCAGTCCGGTTGCTGTAGTTTAGCTGGTGGGAATTAGCAAGACCTTGAGGGGATAACGTGGTGGGGGATACGTAAATAATACTTGCATGGAAACAGAGTGGTTTGTGGGCCCTGCGAACGTTCAACCACATCTGTACAATATCCCAACACTGGGGATCACCTAGAACACCACACTGAGAGTCACCTGGAATGTCACACTGAAGGTCACTTGTGGGGGAGCACCAGGAATGTCCCACTTGGGGGTCACCTGGCTGAGGAGACTAGTGTGATTGCCCTGTGGGCTGGCAGCCCGCCGGTTAATGAGAAGCCAGGCCCCAAATTCCCCTGGGAGCACAGCCCAGGCTACTGTCTGACCACCATGGCCCAGCTGGTGGAGTGTGTGCCCAACTTCTCCGAGGGAAATGACCAGGAGGTGTGGTGCCAGGGCTGGGGGGCACAGGGCTGGGGGGCGAGTCTGGTGGGGTAGGGGGCACAGGGCTGGGGGGCGAGTCAGGTGGGATAGGGGCACAGAGCCGTGGGGGCATGGGGCTGGGGGGGCGAGTCTGGTGGGGTAGGGGGCACAGAGCCGGGGGGCATGGGGCTGGGGGGCGAGTCTGGTGGACTGTGCTACCAGGAGGGTCCCTGGGAGCGTGGGGCACCAGTGGTCCGGCAGGCAGGGGCTGGGGCTGTCTCGGCTTCCCGCAGGCCACACAGCAGCTGCTCCGACTGGAGGACCCACGAGGCACAGAGCTGGGCCCTGTCTGCTCCAGCCGGGGCCCTCCTGCTGCCTCAGAAGGTTCTGGATCCTCCCAGTACAGACGCCCCTGGGCCCAGCACCCACCCTCCTTGACCTCAGCCCAGGGCCTCTTCCCACACCGCCTCCTGCCTGCTCTCCCCGGGGCCGTGCTCTGGCTTCCTGGGTGCCGGCTCAGGAGACTCTCACAGGTGATCGACACCATCGGCCGGGCCGTGGCCCAGACGCCCGGCTGCTGTCTGCTGGACGTGGACGCCGGGCCCTCCACCAACCGCACCGTGTACACCTTCGTGGGGGCCCCTGAGGCCGTGGTGGAGGGCGCTCTCAGCGCCGCCCGCGCAGCCTTCCGGCTCATCGACATGAGGAAGCACAGAGGTGGGTGGGTGAGGGCATGGTCACACGGCCCCCAGTCCCCCTGGAGATGGACTTGTCAACAGTCAGCAGAGCAAACACTGGCAGGGGCAGGGGGCAGGGGTCAGGGGTCAGGGTAGGCTAAGCAGGTCCAAGGACGGGCAGTGAGTGTGGCAACTGGGGCTTCGGTGCCAGGGATGGAGCGGGGCGGGTGCTGGCTCTCCCAGGACAGGGAAGGCTGTAGACAAGGGCACTGGTCAGTGCAAGGTCTCGGACCCGGACCCGGGGCAGGGCCACCACAGTTGGCCAACAGGAACACCGCCTCACGGGTGCCTTGAGGTTGGGGTGCTCTGTCAGGCGTGCGGGGCGGTCTGGCACCCCGGGGTCCTCTCTGCAGGGGAGCACCCACGCCTGGGGGCCCTGGACGTGTGTCCCTTCGTGCCTGTGCGGGGAGTCTCCATGGAGGATTGTGTGCAGTGTGCCCGTGACTTCGGCCAGCGTTTGGCGAGAGAGCTGGGGGTGCCAGGTGAGGGGCTCCCTCTGCACGGCCCATGCCTCCCAGGCGGCCATTGTAACAATACCAACAGCCCCACCCAGGCCCCAACAACAAACCCAGCACCCAGACTAACCCTAACCCTAACCCCATGGTCCAGCCATCAGCCTCCAACACCAACCCAGCCTCAGCCCCAGCCCAAACCCTGGCCCCCAACCCTAGCACCCAGCCCCCAGGCCACAACCCACAGATCATGGCCCCCAACCCTAGCTCAGAGACCACAGCCCCAGGCCCCTAGCCCCCAGCCCCTAGTCCCCAGCCCCCCAGTCTCCAGTCTCCAGCCCTCAGTCCCCAGCCCACAGCCCCTTGACCCCAACCCCCACCTGACAGCCCGGAGCCACCAAACCCAGCCCCCAGTTCCCAGCCTCCAGTCCCCAGTCCCCAACACCCATCCCCATCCCCCAATACCCAGCCCCCAACCTCAGCTCCCAGTCCCCAACACCAAGCCCCCAACACCAGGCCCCTAGCCCCCAACACGCAGCCCCCAGCTCCCAGTCCCCAGCTCCTAGCACCAGCCCCCAGCTCCCAGCCCCCAGCTCCCAGCCCACAGCCCCTAGCCCCAGCCCCCAGCTCCCAGCGCCCAGCCCCCAGTTCCCAGCCCCCAGCCCCCAGCCCCCAGCCCCCAGTTCCCAGCCCCCAGCTCCCAGCCCCCAGCCCCCAGCTCCTAGCCCCAGCCCCCAGTTCCCAGCCCCCCAGCTCCCAGCTCCCAGCTCCTAGCCCCAGCCCCCAGCTCCTAGCCCCAGCCCCCAGTTCCCAGCCCCCCAGCCCCCAGCTCCCAGCCCCCCAGCTCCCAGCCCACAGCCCCCAGCTCCTAGCCCCAGCCCCCAGCTCCCAGCCCCCAGCCCCCAGCTCCCAGCTCCCAGCCCCCAGCTCCCAGCCCCCAGCCCCCAGCTCCTAGCCCCAGCCCCCAGCTCCTAGCCCCCAGCCCCCAGTTCCTAGCCCCCAGCCCCCAGCCCCCAGCCCTAGTGATACAGACAGACCTTGGGGACTGAATCCTCCCAGGTAGGGACTCAGGCTTTGAGGTGCAAGTCCAGCCCCTAGAACCATCTCCCTGCGGGGCTGAACCCACCAGGTAGGTGACCAGAAAAGGGGCTACTGGGGATACAGTGCCCAGCAAGGGGACAGGGGCTGGACATGGCACCACACCCACTAAGGCACACAAGCACGTGCACACACACAGGCACACACATGCACACCCAGGCATGCACACGTGTGGAGCTGGTGTGTGCAGCCTGGCCTCACGGGTTATCCCTGCGTCCCCCTCGGTCCGCGGGTTCCTCCCCTCCTGGTGTCACATGATTCAGGGCCTGGGGGGGCAGGGCAGTGAGGAAGTCTGGCTGGGTGAGCGGGGGTCCCGCCAGGCTACCTGTCTCTCGGCAGGACCCCTCTCAGAGGCAGCCGGGGCTGAGGGTGGACACCCAGACAGGGCCCCCGCCTATCACCCCCCCAACCCTGCACAGTGTATCTCTACGGAGAGGCCGCCCAGACAGCCAGCCGCCAGGCCCTGCCGGCCATCCGGGCCGGGGAGTACGAGGCTCTACCAGAGAAGGTGCTGCCCACCCACCACCCAGCCCAGCCCTCCCCACCTCACCCCACCCTGCCCCTCCCTCCCGGTCCCCCAGCCCTCCAGGACCCTCCAGCCCTCCCCCACCCTTCCCTCCATCCAACCCAGCCCCATTGTCCGGCAGCTCCGGCAGGCAGACTGGGCTCCCGACTTTGGGCCCAGCACCTTCGTGCCCAGCTGGGGGGCCACAGTGACGGGGGCTCGCAGGTTCCTCGTTGCCTACAATGTGAACCTGCTGAGCACCAAGGAGCAGGCCCACCGCATTGCTCTCAACCTGCGTGAGCAGGGCCGTGGCCCCGGCCAGGTGGGCACCCACCCCTGGAGCCCCTGGGGTCCCCCTCTGCCCCTGGAGCCCCCCCTCTGTCCCTGGAGTCCCCCCTCTGCCCCTGGAGTTCCCCTCTGCTCCTGGAGTCCCCCCTCTGCCCCTGGAGTCCCTCTCTGCCCCTGGAGTCCCCCCTCTGCCCCTGGAGTCCCCAGGAGGTGGGTAGGGCCAGTGGGCAGGCCAGGGTCTGGGGACTCAGGGGCAGGGGGTCAGCTACCAGGAGGGGGGAGGCCCCCAGGGGGAGGGTGGCCCCTGACGAAGGCCCCCATGGGCTGGCCGGCTGCTGGAGGGGTCTCTGTGTAGCCAGGGCTCCTGAGAAGGGTGCAGGCCCTGGGGTGGCAGCTGGAGGAGCAGAAACTGGCCCAGGTGTCCACCAACCTCCTGGACTTCGAGGTCACGGGGCTGCACACGGTGTATGAGGAGGTCTGCCGGGAGGCCCAGGTGATGCAGTCCTGCAGATGGGCCCCGGGGCGCAGGCCTCTGACCGCTGGGGTCCCGGGGCCGGCGGGGCCCCCAGAGGGTGGCCAGTGTCCTCTGAAAGTGGGGTCCCCCTGACAGCATCCCCCAGGAGGTGGGACCCCTGGGTGTTCTCCGGCATGACCCAGCCCCCGCCCCCCGTAGGAGCTGAGTCTCCCTGTGGTGGGGTCGCAGCTGGTGGGCCTGGTGCCCCTGCAGGCCCTGCTGGACGCGGCAGCCTTCTACTGCGACAAGGAGAAGCTCTTCATCCTGGAGGAGGAGCACAGGCTGCGGCTGGTGGGGCTGGGGTGGGGGTGGGGGCTTGTGGGCCTGGGGGGCCCGAGGGGGTGGGGTCCTGGGGTTGCTGAGAGGCTGGAAGGATGGGGACCTGAGGGGCAGGACTGGGTACTGGGAGTACTGAGGACCTGGGGCTTGAGGGGTGGGAGGCTTGGGGGAGCCTGGGTTCAGGGTTGTGGGCATGTGGGTGCTGGGAGCCAGAGGGGTTGCTGGGGTCCTGGGGGTGCTGGACTGGATGCCTGCTAGGTGGCTGGGGGCCTGAGGGGTCTGGGTTTGTGGCCTGGGTGGGGCTGGGTTGTTGGGGGCCTGGGGGTGGGAGGTTGGGGGGGCTGGGGATTGGGCAGATGGACGGGTCAGGGCCTGGGCGGGCAGGGCAGGTGACTGTGGGTGGGCCTGGGGTGGGAAGCTGGGGGGCGTGGGGGGCAGGACTGTGTGTCGGGCCTGGGGGGGCTGGTGTCCGGGTTGAGGCAGGCTTGGCACCTGGGGGGTTACGACCGCCCACTGCCCTCCAGACTGGTGGAGGGGAGCACCAGTTGGGGGGCTCTTCTCTTTGTGGCTGTGGCTCAGGTCGGCTTGCTGTGAGCAGGAAGCATCTTCCCACCTCCTGGTTCTCGGAACCACGTCTGACATGGGTGGGGGCGCATTGGGTTGTGAGAGCCCTGGGGTCTCTGGGGGGCTCAGTGGGGTCACCTGCCGCGCTCAGCGTCCCCAGGGTGATGGGGGCTGGGGGGAGTGAGGTGACGCCAGCAGGCCACTCTTCCGGCGACCCAGAGTCACCGCCCTTTCCAGGTGGTCAGCCGGCTGGGTCTGGACTCCCTGTCCCCCTTCAACCCCCAGGAGCGGATCATCGAGTGAGCGCCCACTCCCACAGGCCACCGTCCTCCCCGAGCCTCTCCAGACCAGGACCCCTCCCCTCCCTGCCTCTCCCCCAGGACCCCTCTCTACCCCCAGAGCCCCACCCTTCTCCTCAGGACCCCACCCCTTCTCTAGCGCTCCCCCTCCCCAGCACCCCTGGACCCCCAGGACGGGCCCTGTCCCCGCAGGTACCTGGCCCCTGACCGGGAGTCGGAGCACCATCTGGTGGACAGGCCCCTGGCCGCCTTTGTCCGGGACGTGGGGGCCCGGTCAGCAGCCCCCGGGGGTGGCTCTGTGGCAGCGGCCAGTGCGGCCATGGTGAGGGGACCCCGAGGACTCTGACGGCGGGCGACAGGGGCCTCTCCCAGGGTGGCCTCGGGGTGTCCCCAGGGTCTGCCGTGGGTGACGTGGCTCCTCACCAGGGCGCGGCGCTGGCCTCCATGGCCGGCCTGATGACCTACGGCCGGCGCCAGTTCGAACATCTGGACGCCACCATGCGGCGCCTGATTCCTCCCTTCCACACGGCGGCGGCCGCGCTGACCAGGCTGGTGGATGCCGACGCCCGGGCCTTTGAGGGCTACCTGGTGGGCAAGTGGGTGGGGCAGTGGCGGGGGGGGGTCAGAGAGTAGGGCTGCGGGGCTGGGACAGCAGGTGCGGAAAAAGGAACAGTAGGCGCAGTCCAGGGACGTGTCCAGGCTGGAGTCTGTTGGCCGTGCAGGGTTCTGGGGCCCCTGTCAGCATTCACCCCTCTGTCTGCTCCTGTAGGAGGCAATGAAGCTACCTAAGGGCACACCTGAGGAGAAGGATAGGTAAGGGGCAGTGGGGGACAGGTGGGACAGGTGTGGGAGCATTGGGGGTCAGGTGGGACAGGTGAGGCGTGGTGGGGGACAAGTGGGACAGGTGAGGGACGGTGGGGGATAGGTGGGACAGGTGAGGGGCGGTGGGGGACAGGTGGGACAGGTGAGGGGCGGTGGGGGACAGGTGGGACAGGTGAGGCGTGGTGGGGGACAGGTGGGACAGGTGAGGCGTAGTGGGGGACAGGTGGGACAGGTGAGGGGCGGTGGGGGACAGGTGGGACAGGTGAGGGGCGGTGGGGGACAGGTGGGACAGGTGAGGGGCGGTGGGGGACAGGTGAGGGGCAGTGGGGGACAGGTGAGGGCCAGTGGTGGAGAGGTGGGACAGGTGAGGGGCAGTGGGGGACAGGTGGGACAGGTTAGGGACGGTGGGGGATAGGTGGGACAGGTGAGGGGCAGTGGGGGACAGGTGGGACAGGTGAGGGGTGGTGGGGGACAGGTGGGACAGGTGAGGGGCAGTGGGGGACAGGTGAGGGGCAGTGGGGGACAGGTGAGGGGCAGTGGGGGACAGGTGTGACAGGTGAGGGGCAGTGGGGGACAGGTGGGACAGGTGAGGAGCAGTGGGGGACAGGTGGGACAGGTGAGGGGTGGTGGGGACAGGAGGGACAGGTGAGGGGCAGTGGGGGACAGGTGTGACAGGTGAGGGGCAGTGGGGGACAGGTGGGACAGGTGAGGGGCAGTGGGGGACAGGTGAGGGGCAGTGGGGGACAGGTGGGACAGGTGAGGGGCAGTGGGGGACAGGTGGGACAGGTGAGGGGCAGTGGGGGACAGGTGAGGGGTGGTGGGGGACAGGTGAGGGGCAGTGGGGGGCAGGTGAGGGGCGGTGGGGGACAGGTGGGGGTGGACCCCCGCAGTGACCCCAGCCCTGGTGGTGTGGAGTGAACCCCACTCTTCTGCCTGCACGTATGGGGGTAGGGGTGGGGCTCGGGCCCAACGTGAGGCTCCAGCCTGCATTCCTGGCTCTAGGCGCTCGGCTGCCCTGCAGGAAGGGCTGAGGCGGGCAGTGACTGTGCCCCTGGCGCTGGCCGAGACGGTGGATTCCCTGTGGCCAGCACTGCAGGAGCTGACCTTATGTGCCAACCTGGCCTGCCGGTCGGACCTGCAGGTGTGGGGGTTGGGGTGGGTTGGGGGCTGGGGCAGGGGCTGTGAGGACTTGGGACATGGGAACTGAGGTCTGGGCACATGGTGGCTGGGTTGGGGGCATGGGGTCTGGGGTCTGGGTGCTATGGGGACACACAGGCTGGGGCAGGGCTCTCTTGGGAGGGGCTGGGCTCTGTGGGGCTAGCGGTGGGCGGATGTGGGGGCGATCCACTGTGGGCCCCCGGCACCTTCACACGTGGTCCCTCTCTGTCCTGCCCCTGGACAGAGGGTGCAGGGTCCTGGGGTCCTGTCTAGCGCGGCCATGGCCCCGGGCCCAGGTGGCGGCTAGTCTGGCCCACGGCTGTTGCAGGTGGCAGTGAAAGCCCTGGAGACGGGGGTGTTTGGGGCATATTTCAACGTCCTCATCAACCTGAAGGACATCACTGACCAGGAGTTCAAGGACCAGGTGGGTGTGTGGCCGGCCAGGGCTAGCGGGTCCACAGGGGGTGGCGGGAACTGGGTGGGGACCGAGGTGTCCTCCCATCTGCAGGTCCAGCAGCGTGTGTCCAGCCTCCTGCAGGAGGCCCAGGAGCAGGCGGCACTGGCACTCCAGAGGCTGCAGGACCGCCGGGAGTGACTGGCCCTGGACATGCTGCTGGCTCCCTGACAGGACCTGAAGCCCGAGGCGGGCGGGGTGCCCACCTGTCTCCTAGGCCTACAATAAAGCCAGTGCCAGCCTTGCAGAGTGTTTGTGGAGGGCCCAGGGGTGCCAGTGTCCTGGTCTCCCATGTCCTGAGCTCCCATGTCCCAGGCTCTGTGTCCTGGCCTCTGTCCCAGGCTCCATGTCCTGAGCTCCTGTGTCTCAGGCTCCACGTCCCAGGCTCTGTGTCCCAGGCTCTGTGTTCTGGCCTCTGTCCCAGGCTCTGTGTCCTGGTCTCTGTCCCAGGCTCTGTGTCCTGGCCTCTGTCCCAGGCTCTGTGTCCTGGCCTCTGTCCCAGGCTCTGTGTCCTGGCCTCTGTCCCAGGCTCTGTGTCCTGGCCTCTGTCCCAGGCTCTGTGTCCTGGCCTCTGTCCCAGGTTCTGTGTCCTGGCCTCTGTCCCAGGCTCCGTGTCCTGAGCTCCTGTGTCTCAGGCTCCATGTCCCAGGCTCCGTGTCCCAGGCTCTGTGTTCTGGCCTCCTTGTCCCAGGCTCTGTGTCCTGGCCTCTGTGTCCCAGGCTCTGTGTCCTGGCCTCTGTCCCAGGCTCCATGTCCTGAGCTCCCGTGTTCCAGGATCCATGTCCAGGCTCCATGTCCTGAGCTCCCATGTCCCAGGTACCTGTGTCCTGAGCTCTGTGTCCTAGGCTCCATGTCTTGACTACAGCCCATGGTGCTGGGGGCCTGGGAGTGACTGCCCAGGGGGCGTGGGGACAGCATGTGGGCCCCTCCCTCAACCCTGCTGTGGGGACAGGTGGGCAGTGGAGGCCTGGTGCTCAGGGGCAGGGCCTGGAGAGGGTCTTGGGATCCTAACGACGTGGCCCAAAGGGGGTGGCAAGGCCTGGCCAGGCTGGGGCCTTGGTTATGGGACAGGGGTCCCAAGAGTGACAGTGCTGTGTTCCAGCCTCATGCAGAGTCCCCACATTCACACATGATGCTCCCAAAACAGTGAACTTGTTCAATGTCCCCATGGGCATAGTGTCCCCACATCCAGTGTCCCCACATCCAGTGTCCCCATATCCACTCTTCCCACATCCACTGTCCCCTACATCCAGTGTCCCCACATCTAGTATCCCCATGAGCACAGTGTCCCCCAAATTCAGGTTCCCACATCCATTCTCCCTATATCCAGTGCCCCCCACACCCAGTGCTCCCCACATCCAGTGTCCCCCATATCCAGTGTTCCTCACATCCAGTGTCCTCACATCCAGTGTCCCCACATCCAGTGTCCCCACATCCAGTTTCCCCCACATCCAGTTTCCCCCACATCCAGTGTCCTCCATATCCAGTGTCCCCACATCCAGTGTTCCTCACATCCAGTGTTCCCACATCCAGTGTCCCCCACATCCAGTGTCCCTCATATCCAGTGTCCTCACATCCAGTGTCCCCACATCCAGTGTCCCCCACATCCAGTGTCCCCCATATCCAGTGTTCCCACATCCAATTTCCTCACATCCAGTGTCCCCACATCCAGTGTCCCCCACATCCAGTGTCCTCACATCCAGTGTCCCCACATCCAGTGTCCCCACATCCAGTGTCCCCCACATCCAGTGTCCCCCATATCCAGTGTTCCTCACATCCAATGTCCTCACATCCAGTGTCCCCACATCCAGTGTCCCCCATATCCAGTGTCCCCACATTCAGTGTCCCCCATATCCAGTGTCCCCACATCCAGTTTCCTCACATCCAGTGTCCCCACATCCAGTGTCCCCGCATCCAGTGTCCCCCACATAGTGTCCCCACATCCAGTGTCCCCCAAATCCAATGTCCCCCAAATCCAGTGTCCCCACATCCAGTGTCCCCGCATCCAGTGTCCCCCAAATCCAGTGACCCCGCATCCAGTGTCCCCGCATCCAGTGTCCCCACATCCAGTGTCCCCACATCCAGTGTCCCCGCATCCAGTGTCCCCCACATCCAGTGTCCCCCATATCCAGTGTCCCCACATTCAGTGTCCCCCATATCCAGTGTCCCCACATCCAGTGTCCCCACATCCAGTTTCCTCACATCCAGTGTCCCCACATCCAGTGTCCCCGCATCCAGTGTCCCCGCATCCAGTGTCCCCCACATAGTGTCCCCACATCCAGTGTCCCCCAAATCCAATGTCCCCCAAATCCAGTGTCCCCGCATCCAGTGTCCCCGCATCCAGTGTCCCCCAAATCCAGTGACCCCGCATCCAGTGTCCCCGCATCCAGTGTCCCCACATCCAGTGTCCCCACATCCAGTGTCCCTGCATCCAGTGTCCCCCACATCCAGTGTCCCCCACATCCAGTGTCCCCCATATCCAGTGTCCCCACATTCAGTGTCCCCCATATCCAGTGTCCCCACATCCAGTGTCCCCACATCCAGTGTCCCCACATCCAGTGTCCCCGCATCCAGTGTCCCCCACATAGTGTCCCCACATCCAGTGTCCCCCAAATCCAGTGTCCCCCAAATCCAGTGTCCCCGCATCCAGTGTCCCCGCATCCAGTGTCCCCCAAATCCAGTGATCCCGCATCCAGTGTCCCCGCATCCAGTGTCCCCACATCCAGTGTCCCCACATCCAGTGTCCCCGCATCCAGTGTCCCCCACATCCAGTGTCCCCACATCCAGTGTCCCCACATCCAGTGTCCCCGCATTCAATATTCCCATGTTCTTTGTGCCCCCCCCCAAAGTTCACAGTGTTGAGGGGCTGTCAGAATCTCTGGCAGCTGAATGGGCCCAGCTTCCTGCCAGCTCTCATCCCTCTTGCTGACCCAGTGGCCTGGGGTGGGGCCGTGGCCTCGTGTCCCCGCACCCCTCTCCCAGTGTGTTGCTGGCTTGTCCCCCAGGGGCTGCGTCCCAGACCAGTGGGAGGTGTGGACTCTCTTCAAGAGGCTGGTGGCTCAGAACCTTTATTAGGGCTAGGAGGGTGGGACAGGGTCTGTGCTCACAGCTGAGGCTGGCCAGGGACATGGTGATGGAGGACAGAGGTGAAGGGGTGGCACCAGCTGGCAGGGCAGGGGCTGGGGACAGGGCATTGGGAACCCTGCGGGCTGAGCCTGGTGGGGAGGTGGGGGACAATGAGAACAGGGATACCGGGGACTCCATGGGCCAAGCTGGGAGGCAGGGGACCGGAACTGTGGGGCTGGGGACCTCGGTTTGAGCTGGGGAGCAGGTGGGGATGGGGGGTCAGGACCGAAGGCTGGGGGCCCTGGGGTTAACCTGGTGGGGACAGGGGATGGGGGGCAGGACCGAAGGCCCGGGGACCCTGGGGCTGACTGGGGGACAGGTGAGGATGGGAGGCCAGGACCGAGCTGCCCGGGACCCTGAGGCTGATCTGGGGACAGGGGCCGGGGGGACCAGGGACTGTGGGCACCGGGGACCCCTTGGGCTGAGCAGGGGGCTGCAGGGACCCCAAGGGCCACGGGCTGGGCCGGGTCTAGCAGATCCAGCGGACGAACGTGTCGAGGAAGCGGGGCTGCAGCAGCGCGTCAAAGGTGTCTTCGCGGAACACGGCACCCGCGTCCCCCAGGCTGAGGGCGGCCAGTACCTCGCGGTTCTCATCACCGCCCACGGCCACCACAGCGGGCACCACGTTCTCCTTGCGCATGGCGCCCAGAGCCTCGTCCAGGCCCAGTCGGCCGGTCACGCCGTCGGTGAGGAAGACAAAGGCCAGCTCGGCGTGGCGCCTCGCGCCCCCGCGGCCCGGCCGCACCAGCTGGTTGACCGCGTGCACGATGCCCGCGCCCACCTGCGAGGAGGCGTCCAGGTAGCGCGCGGCCGCCAGCCCCTCCCGCACGACAGTCAGGTTGTGGGTCAGCGGGAAGGCCACCTGCTGCTGCCCCAGACCCCCAAACTGCAGCAGCGCCAGGCGAGCGTTGAGGGCGTCAGCCGCGCCCCGCGCCAAGGTCAGCCGCCCAGCCACCGCCTCCACGAAGCCCAGTGCCGCCCGGAAGCCACGCTCGCCCAGCCGCTCTGAGCCGTCCAGCAGGAAGACCACGTCCACGGGCCTCTGTGTACACTGCGCCACCGCCAGTTCTGGAGGGACAGGGCCATGAGCTCCCGCTCGGGGGAGCGGGGACACACACCGGGGGCAGGGGCCAGGGGCCAGGGACACACACCGGGGATGATGGACGGGGACACTCACATGGGACAGGGGACAAGGACAGTCACATGGGGGATAGGATGGGGACACACACAGGGGACGGGGACACCTAGTCAGGGACAGGGAAGAAGAATGTCCACCTGGTGGACCTGGACTGAGGACACCCAGCCTAGGGCCAGGATACCCCGACAGGTGATGGGGATGTCCAGCCTGGGCACAAGGGACAAGGACCCCGCACTAGGGGTGAGAGACGGGATGCCCACTTGGGGACCCTGGGGACTTTCCCACAGGGAATCCCCAGAACGCACATGCCAGGCCCTGTCCTGACCACCCAACCTGGAGGGAACTCCTGGATCGTGAGCCCCTAGAACGCAGGACACTGTCCTGAACATGAACTCCTGACCCACTCAACCCTCCTGAATGGGACCGCCAAGACATGTCTCCCAACTCACCCACCCAAAGCCCAAAGCAGGATTCTCCAGCTCAACACCCAAGACCATTTCTTTCGACCCAACCCAACAGTTCACACACAGCCCTGCCCCATCTGGAGGGACCCCAGCCCTACCCACATCTGGAGAGACCCCAGCCCTGCCCCATCTGGAGGGACCCCAGCCCTACCCACATCTGGAGAGACCCCAGCCCTGCCCCATCTGCAGAGACCCCAGCCCTGCCCCATCTGGAGAGACCCCAGCCCTGTCCCATCTGGAGAGACCCCAGCCCTGCCCCATCTGGAGGGACCCCAGCCCTGCCCCATCTGGAGAGACCCCAGCCCTGTCCCATCTGCAGAGACCCCAGCCCTGTCCCATCTGGAGAGACCCCAGCCCTGCCCCATCTGGAGGGACCCCAGCCCTGCCCCATCTGGAGAGACCCCAGCCCTGCCCCATCTGGAGGGACCCCAGCCCTGTCCCATCTGGAGGGACCCCAGCCCTGTCCCATCTGGAGGGACCCCAGCCCTGCCCCATCTGGAGAGACCCCAGCCCTGTCCCATCTGGAGAGACCCCAGCCCTGCCCCATCTGGAGGGACCCCAGCCCTGCCCCATCTGGAGAGATCCCAGCCCTGTCCCATCTGGAGGGACCCCAGCCCTGCCCCATCTGGAGGGACCCCAGCCCTGTCCCATCTGGAGAGACCCCAGCCCTGCCCCATCTGGAGGGACCCCAGCCCTGCCCCATCTGGAGGGACCCCAGCCCTGCCCCATCTGGAGGGACCCCAGCCCTGTCCCATCTGGAGGGACCCCAGCCCTGTCCCATCTGGAGAGACCCCAGCCCTGTCCCATCTGGAGAGACCCCAGCCCTGTCCCATCTGGAGAGACTCCAGCCCTGTCCCATCTGCAGAGACCCCAGCCCTGTCCCATCTGGAGAGACCCCAGCCCTGCCCCATCTGGAGAGACCCCAGCCATGTCCCATCTGGAGGGACCCCAGCCCTGTCCCATCTGGAGAGACCCCAGCCCTGTCCCATCTGGAGAGACCCCAGCCCTGTCCCATCTGGAGAGACTCCAGCCCTGTCCCATCTGGAGAGACCCCAGCCCTGTCCCATCTGGAGAGACTCCAGCCCTGTCCCATCTGCAGAGACCCCAGCCCTGTCCCATCTGGAGGGACCCCAGCCCTGTCCCATCTGGAGAGACCCCAGCCCTGCCCCATCTGGAGAGACTCCAGCCCTGTCCCATCTGGAGAGACCCCAGCCCTGTCCCATCTGGAGAGACCCCAGCCCTGTCCCATCTGGAGAGACTCCAGCCCTGTCCCATCTGGAGAGACCCCAGCCCTGTCCCATCTGGAGGGACCCCAGCCCTGTCCCATCTGCAGAGACCCCAGCCCTGTCCCATCTGCAGAGACCTCAGCCCTGCCCCATCAGGAGGGACCCCAGCCCTGTCCCATCTGGAGGGACCCCAGCCCTGTCCCATCTGGAGAGACCCCAGCCCTGTCCCATCTGGAGAGACCCCAGCCCTGTCCCATCTGCAGAGACCCCAGCCCTGTCCCATCTGGAGAGACTCCAGCCCTGTCCCATCTGCAGAGACCCCAGCCCTGTCCCATCTGCAGAGACCCCAGCCCTGTCCCATCTGGAGAGACTCCAGCCCTGTCCCATCTGCAGAGACCCCAGCCCTGTCCCATCTGGAGAGACCCCAGCCCTGCCCCATCTGGAGAGACCCCAGCCATGTCCCATCTGGAGAGACCCCAGCCCTGTCCCATCTGGAGAGACCCCAGCCCTGCCCCATCTGGAGAGACCCCAGCCCTGCCCCATCTGGAGAGACCCCAGCCCTGTCCCATCTGGAGAGACCCCAGCCCTGTCCCATCTGGAGGGACCCCAGCCATGTCCCATCTGGAGAGACCCCAGCCCTGCTACATCTGGAGAGACCCCAGCCCTGCCCCATCTGGAGGGACCCCAGCCCTGTCCCATCTGGAGAGACCCCAGCCCTGTCCCATCTGGAGAGACCCCAGCCCTGTCCCATCTGGAGAGACTCCAGCCCTGTCCCATCTGCAGAGACCCCAGCCCTGTCCCATCTGCAGAGACCCCAGCCCTGTCCCATCTGGAGGGACCCCAGCCATGTCCCATCTGGAGAGACCCCAGCCCTGCTACATCTGGAGAGACCCCAGCCCTGCCCCATCTGGAGGGACCCCAGCCCTGTCCCATCTGGAGAGACCCCAGCCCTGTCCCATCTGCAGAGACCCCAGCCCTGTCCCATCTGGAGAGACACCAGCCCTGTCCCATCTGGAGATACCCCAGCCCTGTCCCATCTGGAGAGACCCCAGCCCTGTCCCATCTGCAGAGACCCCAGCCCTGTCCCATCTGGAGAGACCCCAGCCCTGTCCCATCTGCAGAGACCCCAGCCCTGTCCCATCTGGAGGGACCCCAGCCCTGTCCCATCTGGAGAGACCCCAGCCCTGTCCCATCTGGAGAGACCCCAGCCCTGTCCCATCTGGAGAGACCCCAGCCCTGCCCCATCTGGAGAGACTCCAGCCCTGTCCCATCTGGAGAGACCCCAGCCCTGTCCCATCGGGAGAGACCCCAGCCCTGTCCCATCTGGAGAGACCCCAGCCCTGTCCCATCTGCAGAGACCCCAGCCCTGTCCCATCTGGAGAGACCCCAGCCCTGTCCCATCTGCAGAGACCCCAGCCCTGTCCCATCTGGAGGGACCCCAGCCCTGTCCCATCTGGAGAGACCCCAGCCCTGTCCCATCTGGAGAGACCCCAGCCCTGTCCCATCTGGAGAGACCCCAGCCCTGCCCCATCTGGAGAGACTCCAGCCCTGTCCCATCTGGAGAGACCCCAGCCCTGTCCCATCGGGAGAGACCCCAGCCCTGTCCCATCTGCAGAGACCCCAGCCCTGTCCCATCGGCAGAGACCCCAGCCCTGTCCCATCTGCAGAGACCCCAGCCCTGTCCCATTGGCAGAGACCCCAGCCCTGTCCCATCTGCAGAGACCCCAGCCCCATCTCTGCCTCCCATTTGTTTGTATCACTGGCATCATGAGGTGAGGGCCTCCTGCAGCTGCACAGTCCCCTAAAAGACCTCAGGAAAACCCCCAGGGCTCCGAGGACCCCCCAGAGCTGTGGAGGCCTTATCTCAGGACAAGGGGCTGGGTCTGAGCTACCTGTGTTGGTAGCCTCACCGCACCAACCACACAGCCACACACCCATTTCAGTTTTTATGGAACTTTTCAGAGGTGTCACAGTTTCCCACCCCCCCTGCTGGCGTGAAGACCCAGGAAGGGTTGTGGGGACGGATTACTAAGGGGCTTGAGGTCACAAGCTCACTCAGTGCAAATAGGCAGCACTTCTGACCTGACCCTCACAGAACCTTCTAGAAGCAGTCTCCAGGGAGCCTCCTGGCCCTCTGAGCATAGGCTCAGGGCCCCCAACCCCGCTGGGTCTGCCCTGATGGGGGACACCCTCCTCTGCATCCTGAGCACCCAGCCTGGGAGGGACGAGGACCTGGGGGTGGACACTGGCCTCTGAGGCGTGGCCTGAAGGTGGACTGAGTCATGGTCTTTCAGAGTCCCTTTGAGGGCTGTGCCAGGGGAAGGGTCTGGGGTGGGGGACCTGAGTGACCATGGACACAGAGGAGCTGGGCAAGGAGGACCCTCCTGGGGCTGGACAGTGGACTTTCGACCTCTGCTGGGTGGCACCTCTGTGTGTGGGTCCAGCAATACTAACCCTGGGGGCACACTGGCACCCCCCTCGGTGGCTAATGAAGTGGACACCCCTGTCCCACTAGCTGACCCACGAGGTACCCCACTGGATGACTAGGAGGCACCCCACCCCTACTAGCTGACCTGGAGACCCCTGCCCCTGTCTCACACTAGCTACCTTGGGGGAACACCCCCACTAGTTGGCCCAGCAGGGCCCCCAATCCCCTACTAACAGAACTGAGGGACACCCCCTAGCTGGCCTGGGTGGTCCTCAACAGAGCGCCAGCATGGCCTCAGGGTCCCCCCCCACAATGTCCCTGTGCACCAGCTTAAAGGTCTCGATGAAGAGCTGCGTCCACTCCTGCTGCTGGCCGCCCGTGGCCAGCTTGGCACGCTCCGCGGTGTAGACCAGCAGGGCCGCCAGCCGGGTGTGGGTGGCAGGGTCGGGGCCGGTCAGGAGCTGCCGGATGTGGGGCGCCGTCCTGGGGAAGGACGGGCTGGGGTGCTCTTCCGTGTGGAGGAAGGCGGCCGGGGGCTCCCCAGGCCATGCGCCATCTGCGGGCATCCAGACAGGGTTCAGGGGAGGCCGCGGGGCCCGGGGGAAGGGCTGTCCAGGGGTCTCTGGCAGTCCAGCGCCTTTTTCTGGGATTTTCTGTCCAGAGACCTCTATCCTGGGGTCTCTGTCCAGGGGTCTCTGTCCTGGGATCCCTCTCCAGGAGTCTCTATCCTGGGATCCCTCTCCTGGGGTCTCTGTCATGTGGTCTCTATCCTGGCTGTGAGGCTGATCCCAGTCCCCTCAGGACAAGATGGCTGAGGGGTTGAGGACAGAGGCTCCTTCTCTCTGACCTTCCCTAGGGGCCATCATGCCTACATTCTGGGAGTCCTAACACTTTCTCTCCACGCCCCCCCAGAGGTCTCATTCAGGGCCCTCCTTATAGGGCTAATCCATCCAGGCTGACTGTCCACCCAGAGTGACCACATGGGACTGTCCACCCAGGGCGACCACAGGGGACTGTCCTGAGGGCCTCTGTGCCCCAGTCTGGCCCCCATGACCAGCAAGGTGGACGCTGTTCAAAGCCAGCAACTCTCCTCAAGGCTCTCAGCACAGGCCAAGCTCAGCCTCAGCCAGCTGTCTGAGCCCAGGTGGGGACAGGACACATCCCACTGCTACCCCTGGGCAGCCCCCTTGGTGAGCACTCTGGGTCTGGGGACTCTGGGCACCCACCCACCCAGCCAGCCACTGCTCCCATTGTCACGGCGGGTCCCAGGGCCCAGAGAGCAAGTCCTCGTGGCTCTGAGTAAGTGTGGCCCACAGACCCACCGGGGCCTGTCCACCCCCACCCCCCTCAGCCCTGGGAGAAGCCCAGCCCAGGCCACGGTGGCCACACACCACCCAGGTGCCTGCTGGCCCAGGGTCTCCCCCCAACCTCCAGGGGCCCCACAGCTCTCCGGCAGATGGGTAGCCCTGACCCTCAGGCCCAGGGCTCTGTGGCCCCAGCAGGCAGAGGGGGTGTGTGGGCAGGGCTGCCTTTGCCGGGCCTGGGTCCCCCAGCCCTGTGTGAGGCCCCCCAGCATGGGCTGCCACCACCCCATAAGCCACAGCTGTCTGTCCCCAGAGCCAGGCCAGCTCCTCAGTTCCCTCAGTGGGTGGGGGGTGGTGCTGCAGGTCTGGGCTGCGACCCCCTTGAGGGGTTTCCACTTGAGAGGGGTCCCTGAGTGTGCACTGAGGTCCCGACACCTCCCCACTGGCACGCTGGGTGTTGGCGTTACCTGTTTGGCAGGGCAGGTCTGGGCACACGATCTGGGGGTCTAGGAGGAAGCAGGGGGATGGTCAGTGCCTCCTGCATGTAGGGTGGTCCCCATCCCAGCCCCTCCTCACCTGGGACCCAGCCCCTGCCCCCGCCGCTGCTCCACCCAGTACCCTATCGTTCAGTCTTTGCCTCCTGTCCCCACCTGTCCCTGTGTCCCCTCCCCTCACCCATGTCTTCTCCCACTGTCCCTCCCCTCCCCTCCCCGTGTCCCGTATTGCGCCCCATCCCCTCACGTGCCCTACCGGGGCACAGTCTGTCGGCCATGTCATCGATGAACTTCTCGGCCACCAGGTCTGAGAAGAGTGTCATGTTGTGCACGTTCTGGGGCTGGTTGCAGGCGATGGAGGCCAGGTTCTCGCTCTCGTGCTGCTCGTGGAACATGTCCCCAATGCCGATGGCCGTGACCGTCACGTCCTGGCCGCACAGCGCCTGCAGGTTCTGGTCGTCGTCCCGAGGGTCGTGCCGCCCGTCCGTGATGACCATGGCGAAGACGCGTGTGCCGTGGCGCCGGCTCTCCTTGAGAAGCCGGTCGTACGCGAACTTGAGGGCCGAGGGCGTCCAGGTGCCGCCTGCGATCCACTCCAGGTTCTTGACGGCCTCCTTGAAGCTGGACATGGAGTTGATGCGAGGGTCGTCCAGCTGGATGGCCTCGAAGGTGCCCTCATGGCTGTACTGCACCACGCCGACGCGCGTGCCTGGGGCGGGCGAGAGGCCGTGCTGGGTGGGGAGGGATGGAGGCGAGGACACAGGACAGGACAGGGGAGGGGACACAGCAGGACACAGGAGAGGGCACGAACCACAGCAGTGCCACAGCTGTCCGTGGCAGAGCCCACAACAGTATCCACAGCAATGCCCACGACAGTGCCATAGCTGTTCGAGGCAGAGTGGAGCTCATGACAGGCCCATGTCAGTGCTCACAACAGAATCCACAGCAGAGCCCACAGCAGAGCCCACAGCAGTGCCCACAGCAGAGCCCACAGCAGAGCCCACAGCAGAGCCCACAGCAGAGCTCACAGCAGAGCTCACAGCAGAGCTGACAGCAGAGCTCACAGCAGAGCCCACAGCAGAGCTCACAGCAGAGCTCACAGCAGAGCCCACAGCAGTGCCCACAGCAGAGCCGACAGCAGAGCTCACAGCAGAGCCCACAGCAGAGCTCACAGCAGAGCCCACAGCAGAGCTCACAGCAGTGCCCACAGCAGAGCCCACAGCAGTGCCCACAGCAGAGCTCACAGCAGAGCCCACAGCAGTGCCCACAGCAGAGCCCACAGCAGTGCCCACAGCAGAGCTCACAGCAGAGCCCACAGCAGTGCCCACAGCAGAGCTCACAGCAGAGCCCACAGCAGAGCCCACAGCAGTGCTCACAGCAGAGCCCACAGCAGAGCTCACAGCAGAGCCCACAGCAGAGCTCACAGCAGTGCCCACAGCAGAGCCCACAGCAGTGCCCACAGCAGAGCTCACAGCAGAGCCCACAGCAGTGCTCACAGCAGAGCCCACAGCAGTGCTCACAGCAGAGCTCACAGAAGAGCCCACAGCAGAGCCCACAGCAGAGCCCACAACAGAGCTCACAGCAGAGCTCACAGCAGAGCCCACAGCAGAGCTCACAGCAGAGCCCACAGCAGAGCCCACAGCAGAGCCCACAGCAGAGCTCACAGCAGAGCCCACAGCAGAGCTCACAGCAGAGCTCACAGCAGAGCTCACAGCAGAGCCCACAGCAGAGCCCACAGCAGAGCCCACAGCAGAGCTCACAGCAGAGCCCACAGCAGAGCCCACAGCAGTGCCCACAGCAGAGCTCACAGCAGAGCTCACAGCAGAGCTCACAGCAGAGCTCACAGCAGTGCTCACAGCAGAGCCCACAGCAGAGCCCACAGCAGTGCCCACAGCAGAGCCCACAGCAGTGCCCACAGGAGAGCCCACAGCAGAGTCCACAGCAGAGCCCACAGCAGAGCCCACAGCAGAGCCCACAGCAGTGCCCACAGCAGAGTCCACAGCAGAGCCCACAGCAGAGCTCACAGCAGAGCCCACAGCAGAGCCCACAGCAGTGCTCACAGCAGAGCTCACAGCAGAGCCCACAGCAGAGCCCACAGCAGTGCTCACAGCAGAGCTCACAGCAGAGTCCACAGCAGAGCCCACAGCAGAGCCCACAGCAGAGCCCACAGCAGTGCCCACAGCAGTGCTCACAGCAGAGTCCACAGCAGAGCTCACAGCAGAGCTCACAGCAGAGCCCACAGCAGAGCTCACAGCAGAGCCCACAGCAGAGCTCACAGCAGAGCCCACAGCAGAGCTCACAGCAGAGCCCACAGCAGAGCTCACAGCAGAGCCCACAGCAGTGCCCACAGCAGAGTCCACAGCAGAGCCCACAGCAGAGCTCACAGCAGAGCTCACAGCAGAGCCCACAGGAGAGCCCACAGCAGAGCCCACAGCAGTGCTCACAGCAGAGCTCACAGCAGAGTCCACAGCAGAGCCCACAGCAGAGCCCACAGCAGAGCTCACAGCAGAGCCCACAGCAGAGCCCACAGCAGTGCTCACAGCAGAGCTCACAGCAGAGCTCACAGCAGAGCTCACAGCAGAGTCCACAGCAGAGCTCACAGCAGTGCCCACAGCAGAGTCCACAGCAGAGCCCACAGCAGAGCTCACAGCAGAGCTCACAGCAGAGCCCACAGCAGAGCCCACAGCAGAGCCCACAGCAGTGCTCACAGCAGAGCTCACAGCAGAGTCCACAGCAGAGCCCACAGCAGAGCCCACAGCAGTGCTCACAGCAGAGCTCACAGCAGAGCTCACAGCAGTGCTCACAGCAGAGCCCACAACAGAGCTCACAGCAGAGCCCACAGCAGAGCCCACAGCAGAGCCCACAGCAGTGCTCACAGCAGAGCTCACAGCAGAGTCCACAGCAGAGCCCACAGCAGAGCTCACAGCAGAGCTCACAGCAGAGCCCACAGCAGAGCTCACAGCAGAGCCCACAGCAGAGCTCACAGCAGAGCCCACAGCAGTGCCCACAGCAGAGTCCACAGCAGAGCCCACAGCAGAGCTCACAGCAGAGCTCACAGCAGAGCCCACAGCAGAGCCCACAGCAGAGCCCACAGCAGTGCCCACAGCAGTGCCCACAGCAGAGCTCACAGCAGTGCTCACAGCAGAGCCCACAGCAGAGCCCACAGCAGAGCCCTCAGCAGAGCACACAGCAGAGCTCACAGCAGTGCCCACAGCAGTGCCCACAGCAGAGCCCACAGCAGAGCCCACAGCAGTGCTCACAGCAGTGCCCACAGCAGAGTCCACAGCAGAGCCCACAGCAGTGCCCACAGCAGAGTCCACAGCAGAGCCCACAGCAGAGCTCACAGCAGTGCCCACAGCAGAGCTCACAGCAGAGCCCACAGCAGAGCCCACAGCAGTGCCCACAGGAGAGCCCACAGCAGAGTCCACAGCAGAGCCCACAGCAGAGCCCACAGCAGAGCCCACAGCAGTGCTCACAGCAGAGCCCACAGCAGAGCCCACAGCAGTGCTCACAGCAGAGCTCACAGCAGAGCTCACAGCAGTGCTCACAGCAGAGCCCACAGCAGAGCTCACAGCAGTGCCCACAGCAGAGCCCACAGCAGAGCCCACAGCAGTGCCCACAGCAGAGCCCACAGCAGAGCCCACAGCAGAGCCCACAGCAGTGCCCACAGCAGAGTCCACAGCAGAGCCCACAGCAGAGCCCACAGCAGTGCCCACAGCAGAGTCCACAGCAGTGCCCACAGGAGAGCCCACAGCAGAGTCCACAGCAGAGCCCACAGCAGAGCCCACAGCAGAGCCCACAGCAGTGCTCACAGCAGAGCCCACAGCAGAGCCCACAGCAGTGCTCACAGCAGAGCTCACAGCAGAGCTCACAGCAGTGCTCACAGCAGAGCCCACAGCAGAGCTCACAGCAGTGCCCACAGCAGAGCCCACAGCAGAGCCCACAGCAGTGCCCACAGCAGAGCCCACAGCAGAGCCCACAGCAGAGCCCACAGCAGTGCCCACAGCAGAGTCCACAGCAGAGCCCACAGCAGAGCCCACAGCAGTGCCCACAGCAGAGCCCACAGCAGTGCCCACAGGAGAGCCCACAGCAGAGTCCACAGCAGAGCCCACAGCAGAGCCCACAGCAGAGTCCACAGCAGAGCCCACAGCAGAGTCCACAGCAGAGCCCACAGCAGAGCCCACAGCAGAGCTCACAGCAGAGCCCACAGCAGAGCCCACAGCAGTGCCCACAGCAGAGCTCACAGCAGTGCCCACAGCAGAGCCCACAGCAGAGCCCACAGCAGAGCCCACAGCAGTGCTCACAGCAGAGCTCACAGCAGAGCACACAGCAGAGCTCACAGCAGTGCCCACAGCAGAGCCCACAGCAGAGCTCACAGCAGAGCCCACAGCAGAGCTCACAGCAGAGCCCACAGCAGAGCTCACAGCAGAGCCCACAGCAGAGCTCACAGCAGAGCTCACAGCAGAGCTCACAGCAGAGCCCACAGCAGAGCCCACAGCAGTGCCCACAGCAGAGCTCACAGCAGTGCCCACAGCAGAGCCCACAGCAGAGCCCACAGCAGAGCCCACAGCAGTGCCCACAGCAGAGCCCACAGCAGAGCCCACAGCAGAGCTCACAGCAGTGCCCACAGCAGAGCCCACAGCAGAGCCCACAGCAGTGCCCACAGCAGTGCCCACAGCAGAGCTCACAGCAGTGCTCACAGCAGAGCCCACAGCAGAGCCCACAGCAGAGCCCTCAGCAGAGCTCACAGCAGAGCACACAGCAGAGCTCACAGCAGAGCCCACAGCAGTGCCCACAGCAGAGCTCACAGCAGAGTCCACAGCAGAGCCCACAGCAGAGCCCACAGCAGAGCCCACAGCAGTGCTCACAGCAGAGCCCACAGCAGAGCCCACAGCAGTGCTCACAGCAGAGCTCACAGCAGAGCTCACAGCAGTGCTCACAGCAGAGCCCACAGCAGAGCTCACAGCAGTGCCCACAGCAGAGCCCACAGCAGAGCTCACAGCAGAGCCCACAGCAGAGCCCACAGCAGTGCCCACAGCAGAGCCCACAGCAGAGCCCACAGCAGAGCCCACAGCAGTGCCCACAGCAGAGTCCACAGCAGAGCCCACAGCAGAGCCCACAGCAGTGCCCACAGCAGAGCCCACAGCAGTGCCCACAGGAGAGCCCACAGCAGAGTCCACAGCAGAGCCCACAGCAGAGCCCACAGCAGAGTCTACAGCAGAGCCCACAGCAGAGTCCACAGCAGAGCCCACAGCAGAGCCCACAGCAGAGCTCACAGCAGAGCTCACAGCAGAGCCCACAGCAGAGCCCACAGCAGTGCTCACAGCAGAGCTCACAGCAGAGCACACAGCAGAGCTCACAGCAGTGCCCACAGCAGAGCCCACAGCAGAGCTCACAGCAGTGCCCACAGCAGAGCCCACAGCAGAGCCCACAGCAGAGCCCACAGCAGTGCCCACAGCAGAGTCCACAGCAGAGCCCACAGCAGAGCCCACAGCAGTGCCCACAGCAGAGCTCACAGCAGAGCCCACAGCAGTGCTCACAGCAGAGCCCACAGCAGAGCCCACAGCAGAGTCCACAGCAGAGCCCACAGCAGAGTCCACAGCAGAGCCCACAGCAGTGCCCACAGCAGTGCTCACAGCAGAGCTCACAGCAGAGCCCACAGCAGTGCCCACAGCAGAGCCCACAGCAGTGCCCACAGCAGTGCTCACAGCAGAGTCCACAGCAGAGCTCACAGCAGAGTCCACAGCAGAGCTCACAGCAGAGCCCACAGCAGAGCCCTCAGCAGTGCCCACAGCAGAGCCCACAGCAGAGCCCACAGCAGAGCCCACAGCAGAGCCCACAGCAGTGCCCACAGCAGTGCCCACAGCAGAGCCCACAGCAGAGCTCACAGCAGAGCTCACAGCAGAGCCCACAGCAGAGCCCACAGCAGTGCTCACAGCAGAGCCCACAGCAGAGCCCACAGCAGTGCTCACAGCAGAGCACACAGCAGAGCCCACAGCAGTGCCCACAGCAGAGCCCACAGCAGAGCTCACAGCAGAGCTCACAGCAGAGCTCACAGCAGTGCTCACAGCAGTGCCCACAGCAGAGCTCACAGCAGAGCACACAGCAGAGCTCACAGCAGAGCCCACAGCAGAGCCCACAGCAGAGCCCACAGCAGAGCCCATGACTATCCACAGCAGAGCTCACAGCAGAGCTCACAGCAGAGCCCACAGCAGTGCCCACAGCAGTGCCCACAGCAGAGCCCACAGCAGTGCCCACAGGAGAGCCCACAGCAGAGTCCACAGCAGAGCCCACAGCAGAGCCCACAGCAGAGCCCACAGCAGTGCCCACAGCAGAGTCCACAGCAGAGCCCACAGCAGAGCCCACAGCAGAGCCCACAGCAGAGCCCACAGCAGTGCTCACAGCAGAGCTCACAGCAGAGTCCACAGCAGAGCCCACAGCAGAGCCCACAGCAGAGCCCACAGCAGTGCCCACAGCAGTGCTCACAGCAGAGTCCACAGCAGAGCTCACAGCAGAGCCCACAGCAGAGCCCACAGCAGAGTCCACAGCAGTGCTCACAGCAGAGTCCACAGCAGAGCTCACAGCAGAGCCCACAGCAGAGCTCACAGCAGAGCTCACAGCAGAGCTCACAGCAGAGCCCACAGCAGAGCTCACAGCAGAGCCCACAGCAGTGCCCACAGCAGAGTCCACAGCAGAGCCCACAGCAGAGCTCACAGCAGAGCTCACAGCAGAGCCCACAGCAGAGCCCACAGCAGAGCCCACAGCAGTGCTCACAGCAGAGCTCACAGCAGAGTCCACAGCAGAGCCCACAGCAGAGCCCACAGCAGAGCTCACAGCAGAGCCCACAGCAGAGCCCACAGCAGTGCTCACAGCAGAGCTCACAGCAGAGCTCACAGCAGAGCCCACAGCAGTGCCCACAGCAGAGTCCACAGCAGAGCCCACAGCAGAGCTCACAGCAGAGCTCACAGCAGAGCCCACAGCAGAGCCCACAGCAGAGCCCACAGCAGTGCTCACAGCAGAGCCCACAGCAGAGTCCACAGCAGAGCCCACAGCAGAGCCCACAGCAGTGCTCACAGCAGTGCCCACAGGAGAGCCCACAGCAGAGCCCACAGCAGAGCTCACAGCAGAGCTCACAGCAGAGCCCACAGCAGAGCTCACAGCAGAGCCCACAGCAGAGCTCACAGCAGAGCCCACAGCAGTGCCCACAGCAGAGTCCACAGCAGAGCCCACAGCAGAGCTCACAGCAGAGCTCACAGCAGAGCCCACAGCAGAGCCCACAGCAGTGCCCACAGCAGTGCCCACAGCAGAGCCCACAGCAGTGCTCACAGCAGAGCCCACAGCAGAGCCCACAGCAGAGCCCTCAGCAGAGCCCACAGCAGTGTCCACAGCAGAGCCCACAGCAGAGCCCACAGCAGAGCCCACAGCAGTGCCCACAGCAGAGCCCACAGCAGTGCTCACAGCAGAGCCCACAGCAGAGCTCACAGCAGTGCCCACAGCAGTGCCCACAGCAGAGCCCACAGCAGTGCTCACAGCAGAGCCCACAGCAGAGCCCACAGCAGTGCCCACAGCAGTGCCCACAGCAGAGCCCACAGCAGTGCTCACAGCAGAGCTCACAGCAGAGCTCACAGCAGTGCTCACAGCACAGCCCACAGCAGAGCTCACAGCAGTGCCCACAGCAGAGCCCACAGCAGAGCTCACAGCAGAGCCCACAGCAGAGCCCACAGCAGTGCCCACAGCAGAGCCCACAGCAGAGCCCACAGCAGAGCTCACAGCAGAGCTCACAGCAGAGCTCACAGCAGTGCTCACAGCAGAGCCCACAGCAGAGCTCACAGCAGTGCCCACAGCAGAGTCCACAGCAGAGCCCACAGCAGAGCTCACAGCAGAGCCCACAGCAGAGCTCACAGCAGAGCTCACAGCAGTGCCCACAGGAGAGCCCACAGCAGAGTCCACAGCAGAGCCCACAGCAGAGCCCACAGCAGAGCCCACAGCAGTGCTCACAGCAGAGCCCACAGCAGAGTCCACAGCAGTGCTCACAGCAGTGCCCACAGCAGAGCCCACAGCAGTGCTCACAGCAGTGCCCACAGCAGAGTCCACAGCAGAGCCCACAGCAGAGTCCACAGCAGAGCCCACAGCAGAGCCCACAGCAGTGCCCACAGGAGAGCCCACAGCAGAGTCCACAGCAGAGCCCACAGCAGAGCCCACAGCAGAGCCCACAGCAGTGCTCACAGCAGAGCCCACAGCAGAGTCCACAGCAGAGCCCACAGCAGAGCCCACAGCAGAGCTCACAGCAGAGCCCACAGCAGAGCCCACAGCAGAGCCCACAGCAGAGCCCACAGCAGTGCTCACAGCAGAGCTCACAGCAGAGCACACAGCAGAGCTCACAGCAGTGCCCACAGCAGAGCCCACAGCAGAGCTCACAGCAGTGCCCACAGCAGAGCCCACAGCAGAGCCCACAGCAGTGCCCACAGCAGAGTCCACAGCAGAGCCCACAGCAGAGCCCACAGCAGTGCCCACAGCAGAGCCCACAGCAGAGCTCACAGCAGAGCTCACAGCAGAGCTCACAGCAGAGCCCACAGCAGTGCTCACAGCAGAGCCCACAGCAGAGCTCACAGCAGTGCTCACAGCAGAGCTCACAGCAGAGCCCACAGCAGTGCTCACAGCAGAGCTCACAGCAGAGCCCACAGCAGTGCTCACAGCAGAGCCCACAGCAGAGCCCACAGCAGAGTCCACAGCAGAGCCCACAGCAGAGCCCACAGCAGAGCCCACAGCAGAGCCCACAGCAGAGCTCACAGCAGAGCCCACAGCAGAGCTCACAGCAGAGCCCACAGCAGAGCCCACAGCAGAGCCCACAGCAGAGCCCACAGCAGAGCTCACAGCAGAGCCCACAGCAGAGCCCACAGCAGAGCCCACAGCAGAGCCCACAGCAGTGCTCACAGCAGAGCCCACAGCAGAGCTCACAGCAGAGCTCACAGCAGTGCCCACAGCAGAGCCCACAGCAGTGCCCACAGCAGAGCTCACAGCAGAGCCCACAGCAGTGCTCACAGCAGAGCCCACAGCAGTGCTCACAGCAGAGTCCACAGCAGAGCTCACAGCAGAGCCCACAGCAGAGCCCACAGCAGAGCCCACAGCAGTGCTCACAGCAGAGCCCACAGCAGTGCTCACAGCAGAGTCCACAGCAGAGCTCACAGCAGAGCCCACAGCAGAGCTCACAGCAGAGCCCACAGCAGAGCCCACAGCAGAGCCCACAGCAGAGCCCACAGCAGAGCTCACAGCAGAGCCCACAGCAGAGTCCACAGCAGAGCTCACAGCAGAGCCCACAGCAGAGCTCACAGCAGAGCCCACAGCAGAGCTCACAGCAGAGCCCACAGCAGTGCCCACAGCAGAGTCCACAGCAGAGCCCACAGCAGAGTCCACAGCAGAGCTCACAGCAGTGCCCACAGCAGAGCTCACAGCAGAGCTCACAGCAGAGCCCACAGCAGAGCCCACAGCAGAGCCCACAGCAGTGCTCACAGCAGAGCTCACAGCAGAGTCCACAGCAGAGCCCACAGCAGAGTCCACAGCAGAGCCCACAGCAGTGCCCACAGCAGTGCTCACAGCAGAGCCCACAGCAGAGCTCACAGCAGAGCCCACAGCAGAGCTCACAGCAGAGCCCACAGCAGTGCCCACAGCAGAGTCCACAGCAGAGCCCACAGCAGAGCTCACAGCAGAGCTCACAGCAGAGCCCACAGCAGAGCCCACAGCAGAGCCCACAGCAGTGCTCACATCAGAGCTCACAGCAGAGCCCACAGCAGAGCCCACAGCAGAGCCCACAGCAGTGCCCACAGCAGAGCCCACAGCAGAGCTCACAGCAGAGCCCACAGCAGAGCCCACAGCAGAGCTCACAGCAGAGCTCACAGCAGTGCCCACAGCAGTGCCCACAGCAGAGCCCACAGCAGTGCCCACAGCAGAGCTCACAGCAGAGCCCACAGCAGAGCCCACAGCAGTGCCCACAGCAGAGCCCACAGCAGAGTCCACAGCAGAGCCCACAGCAGAGCTCACAGCAGAGCTCACAGCAGTGCCCACAGCAGAGCCCACAGCAGAGCCCACAGCAGTGCTCACAGCAGAGCACACAACAGAGCCCACAGCAGTGCCCACAGCAGAGCCCACAGCAGAGCCCACAGCAGTGCTCACAGCAGAGCTCACAGCAGAGCTCACAGCAGTGCTCACAGCAGAGCCCACAGCAGAGCTCACAGCAGTGCCCACAGCAGAGCCCACAGCAGAGCTCACAGCAGAGCCCACAGCAGAGCCCACAGCAGAGCTCACAGCAGAGCTCACAGCAGAGCTCACAGCAGAGCCCACAGCAGAGCCCACAGCAGTGCCCACAGCAGAGCCCACAGCAGTGCCCACAGGAGAGCCCACAGCAGAGTCCACAGCAGAGCCCACAGCAGAGCCCACAGCAGAGCCCACAGCAGAGCCCACAGCATGCCCACAGCAGAGTCCACAGCAGAGCCCACAGCAGAGCTCACAGCAGAGCTCACAGCAGAGCCCACAGCAGAGCCCACAGCAGTGCTCACAGCAGAGCTCACAGCAGAGTCCACAGCAGAGCCCACAGCAGAGCCCACAGCAGAGCCCACAGCAGAGCTCACAGCAGAGCCCACAGCAGAGCCCACAGCAGTGCCCACAGGAGAGCCCACAGCAGAGTCCACAGCAGAGCCCACAGCAGAGCCCACAGCAGAGCCCACAGCAGTGCTCACAGCAGAGCTCACAGCAGAGTCCACAGCAGAGCCCACAGCAGTGCTCACAGCAGAGCTCACAGCAGAGCTCACAGCAGAGCTCACAGCAGTGCTCACAGCAGAGTCCACAGCAGAGCTCACAGCAGAGCTCACAGCAGTGCTCACAGCAGAGCTCACAGCAGAGCCCACAGCAGAGCCCACAGCAGAGCTGACAGCAGAGCCCACAGCAGAGCTCACAGCAGAGCCCACAGCAGAGCCCACAGCAGTGCCCACAGCAGAGCCCACAGCAGTGCCCACAGCAGAGCTCACAGCAGAGCCCACAGCAGAGCTCACAGCAGAGCCCACAGCAGTGCTCACAGCAGAGCCCACAGCAGAGCCCACAGCAGAGCCCACAGCAGAGCCCACAGCAGTGCCCACAGCAGAGCCCACAGCAGAGCCCACAGCAGAGCGCACAGCAGTGCCCACAGCAGAGCCCACAGCAGAGCCCACAGCAGAGCCCACAGCAGAGCCCACAGCAGAGCGCACAGCAGTGCCCACAGCAGAGCCCACAGCAGAGCTCACAGCAGAGCCCACAGCAGAGTCCACAGCAGAGCCCACAGCAGAGCCCACAGCAGAGCTCACAGCAGAGCCCACAGCAGAGTCCACAGCAGAGCCCACAGCAGAGCCCATGACTATCCACAGCAGAGCCCACAGCAGTGCCCACAGCAGAGCCCACAGCAGTGCCCACAGCAGAGCTCACAGCAGTGCTCACAGCAGAGCCCACAGCAGAGCCCACAGCAGAGCCCATGACTATCCACAGCAGAGCCCACAGCAGAGCCCATGACTATCCACAGCGGACCCCTAGGCTTGAGCTCTCCCCTGTCCCAGCCCCTACGCAGCTCAGTCTGGCCCTGCCCTGGCACCTCCTCCCAGAGACTGACCGGTGTCTGCCTTGGGGTCCTTGGCCATGGCGCCCAGCCTGTTGGCCACGCTGATGACGAAGTTCTTCTCCAGCGTGAAGTTGGTGTAGCCAATGCTCTCGGAGCTGTCGATGACGAACAGCACGTCCAGGGCTCCACAGCGCCTCTCGCAGTCTGGTGGGACATGCTGTGAGCAGGGCCGCCCAGCCCTCAGGGCAGCACGGGGGTCCCCGGAGGAGTCCAGGACCCTTGGGGGCAGCATGGGCATCCCCAGAGGAGCCCAGGACCCTTGGGGGCAGCACCGGGGTCCCCAGAGGAGCCCAGGACCCTTGGGGGCAGCACCGGGGGTCCCCAGAAGAGCCCAGGACCCTTGGGGGCAGCACGGGGGTCCCCAGAGGAGCCCAGGACCCTTGGGGGCAGCACGGGGGTCCCCAGAGGAGCCCAGGACCCTTGGGGACAGCACCGGGGTCCCCAGAGGAGCCCAGGACCCTTGGGGACAGCACCGGGGTCCCCAGAGGAGCCCAGCTCCCTGTGGGCAGCACGGGGGTCCCCAGAGGAGCCCAGGTCAGCCTCACTCACCACAGCAGCCACAAGTCTCACGCACGTAGGTCATGACATCACACTCCTGCAAGGGCAGGGGCCTGAGGGTCCTGCAACTCCTTCCCCGTCTCTCCTCTCTACCCCCACTCCCCTGCACCCTTGCCTGCTGTGACAGAACCAGGGTGCTGATGCTTGTGCCGACCTACCACCTACCGTGAGCCCGGGGTCTCCAGGGGGTCCTGGTTCTCCCTGCAGAAGGAAGGAGGGTAGTGGGAGGGGAGAGAAGGTTAGGAGGACAGAGGAGGGAGAGGGAGAGGAGGGAGGAGGGCGGGGAGGGAAGGGGGAGGAGGCAGCAGTGGGGGCCAGAAGGAGGCCCGTGTGCTCTCAGTTCAGGGCCAGGGTATGGGGTCCTGAGGGCCTGCGGTGCGGGTTCCCTGTCGCTGGGGTGTGGGGTCCGGAAGGTGACCTGTAGCCGAGGTCAGGTGACGGTGGGGCTGCAGGCTGACCCTGTGTCCCGGCTGGGGACAGGCCTACCTCAGGTCCTGGGGCTCCTCTCTGACCCCTCGGGCCCGGCTCTCCGGGCGGCCCAGGATCCGCCTGTGAAGAGAGGGCTCCAGACACCAGCTGCACCAGGCTGGGCCTGGCTGCCCCGGGGCGGGTACGGTCCAGGCCCTGGGAGGGACGCGGGGGTTTCTGCGGGGCCCGGGGTCCTGGTCACTCACAGGCTCTCCCTTGTCTCCTTTCCTTCCCGGCTGTCCTTTCAGGCCAAAGCCTCCTCTTCCTCCCTGAGGAAAATATGTGTGTGAGGCTGGGCCGGGGAGGGGAGGGGAGGGGAGGGGACGGCGAGGGTGTGCAGGGTTGCGGCAGGGATAAGATGGGATGGTGGGTGGGTGTCAGGGTGGGGTCGGAACAGAAACAGGAACAGGAACCAGGCAGGCCTGTCGGGAGGCTGAGCTGAGCAGCTGAGGACTGAGTTTGGGGCAGGTGCGAGGCCATGCTGGTTGTGTCTGAGGGCGGGGTGCAGAGGGGTCTGGGGAGGGCGGGGTGCAGAGGGGTCTGGGGAGGGCTGGGTGCAGAGGGGTCTGGGGAGGGCTGGGTGCAGAGGGGTCTGGGGGAGGGCTGGGTGCAGAGGGGTCTGGGGGAGGGCTGGGTGCAGAGGGGTCTGGGGGAGGGCTGGGTGCAGAGGGGTCTGGGGGAGGGCTGGGTGCAGAGTTGTCTGGGGAGGGCTGGGTGCAGAGGGGTCTGGGGGAGGGCTGGGTGCAGAGGGGTCTCGGGGAGGGCTGGGTGCAGAGGGGTCTCGGGGAGGGCTGGGTGCAGAGGGGTCTGGGGGAGGGCTGGGTGCAGAGGGGTCTGGGGGAGGGCTGGGTGCAGAGGGGTCTCGGGGAGGGCTGGGTGCAGAGGGGTCTGGGGAGGGCTGGGTGCAGAGGGGTCTGGGGGAGGGCTGGGTGCAGAGTTGTCTGGGGAGGGCTGGGTGCAGAGGGGTCTGGGGGAGGGCTGGGTGCAGAGGGGTCTCGGGGAGGGCTGGGTGCAGAGGGGTCTCGGGGAGGGCTGGGTGCAGAGGGATCTGGGGGAGGGCTGGGTGCAGAGGGGTCTGGGGGAGGGCTGGGTGCAGAGGGGTCTCGGGGAGGGCTGGGTGCAGAGGGGTCTGGGGAGGGCTGGGTGCAGAGGGGTCTGGGGGAGGGCTGGGTGCAGAGGGGTCTGGGGAGGTCTGGGTGCAGAGGGGTCTGGGGAGGGCTGGGTGCAGAGTTGTCTGGGGAGGGCTGGGTGCAGAGGGGTCTGGGGGAGGGCTGGGTGCAGAGTTGTCTGGGGAGGGCTGGGTGCAGAGGGATCTGGGGGAGGGCTGGGTGCAGAGGGATCTGGGGGAGGGCTGGGTGCAGAGGGATCTGGGGGAGGGCTGGGTGCAGAGGGGTCTGGGGAGGGCTGGGTGCAGAGGGTCTGGGGAGGGCTGGGTGCAGAGGGTCTGGGGAGGGCTGGGTGCAGAAAGCTTGAGGGTGCAGGCACACTCTGAGCTACTCACCTCAGGGCCACGGGGACCTGGTTCGCCTTTCTCTCCCTGTGGGTGAGCACCGTGGGGGTGACTTGGAGGCCATTGGGGGTGGTCTCTGGGCTCGTGGGACTCTCCAGCCCCCCCACCCCATCTGAGATCCTGGTCTAAGGCAGGCCTGCTCCCTCAGGGTCCTGTCCCAGACACTTTGCCACTTCCCCAGCCCCCACCCAACCCCATGTTTCCCAACCCCTCCCCTTCTACCAAGTGCCTTGGACCCCTCCCCCTGCCCCATTTATCTCTCTGTCCCTTTACCACTCACCCCATCCCCTGCTTCCTCCTGCTCCAACCCCCCCATCCCCTCAGTGAGGCTGTCCAGTGGGGACCCTCTGCTTCCCAGCACTCACGGGCTCTCCTCGGGGGCCAGGGTAGCTGAATCCAGGCCTTCCAGGGTCTCCCTAGAGGGTAGTGGGGGAGAGGCATGGTCAGTGACCCCCAAGGGAGGGTGGGCTGTCCTGGGGGAGCCACAGAGACCCACAGTGAACGTGAGGCCAGGTGGACTGTGGGGTGACAGTGGGGTGCGGCCTACCTTGGGGCCAAGTTGTCCTGAGTCTCCACGGGGACCCGTGTCCCCGGGGTCTCCCCTAGACCCCTGAGGAAGGAGGGAGAGGGCTGTGAGGACAGAGAGCCCCATACCCCAAGATGGGTCATCTGGGGTCCTGCCTGTGGCATGGGGTGCCCTCCTCCACAGGGGACAGGGGCAGCCCCCAGGTGTAGCACTCACCTGCTTCCCAGGTTCCCCGAGAGCTCCCTGGGGTCCCCTGGGTCCAGGCACACCACGGTCTCCCTAGAGAGAGGGGACAAGTCAAGAGTCCCTCACCCAGACTTCAGGCAGAGCTGGGGTCCCCTGAGCCCCCCAGACAGAGCTAAGGTCCCCTGAGCCCCCCAGAGAGAGCTGTGGTCCCCTGAGCCCCCCAGAGAGAGCTGAGGTCCCCCGAGCCCCCCAGAGAGAGCTGAGTCCCCCGAGCCCCCCAGAGAGAGCTGAGTCCCCTGAGACCCCAGAGAGAGCTGAGTCCCCCGAGCCCCCCAGAGAGAGCTGAGGTCCCCTGAGCCCCCCAGAGAGAGCTGAAGTCCCCTGAGCCCCCCAGAGAGAGCTGAAGTCCCCTGAGCCCCCCAGACAGAGCTGAGCTCCCCTGAGCCCCCCAGAGAGAGCTGAGCTCCCCTGAGACCCCCAGAGAGAGCTGAGGTCCCCTGAGACCCCCAGAGAGAGCTGAAGTCCCCTGAGCCCCCCAGACAGAGCTGAGTCCCCTGAGCCCCCCAGAGAGAGCTGAGCTCCCCTGAGCCCCCCAGAGAGAGCTGAGGTCCCCTGAGGCCCCCAGAGAGAGCTGAGCTCCCCTGAGACCCCAGAGAGAGCTGAGCTCCCCTGAGCCCCCCAGAGAGAGCTGAAGTCCCCTGAGACCTCAGAGAGAGCTGAGCTCCCCCGAGCCCCCCAGAGAGAGCTGAGGTCCCCCAAGCCCCCCAGAGAGAGCTGAGGTCCCCTGAGGCCCCCAGAGAGAGCTGAGCTCCCCTGAGACCCCAGAGAGAGCTAAAGTCCCCTGAGACCTCAGAGAGAGCTGAGCTCCCCCGAGCCCCCCAGAGAGAGCTGAGGTCCCCCAAGCCCCCCAGAGAGAGCTGAGCTCCCCTGAGCCCCCCAGAGAGAGCTGAGCTCCCCTGAGCCCCTCAGGCAGAGCTGGGCCCCCCTGGTCCCCCAGAGAGAGTTGGGGTCCCCTGAGCCCCCTTTGTGGATCCCCCTCTTGGGCAGTGGCCTGTACCCTTTCACTCACCTTGGACCCTTTGCTGCCAACCTCTCCAGCCAGGCCTCGGGGCCCCTCAGGGCCAGGATCACCCTGCAGGGACAAAGGAACTCAGAGGGGACCCAAGGTTGGGATGCATTGTGGGAGTTGGGGTCCTCTGGTGGCCTGTTCCCTTGTAGCGGGGTTTCCTGGTGACCTGTCTCCTGGTGGCCTGTCCCTGGTGGAGTGTCCCCTGGTAGCCTGTCCCCTGGTGTCCTGTCCCCTGGTGTCCTGTCCCCTGGTGTCCTGTCCCTGGTGGCCTGTCCCCTGGTGTCCTGTCCCCTGGTGTCCTGTCCCTGGTGTCCTGTCCTCTGGTGTCCTGTCCCTGGTGGCCTGTCCCCTGGTGTCCTGTCCCCTGGTGGCCTGTCCCTGGTGTCCTGTCCCCTGTTGGCCTGTCCCTGGTGTCCTGTCCCCTGGTGGCCTGTCCCCTGGTGGCCTGTCCCCTGGTGGAGGGTCCCCTGGTGGCCTGTCCCTGTGGTTTGTCCCCTGGTGGAGTGTCCCCTGGTGGCCTGTTCCTGGTGGCCTGTCCCTGGTGGCCTGTCCCCTGGTGGAGTGTCCCCTGGTGGCCTGTTCCTGGTGGCTGGTCCCCTGGTGGCCTGTCCCCAGGTGGCCTGTCCCCTGGTGGCCTGTCCCTGGTGGCTGGTCCCCTGGTGGCTGGTTCCCTGGTGGCTGGTCCCCTGGTGGCCTGTTCCTGGTGGCTGGTCCCCTGGTGGCCTGTCCCCTGGTGGCCTGTTCCTGGTGGCTGGTCCCCTGGTGGAGTGTCCCCTGGTGGCCTGTCCCTGGTGGCCTGTTCCTGGTGGCCTGTCCCTGGTGGCCTGTCCCCTGGTGGAGTGTCCCCTGGTGGCCTGTTCCTGGTGGCTGGTCCCCTGGTGGCCTGTCCCCAGGTGGCCTGTCCCCTGGTGGCCTGTCCCTGGTGGCTGGTCCCCTGGTGGCTGGTTCCCTGGTGGCTGGTCCCCTGGTGGCCTGTTCCTGGTGGCTGGTCCCCTGGTGGCCTGTCCCCTGGTGGCCTGTTCCTGGTGGCTGGTCCCCTGGTGGAGTGTCCCCTGGTGGCCTGTCCCTGGTGGCCTGTCACCAGCTAAATCCTCTCTGGAGGATGGCTAGCTGCCCCAGCCTGGGCCCTGTGAGCTGAGACTAACCCAGAGACACTCACCTTCTCCCCCTTGGGGCCATCGCTGCCTGGGCTGCCCTTGGTCCCGGGGTCCCCCCTGCGGCCCTGCAGAGAAGGACGTGTGGGTGGGGGGCCCAGCTCGGGGACCCCACAGCACCTTGTGCCAAGTCTGGCTTTAGGGGCAGGGCCTCATGCCAGACCAGCTGCTAGGCATGGTTTCAGCTGAGTATTAGGGTCCCTCCCACCCTCCATCAGCTGGTGGAGAGGGAGGGGACTCAGGTAAGATCAGGGGTCACTAGGTCAGCTGGAGCAGGAGGGGCTGCTCTGTGGGAGGACGTGGGGTCAACCCTTAGGGTCCAGCTGGGTTTGGTGACCTGGGGCAGGGGGCCTGGTAAGGGTGGGGCCCCAGGGCAGGGGTGGGGGGACAGTGACCGGCTGGGCTGGACTCACAGGCCCGCCTCGGGGTCCCGGGGCAGGGGTGGGGGGACAGTGACCGGCTGGGCTGGACTCACAGGCTCGCCTCGGGGTCCCGGGGCAGGGGTGGGGGACAGTGACCGGCTGGGCTGGACTCACATGCTCGCCTCGGGGTCCTCGGGGCCCAGGTCCACCTTTGGCTCCTTTCACGCCTGGGCTGCCTGGAGCTCCACTGTTGCCCTGGTAACCCTGGGGTGCAGCCAGCAGTCACCCCCAGCACAGGCGGGCACTTTCTTCTGCACCCTCCCCTCCGTGAACCTCCCTTCTCCTCCCCTCTGTGGGGCAGGGGGCCGTCGGTCCTGGCAGTGCCCCGTCCCCTCCCCAGCTCTGAGCGGTCACTTGCCTTGCTGCCTTTGGCCCCGCTCTCCCCTGGGGGCCCTCTGCGTCCAGGTCGGCCAGGGTCCCCCTAGAAGGTGGAGGAGCTGTCAGTGGGTGGGGAGCCTGGCCAGGGCGCCAGAGAAGTGAAGACGTCCCTCCAGCACGGGCGGGGGGTTGTGGGGTGGGGTCTGGGGGTGGCTTCCAGGTCCCTTGCTGCAGGCAGACCGAGGCCTGGGGCACCCGCCACTAACCCGAGCAGCACAGTCTCCTTCACAGGCCTCAAGGCACCTCAAGGCCTGAAGGGCCCCTGGACTTCCTGGAGAGCCTGTCTTCAGGCCCTGTAGGCCTCTGCCCTCTGCCCTCTGCTGGGCTCTGGCATGGGGGGGAGGGGTTTTGGGGACCCCATGGCAGCAACCCTTCCCTCCCTCATGCTGGGTGGAGGAGGTTCTGGGGGACTCCACGGCACTCCTCACCTTGGCTCCACGGTCTCCGGGCTCCCCAGGACTGCCCGCCTCCCCGGGGTATCCATCAGCTCCCTGTGAGAGAGGGTAGGGGGGCTTCCTGGGCTCTTGGCCACCACACTCCTCTGCTGTCCCTCAGTGACGGGCTCCGGGCACCCCCTGCTGCCCCAGACCCCCCCATAGGACTGCTGCCCTGGGGCTCGGCCAGGAGGTCCCCCCATGTGAGTCCCCTCTGGAGGGACGGCCACATGGCCTGGACGGAAAGGGGCAGTGGGGTGTCTGTCTCCCCACCCATGGGGTCCCACACACGCACCCGGCTCCCCACGTCGCCCTTGCAGCCAGGAGGTCCGATGCGTCCCAGCTTGCCCTGCAGGGGGTCGGGGGCATCAGCGGTGACAGCACAGCCTGGCACTCCCGCCCCGGCCCGGCCACACCCCGCGTCTCAAGGGCCCTTGTCTGTGGATCCCAGGCCAGTGGACAGGGGTGACGTCGGCTCTCCTCCCTCCCTCCCCACTGCCCCTGGAGGAGTGTGCAAAAATTAATGACAATTGCTTGTACCAGGTGTTTGTAAAAGCCTTTGACCTTTATGACCTCTGCCCATCTCAGTCCCAGTGTGCTCAGTGTGAACCATTTTTTGTCGGATCTTCCTTTTGTATAAAGGAGAAATCTTACTGATCAGGGCCCAGCAGTTTTGGAAAGAGCTGATCTGGCGCCACTAGAATTAAACTTTTCCAGTAACCGCAAGGTGTCCTGACTTTTGTTCAGTTTCCCTGTTTGCACCCCCTCCCACACTCTCCCCTTGCCTCCCCTCCCTCAGTCAGACTTTTACCTTCTGCCCATCTGTTCCGTTCCTGCCAGCCAGGCCAGAGGCTCCCTGGAGGGAAGAAAGAGGACCCCAGAGGGGACTCCGTTAGCCTGATGGTCAACCAGGGGGTGGGGGCAGCAGCAAGTGGGGTCCCCGCCTCCTACTTACCTTCCGGCCATCAGCTCCAAATTCACCCTGTGCAGAAGAGGAGGTGAGTCAGGGTCCAGAGACTGCCAGCCCAGCCCCAGGCCACGTCCACAGGCTCCCAGCCCGAGGTCCCAGGACCCCCCTCCCCACCCCAGCTTTCAGGTCCTCAGGCCCTCAGGTCCCCAGGTCCCCAGGCCCCCAGGTCCCCAGGCCCCCAGGTCCCCAGGCACCCAGGTCCCCAGGCCCCCAGGCCCCCAGGCCTCCAGGCCCCCAGGTCCCCAGGCCCCCAGGTCCCCAGGCCCCCAGGTCCCCAGGCCTCCAGGCCCCCAGGTCCCCAGGCCTCCAGGTCCCCAGGCCTCCAGGTCCCCAGGTCCCCAGTTCTCAGGCCCCCAGGTCCCCAGGCTCCCAGGTCCCCAGGTCCCCAGTTCTCAGGCCCCCAGGTCCCCAGGCCCCCAGGTCCCCAGGTCCCCAGTTCTCAGGCCCCCAGGTCCCCAGGTCCCCAGGTCCCCAGGCCCCCAGGTCCCCAGGCCCCAGGCCCCCAGGCCCCCAGGTCCCCAGGCCCCCAGGTCCCCAGGTCCCCAGTTCTCAGGCCCCCAGGTTCCCAGACTCCCAGGTTCCCAGGTCCCCAGGTCCCCAGGTCCCCAGTCCCCCAGGTCCCCAGGTCCCCAGACTCCCAGGCCCCCAGGTCCCCAGGTCCCCAGGTCCCCAGGCCCCCAACCCCACAGACCCCAGGGCTATCCCACCTCACCTTCTCTCCTTTGAAACCAGGCACACCCTGTGGGGAAGGGGGTGAGTTAGGGGCGGGAGCACAGCGGTCACTCCCAGGAGACTGGACCCTGGGCTTGGGGATGGCACTCGGATACAGAAGGCACGTCACTTATTGGGCTGGGGGACAGGAGGGTGGCTGGGTGGTCACCCCCACCCCTGGACCGTCCCTGGGTCCCCAGAGCCGGCAGGTCACTTGCCTTGGGTCCTGGAAATCCGATGGGGCCTTCAATGCCGGGGTCCCCCTGTGGGGCAGAGAGAGGCGCTGGCTCTGGCCTGGGAGCGGGTAGGGAAGGGTGGTGGGGAGGGAGCGAGCTGGCAAGGATGGGGAGTGGGGGTAGGGGGTGGGTTGGGAGGGCGAGGTGAACGCTTACCTGGCGCCCCTTCTGGCCGGGCTCTCCAGGTTCCCCCATGTTGCCCTTGGCACCCTGAAAGCGGGGGCAGGACCAGGGTCAGCCAAGGTCGGCGGGCTGCCAGGGCCCTGCCCGGGGCTGGGGGAGGACTGCTGGGTGGAGAGGGCCCAGCCAGCCGTGAGCGGACCCCGGTCAGCCACATGTGAGCCCCTGGCCAGTCACGTGCGGACCCCGGCCAGCGGTCAGTAACGTGTGGACTCCGGCAGCCACGAGCGGACCCTGGCCGGGGTGCTTGCCCCAGGGTGTGACCCTGGAGGGCTGGGGCTCTCACCTTCTGTCCTCGGTAGCCCTTGGGGCCGGGCGGCCCGGGGATCTCCAGGCAGCTCACTGTGTAACACTGGAAGGGGATGGGGTGGGGGGTCAGGGGTGCAGGGGACAGGGGTGCGGGGGGCAGGGAGCAAGGGCAGCTGGAATTGGGAGAGGCCACGGGTTGCCAGCATCCAGCAAGCATCTTCCTGCCTGCAGGCAGCACAGGCCACCCGGGGGTGGGGTCCCATGGGAGATGGGCAATGGGGGGCAGGTTCAGAGCTCACAGATGGACTCTGGGACCCCGGGACCCTGAGGAGACGGGCATCAGTGAAGGGATGAGGGTGGGTGCAGGAGGCAGAACTGACAGGGCAGAGCTGGGCAGGGGCAGAGCTTGCAGGGGCAGAGCTGGGCAGGGGCAGAGCTGGGCAGGGGGCAGAGCTGGGCAGGGGCAGAGCTGGCAGGGCCAGAGCTGGCAGGGGCAGAACTGACAGGGCAGAGCTGGGCAGGGGCTGAGCTGGCAGGGGCAGAGCTGGCAGGGGCTGAGCTGGCAGGGACAGAGCTGGGCAGGGGCAGGCTAGTGGAGTCTCACCTCTCCATAGGCTTCATGTTTCTGGGGGAGACACAGAGGGTCTGGTCAGTGGGGTTGGTCAGTGGGATTCAACTCTGTGATGCCCCTGACAGCCCCCATCCCATGAATCCTCTGTCTCTCCTCACCTCCATGCCCCGTGCCCTCCATGCCCCATGCCCTCCATGCCCCCATGCCCCATGCCCCCATGCCCCATGCCCTCCATGCCCCATGCCCCCATGCGCCCATGCCCCGTGCCCTCCATGCCCCCGTGCCCCCATGCCCCATGCCCTCCATGCCCCATGCCCTCCATGCCCCCCATGCCCCATGCCCTCCATGCCCCATGACTTCATGCCCCTGTGCCCACGCCCTCTGTGCTGCATGCCCTCCATGCCCCTGTGCCCTCTGTGCCCCATGCCCATGACCCCGTCCCCCCATGAAGACATGTCCTCTGTGCCCTGTGTCCCCGCGGGGGCGCCCCTGCGCACCATGACCCTGATGATGCGGTCGATGGTGTCCTGGTCGATCTCAGAGTCGGGCCGCATGGTGGCGTAGTCGCTGCGGTACAGCTCCAGGGGGGTGCTGGCCAGCTCGCGCAGCCCGGGCTCATGCCGCCGCCGCCCCGGAGGCACCGCGAACAGCCGCAGCCCGGCCTCCCGCGCCCGCTCGGCCTGCAGCCTGACGCCGCCACAGGGGCTGCCCGTCACGTGGCCGTCGGTCAGCACCAGCACGAAGGTCACGGCGCCCTGCGCGGCCAGCGGCCGCAGCTCCCGGGTGGCGTTGGCCAGCGCGCAGTCTGTGAAGGTGCCGCGGCGGAAGGAGCGCACGCCCCGCAGCCCCGCCAGGAAGGCCGCGTGGTCGCTGCCCGCGGGGCTGAACACCTCCACCTGGTCCGAGAAGTGCAGGCCGCCCAGCCGCCAGCTGAGGGCCACGCGGCCCCGGTACAGCTCGTCCTGCAGCTGGCTGCTCAGCTGCTGCACAAACTCCTGCATGTGCAGCAGCAGCCCGTCCATCGGCGGCTGCATGGCCACGCTCTCCGACGTGTCCAGCACCAGGTACACGTGCACAGGGCAGTCGGCCTTCTCTGCGGACGACGCGCCGTCACTGTGCGCCAGCTGCACCCCTGCTGCCCGGGGCCTGCCACCCAGCCTCCTCCCTGCACCCCTGCTGCCCGGGGCCTGTCGTCCCACCCTCCACCCTGCACCCCTGCTGCCCGGGGCCTGCCACCCAGCCTCCTCCCTGCACCCCTGCACCCCTGCTCCCCGGGCCCCTGTCACCCCACCCACCACCCTGCACCCATGCTGCCTGGGGCCCTGCTTCACCACCCTCCTCCCTGCACCCCTGCTCCCTGGGCCCCTGCTGCCCCACCCTCCACCCTGCACCCCTGCTGCCCGGGGCCTGCCACCCCATCCTCCTCCCTGCACCCCTGCTGCCCGGGGCCCTGCCTCACCACCCTCCTCCCTGCACCCATGCTGCCTAGAGCTCTACTCTCCCCTCCTCCCCTGCACCCCTAAGCCCAAGTCCCTGCTCCCTGCTCCCTGCCCCTCACCCCTGCCCTGCACTCCAGGTCCCCTCGCTCCTCCCTGCCCTCCTCCCCACCCAAGCTGCCCCCCGCCTGGACCCCTGTACCTGGGCAACCCCTGCTGATGGTAGCATCAGGGGACACAGCCTCCTGTTGCTGGGCCTGGAGGGTCCCCAGGAGCCCCCAGAGCAGGAGGGCAGAGCAGGGGACGCGGGGCATCCTGGCTGCAGCGGGCACCTGGACACGGGGGAGCGTCCACTGAGGGGGCAGCCACCCTGTGATCACAGACCAGCGGGGCAGGGATGGCAGGGACCCTGGTGATGAGGCCCAGCGGTGCCCTGGCCCCGAGGTCCCTCCAGCCAGGCTGGGGGCTGTGAGGCATCTCTGCCTCAACAGGGCAGCAGACCCCACCTGAGGGAGGCCTCGGCCTTAGCTGGGCTGCATGGCCCCTAGGCTTGGCCCAGGCCGGGAGTGTCCAGCCCTGAGACTGGCCAGGGAAGATGGGAAGGGACATCTGAATGGAGGCCCCTTGGGCTCAGAAGCAGGGCAGGGCTACCAGGGAGTGGGGTCACTGTAAGGGCCTGGCCGGGGCGCTCAGCCAGGGCAGGGGTGTTGGACGAGAGGGTGGGAAGCAGCCTCTTCTCTAGCCGCTCATTCTGGCCAGAGGGGCCCCACTCCCACACGGCCCAGCACACACGGGGCCCAGGACCCAGGACACTCAGCCCGGCACAAGGGCACACTGACCACGTGTCCAGGGCCCAGGGCCACCCTGCACCGCCATGAGCTGCACAGCACGGGCCAGAACACTCATGGAAAACGCTCGCTGCTTGGGCGTCCTCACACTGCCACAGACCTCAGAGGCCTCCGACCATCTTTCCCCCATGCGGTGGACAGTGACAGTGGCTTCAGAATTCTGGGGAGAGATCAAAGTGGCCTGGAGGCGCACCAGCACCAGAATCTCAGACGCGTTTAGCTCAGTCTCCCTGGGCACTCAGACACAGAAAAAGGAAGCAGCAAAGGACAGAAATCGGAGGGGAGGAAGGACAGGAGACAGGGAGGAAGCACAGGAAACAGGGAGGAAGCACAGGAGACAGGGAGGAAGCACGGGAGACAGGGAGGAAGCACGGGAGACAGGGAGGAAGCACGGGAGACAGGGAGGAAGCACGGGAGACAGGGAGGAAGCACGGGAGACAGGGAGGAAGCACGGGAGACGGGGAGGAAGCACGGGAGATGGGGAGGAAGCACGGGAGACAGGGAGGAAGCACAGGAGACGGGGAGGAAGCACAGGAGACAGGGAGGAAGCACAGGAGACAGGGAGGAAGCACAGGAGACGGGGAGGAAGCACGGGAGACAGGGAGGAAGCACAGGAGACAGGGAGGAAGCACGAGAGACAGGGAGGAAGCACGGGAGACAGGGAGGAAGCACGGGAGACAGGGAGGAAGCACGGGAGACAGGGAGGAAGCACTGGAGACAGGGAGGAAGCACAGGAGACAGGGAGGAAGCACAGGAGACAGGGAGGAAGCACAGGAGACAGGGAGGAAGCACGGGAGACAGGGAGGAAGCACGGGAGACAGGGAGGAAGCACGGGAGACAGGGAGGAAGCACGGGAGACAGGGAGGAAGCACGGGAGACAGGGAGGAAGCACAGGAGACAGGGAGGAAGCACGGGAGACAGGGAGGAAGCACAGGAGACAGGGAGGAAGCACGGGAGACAGGGAGGAAGCACAGGAGACAGGGAGGAAGCACGGGAGACAGGGAGGAAGCACAGGAGACAGGGAGGAAGCACAGGAGACAGGGAGGAAGCACAGGAGACAGGGAGGCAGGTCAGACAGTGTCTCGGAGCAGACAGACATTGCCTTGCAGGGGACAGACATTTCCTTGCAGCAGACAGACAGTCCCTCGCATCGGACAGACAGCGCCTCGGAGCAGAAAGACAGTGTCTCAGAGCAGACAGACAGTGCCTCAGAGCAGACAGACAGTGTCTCTGAGCAGACAGACAGCGCCTCGGAGCAGACAGGCAGTGTCTCAGAGCAGACAGACAGTGCCTCAGAGCAGACAGACAGTGTCTCTGAGCAGACAGATAGTGCCTCGGAGCAGACAGACAGTGCCTCGGAGCAGACAGACAGTGCCTCGGAGCAGACAGACAGTGCCTCAGAGCAGACAGACAGTGTCTCTGAGCAGACAGATAGTGCCTCGGAGCAGACAGACAGTGCCTCGGAGCAGACAGACAGTGCCTCGGAGCAGACAGACAGTGCCTCGGAGCAGACAGACAGTGCCTCGGAGCAGACAGACAGTGTCTCTGAGCAGACAGACAGTGCCTCTGAGCAGACAGACAGTGCCTCGGAGCAGACAGACAGTGCCTCGGAGCAGACAGACAGTGTCTCGGAGCAGACAGACAGTGCCTCGGAGCAGACAGACAGTGCCTCGGAGCAGACAGACAGTGCCTCTGAGCAGACAGACAGTGCCTTGGAGCAGACAGACAGTGTCTCAGAGCAGACAGACAATGTCTCAGAGCAGACAGACAGTGCCTTGGAGCAGACAGACAGTGCCTCAGAGCAGACAGACAGTGTTTCTGAGCAGACAGTGTCTCTGAGCAGACAGACAATTTCTCTGAGCAGACAGACAGTGCCTCAGAGCAGACAGGCAGTGCCTTGGAGCAGACAGACAGTGTCTCAGAGCAGACAGACAGTGCCTCTGAGCAGACAGACAGTGTCTCTAAGCAGACAGACAGTGTCTCTGAGCAGACAGACAGTGTCTCAGAGCAGACAGACAATGTCTCTGAGCAGACAGACAGTGCCTCGGAGCAGACAGACAGTTCTCAGAGCAGACAGGCAGTGCCTCGGAGCAGACAGACAGTGCCTCGGAGCAGACAGACAGTGTCTCAGAGCAGACAGACAGTGCCTCCTCAAAGCGTATGTTAACCCCCGAAGCCTCCTTGGCTCTGGAAAAAGTTAACCAGGCTCTCCAGGACATGCACCTTGTTCGGTTCTCCCCATCCTCCAGTAAATCTTCTCATCTTTAACTCCACCCCCACGGTAGTGGGGGCATTGTGGCAGAAACATGGCGTTCTCGAATGGCTTCATACGCCAGTAGGCGGAGCTCCAAGACTCCTTACCGAGATTGATGCCTTAGCATTTATGGTTCGCCAAGGAAGAAACAGATCAGTTCAGGTCTTAGGAAGGCAGCCAGATTCAATCATTCTTCCCTTTTCTCTCACAGATACAGAATGGCTCATACACCACCATTCTTGTTTTGCCATAAGTTTAATGGGTTTTCCAGGACAATTAGATAATCATTTTCCCTCTAATAATTTGATGGCTTCTTTACCTCTGTTGCCTCTACTAGTACCTAAACTTTTCTCTCGAGATCCCATCCCCTCTGCTCCTACAGTGTTCACTGATGGTGGAAAAAAGGGAGCTGCTGCCCTTATATATTATCCAGACCAGCAATACCCCAAACCTCTCTTTACTGAACTTCCTGATAATTCCCCTCAGTACAAAGAACTTTATGCTGTCTTCCTTACATTAAAAGCTGTACCAGAATCCTTCAACCTTTTTTCTGACAGTGTGTATACTGTTAACTTACTTCCATGGCTTGCTCGATCTTATGTAAGAATTGATGACAACCCACTTTCTCCTCTTTTGATTCAAATTGCCTCTATGCTCTGTTCTCGAACCCATCCACTGTATGTTCAGCACCTACGTTCCCACAGCCCTCTTCCTGGTCCCCTGTCCAAAGGGAATGCTGCAGCCGACCACCTTGCCTCCACAGGAATTCTCCTAGCCTCTGTCTCTAATCCTGCTGACTTTCATTCCCTAACCCATGTTAATCTTAAAGGTCTTCGAGCTCGGTTTCCTGATATTCCTCTGCCACAGTTAAAACGTATTCTTGCTACATGTTCCTCCTGTGCAGGTCTAATAAAAAAACCTGCTATTCAGACTCTGGGGGTTAATCCTCGAGGTTTAAAAGCCAACGCTCTTTGGCAAATTGATGTTACCCACATACCCAACTTTGGCAAACAAAAATATGTGTTCGTCTCAATTGATACCTTCTCTAAGTTTATGTGGGCTACAGCTCAGACTGGAGAAAACTCAAAAAAGCTTATAAGCCATATGCTCTCCTGTTTTGTTGTAATGGGCTTACCTCTTCAACTTAAAACGGATAATGGACCTGCTTTTACCAGCAAACAATTAAAAGATTTTTGTTCCCTCTGGAACCTTACTCATACTACAGGCATTCCGTATAATCCACAGGGACAAGGCATTGTTGAGAGGGCCCATCAAACTTAAGGCTCAATTAAATAAAGAAAAAGGGTAAATGTACCTCCCTAATATCCAGCTGGCAAAGCCTTAACTACATTAAATCTCTTTAATATTTACAAAAACTCAGACCAACCTCCTATTATTCTTCATTGGCAAACACCACCCACCCTCCCAGCTATTAAAGTCAAATGGAAAGACCCACTTGATAAAATCTGGAAAGGACCTGACCCCCTGTTGACTATGGGGAGGGGTTTCGCATGCAGTTTTCCACAAAATTACTCCAAGCCTGTTTGGGTTCCTGCCCGCCATGTCCAGCAATACCCACATGATGGCGCTGATATCCCTGAAGAACGAGAAACTCTGCAAGAAGACTGGCTGCAAGAGGACTGGCTACAGGATGCACCCCAGGATCCATAATACAGCATGGCAGAATCAAAATATATATGATTCACAGAACTCTTCCCACCCCCCCGAATGTCTTATGCTATGACTGGCCAGTTGTGTTTTGTGAGTGAGTGAGTGAGTAAAAAAAAAAAATTGAGTGAGTTGAGTGACCAAAATTTTTGTACGACCCATTGTGCTCAGAGTACTCTGAAAGTTAACTTACTTTATATCAAACGGCTGGACGCAGCCATGGTTTCTGGAGACGTCCAGAAACAGTCCAAAAATTGTTCATTCCTCTTTTTGATTTCTTTTTTAAGTCTTGATATAAATGTGAAATGTGTAGTCTTAAACTGTGTGAGTAAAGATGGTTCAACTATGACAGTAGATCTAAATTCACATTTGAAATGATATGTCTTATTTACAAGTTTTTTTCCTCCTGTGTGTTATAAACTATATGTTTAATATGCGTGTTTCAAGTTTGGTAAACATTAACTTAACGGTTAAATTGTAACTTTGAAGCTACATTCTTACGAGAAGAGGTAAAATCAATTCATTAAAGTAACTGAGTGTTTAAGGTAAAACTCTAAATATTCAATGTGACAATTCATCATCTCCTAAGTTAAAATACAAATCCTCTATACAGGAAATTTTTGGAGGGCCCCCAAAAAGTCCTGTAAACTATCTTGTGGAAATTAATCCACAACAAATCTGATATTGTAAATGTACCAAAAAAAAGTCACTAAAATGTGTTAACTCTAGTAACCTGAGTTTGCTTAAAAACCCAATGTAAAATAATTAAGAATCAATAAATGTGACTTAAATTCGGTATGAAAATTTTGCTATATAGAGACTGCTACATGAGGTCACGTAAGATGACCTTTACACAAAATTATAAAGATACCTAAACCAGTTATAATCATTGAGTTATCAATTGTAGTAAACTTCTAATTTGTTACAAAGTTTTTTCATAAGTAATTGACTACAGCTATGACAAGCCTTCGCATAAAGAAGCATCTGCTCATATAGAATCCCCAGAAATCCATCTTGGACCCCTGACCTCTGACATCACCCACAATTACAGCCATCCCCAGAAACCCATGATGTGACCTGACACGATCTGGAGAACCTGATTCACAGACTCCAAAGGACAAGACTTTCCTACTGCCTTTCTCTCAACCATCGGTGTCTGCTCTTCCTGCTTCTGTTTCGCCCATCATGTTTTGGCGGTTCCAGGTCACTCTCTACAGAGAAGAAAAGTTCCAGTGGCTGTCCTCCTCCATCAAGATAGACGTGTGGCATTTATTTCCTGGCCGTTGACATTGGACTGATGCTTCTATAGAACTTGCTGGACACTCCCTTTATACTGCTGGACTTCTTGAAGAATGACTGTAGCAGTTCATAGAACTTACCGCCAGCTGACTCAGGATTTTGCAATGCCAGATCACCCCTCTAGCCCCTCGGCTTATCAGGCCCCCACTCCTCCACCCACCAGGTTCACTCTGTCTCTTGCTACTCTTACTTATCCCTCCCTGTCTTGTGCTAGTTCTTTTTGAAGACACTTACACGCTATCATTCTGCTTTCTTCCCAAAAGGTTTCTGTTCACCCCTACACTGCTATTCCCCTGACAGAGATGAAGCCTTTTACAGACATTGACCCAGTTATATATGGCCATTAAGTAAGAGGAAGATGTTGGGGAATTGTGAGGATATGGTTGAGCTTGGAAGGGCTTGAGCCTGAGGGGTGTGTCAATCCTGTTAGTCTCTCTCCATGGAGAGGTTGAGCAAGGAGGGACAGTAGAACCCCAAAAAAGTGTGCCTCTTATCAGTCTCCCTGCCTCACAAAGTGCCCCGCACTCCTGATACTATGGCAAATAGTTAAAAAGAAAGGGGGAGATGTTGGATAGTATGCCAGCTCCCCCTGGCTTCTGCTTAACCATATGCCTATATATGGATAGATTTGATCCCATTCAAAGCTTTGGTCTATTTACATAAATCACTTTTACATTTACATAAAGCACCACACGCCCTCCAGGGCATTGGTGGTTTAGTGGTAGCATTGTCACCTGCTCCACCCCCTCTCCTTGTCACACCCTGATCCTCTCCTTGTCACACCCTAATCCTCTCCTTGTCACACCCTGATCTTCCACCAGTCACTTTTCGCTCCACCCTCTCTATGTCACATCCTGTTTCCACCCTACTTGGAGAGTATAAAAACAGCTGCTCTTCTGATTAAAGACACTTGGAAATTGCTTTCCGGCTCCGAGAGTTCCAGAGTGTATCTCCTGCGAAGTTAGTGCGGCACGAGCTCCTGATCCCTCTCCCACGCAGCAGCCTAGATCGGCTCCAGTTGAGTTCTCTCCAACCCAGAGAGCACTAGCTCGGGAAGAAGCACCCTCAGGCTATCCTGGCATCGGAGCAGACAGGCAGTGTCTCAGAGCAGACAGACAGTGTCTCGGAGCAGACATACAGTGCCTCGGAGCAGACAGACAGTGCCTCGGAGCAGACAGACAGTGTCTCAGAGCAGACAGGCAGTTTCTTGGAGCAGACAGACAGAGCCTTAGAGCAGACCCAGGAGAGCGAGGCCTGCAGCTCAGCTGGCGGGGTCCTGGGCCGGGCCCCTGGGCTGGGGGAGCTGCTGAGACCTCCAGAGAGAAGCCACAGCTGCACGTGGGACCCTGCCCTCCCCACTCTGGGGCACCCGCACCAGCCTGAAGGACTCTCATTACTTTGCTCTCTGCCTGCTGCCCCCTCAGAGCCAGGAGGACGGTGGACAGTGACAGCCCCTGGGTGTGGGTGGGGGACAGTGACGGCCCCTGGGTGGAGGTGGGGGACAGTGGACAGTGACGGCCCCTGGGTGGGGGTGGGGGACAGTGGACAGTGATGGCCCCTGGGTGGGGGTGGGGGTGGGATGCAGGCTGCCCCACAGCTCTGGGCAGCCCCACAGGAATGTGTAAATGCAGCCACAGGCTCGAAAGCAAAGAATCTTACAAGAACCAGCTGGGTGAGCACACAGGTAACCATGTGCAGGGACCAGGGTTCGAGCTTCCGCTTCCTACCTGCAGGGGGGAGGCTTCAGAAGTGGTGGAGCAGGTGTGCAGGTGTCTGTCTGTCTGTCTCTGTCTTCCCCCCTCAATTTCTCACTGTCCTAGCATATAAAGAAAACAAAAGGAAAAATGGCATCTGGAACAGTGGATTCATTGTTTTTTTTTTTTTTTTTTTTTTTTTTACTGGATCCCTGCTCAGCTCTGGCTTATGGTGGTGCAGGGGACTAAACTGGGGACTTTGGGCCTCAGGCAGGAGAGTCTTTCTGCAGAACCATTACGCTGTCTATGGAGTGGTGGATTCGTAGTGCTTGTAACAAACCCTACTGGGAACTCTGTTGAGGGAAAAAACACTAAAAAAACCAACAAAAGGAAAACTCCAGCTTCTAGAGCCTTCTGGGGAAGTGGGGACTGCACTCAGAAAGACTGGCCGAGGCCTGGGCCCCACAGGGAGACCTCAGCCAGCCCCATGCAGCTGCTCTCAGAGCCTCCTGCTGCCTGGGACCCCACCCAGTGTCCTGCTAGCGCCCAAGCAGGGCCTCTCCCCTAACCAGGCCAGCCCCCACGCCGGCTTCCAGCCCCGACCCCGGCTTCCAGCCCCCACCCCCGGCTTCCAGCCCCCACCCCCGGCTTCCAGCCCCCACCCCCGCCTTCCAGCCCCCACCCCCGCCTTCCAGCCCCCACCCCGGTTTCCAGCCCCCACCCCGGTTTCCAGCCCCCACCCCCGGCTTCCAGCCCCCACCCCCGCCTTCCAATCCCACCCCGGTTTCCAGCCCCCACCCCGGCTTCCAGCCCCCACGCCGGCTTCCAGCCCCCACCCCGCCTTCCAGCCCCCACCCCCGCCTTCCAGCCCCCACCCCCGCCTTCCAGCCCCCACCCCGGTTTCCAGCCCCCACCCCGGTTTCCAGCCCCCACGCCGGCTTCCAGCCCCCACGCCGGCTTCCAGCCCCCACCCCGCCTTCCAGCCCCCACCCCGGCTTCCAGCCCCCACCCCCGCCTTCCAGCCCCCACCCCCGGCTTCCAGCCCCCACCCCGGCTTCCAGCCCCCACCCCGGTTTCCAGCCCCCACCCCCGCCTTCCAGCCCCCACCCCCGCCTTCCAGCCCCCACCCCCGCCTTCCAGCCCCCACCCCGGTTTCCAGCCCCCACCCCGGCTTCCAGCCCCCACCCCGGCTTCCAGCCCCCATCCCCGGCTTCCAGCCCCCACCCCCGGCTTCCAGCCCCCACCCCGGCTTCCAGTATCCACAGCCTTTCCATACCACACTCTCCAGCAAAGGGTGGCAGCTTCACAGGGCTAAGACCACTGAGATGTCCCACAGAGGGGGCCTCTCACCCATGGGCCTTGGGCAGGGGACCAAACCCTGGGCCCAGAGGACAGCAGGCCACTGCCCCCAACCCCAGATGTGAGGCCAGGAGTCACCCCTGACGTCTTCCATGTGAGGGAGCCCACTGCCCTCCCCCCCAGTCCTGTGAGGCCAGGAGTCACCCCTGGCATCTCCCATGTGAGGGAGAGCCTGCAGGCGCCAGGCCAGAACCTGCAGGGGACGGTTCCAGGCTCTCTGCTCCCTCCTCTGAGTGACTCCCTGGAGTAAGGGGGTCCCCGAGGGGCTCACACAGCTCAGCCCAGAGCACCTGGCCAGGAAAGGGGGGTCCCTGTGTCCCCGGCTGGCCCCTGCACAGTGGACGGGTCAGCCAAATGTGTCACCCTGTAGATTCTGGGGTGCCTCAGAGAATGGTGGGTGTGGGGTCCCTCTCCTTGTTGAAAGGTGGCTGGGTCCTCCTGGGAAGAGGCCTAGCTTCTCACAGCCCAGGAGCCTGGTCCTGGGGGGTCTCCCTGCTGTGGAGGCTTGGAGCCTCCCAGAGTCCTCCAGGCCAGAGAGGAAGCAGGGCCCTGAAGCCTGCAGGGAGGGGCAGTGCCACCCAGGGCTGTCCCCTAGGGAGAACGGGCCCCACACCCCTGCCCAGAAGGATGCTAGTCCCCAGGTGTGGCCCCAGGGCGGAGGGGCCAGCCATGGAGTGGACCCTGGACCCTGTCCTGCAGTGTCCCCACCCTTCAGGGCCCCAGTGACCCCCAGGCCCCCCGGCCCTCCCAGAGCCCCCCAGGTCCCCTGCCCACGTTTCCCGAGGGCTGTACCTGAACAGCAGCCGCGGTGCCTCTCTCTGTCTGTCCCTCCAGAAGCTGATCCCCCCTGACTGAGGAGGGAGGGAAGGGCTGTGGGAGGGGCTGGAGAGGGTGCCAGTCATACTCCCTGCCACACGTGTCAGGCGGCCACCCGGGGGCGCTGCTGGACTGAGGATGGGGGTGCGGAGAGGGGCGAGGCAGGGGGCCCGTGGGTGGGGTGAGGATAGGGGGAGGGGGACCCACAGGGTGGGGAGACAGGGAAGGGGTGGAGGAGGAGGGAGGGGCAGAAGAGGAGGGAGGAGGAAGGGGTGGAAAGAGAGGGGCCAGCGCAGGGGTTGGAAAGAGGCCCCACCAAAGGGTTGTGGCCGCCTCTCTCTGAAGCCCCCCCTGCCCCACCGATGTCCCCCCACCTGACAGCTCTGCTCAGCAGGTCCTGGGGGGGGGACTGGGACCCTTTCTGCCCCCCACCCTGGCTGACCAGGCTGTTCTCTGGGGTGAGGTGTCTGCACTGAGGGCTGGGGCCCCCAGAAGTGGCTCCTCCCGGCACCCCCACAGCATGCCTCCAGTGTGCTTCCTCCTCCCTGTGGACCCACCATGCCCCTAGTCAGGACCCTGTGGTGGGGGCGTGTGGGTGTGGGTGCCGCCTGAGGGGTGGCGCTGCCCACCCGGCTCCAGAGGTCTGGGGATGAGGGGCTCTGCCAGCCTCAGGCCCATCCTGTGAGAACCCAGAGCTCCTGTCTGCAGGTGTGAGGCCCCTGTGACACCTGTGAGTGAGCCCCTGTCTGCAGGTGTGAGGCCCCTGTGACACCTGTGAGTGAGCCCGTCTGCAGGTGTGAGGCCCATGTGACACCTGTGAGTGAGCCCCTGTCTGCAGGTGTGAAGACCCTATGACACCTGTGAGTGAGCCCCTGTCTGCAGGTGTGAGGCCCGTGTGACATCTGTGAGTGAGCCCCTGTCTGCAGGTGTGAGGCCCCTGTGACACCTGTGAGTGAGCCCGTCTGCAGGTGTGAGGCCCCTGTGACACCTGTGAGTGAGCCCGTCTGCAGGTGTGAGGCCCATGTGACACCTGTGAGTGAGCCCCTGTCTGCAGGTGTGAGGCCCCTGTGACACCTGTGAGTGAGCCCCTGTCTGCAGGTGTGAGGCCCCTGTGACACCTGTGAGTGAGCCCTTGTCTGCAGGTGTGAGGCCCCTGTGACACCTGTGAGTGAGCCCCTGTCTGCAGGTGTGAGGCCCTATGACACCTGTGAGTGAGCCCCTGTCTGCAGGTGTGAAGACCCTATGACACCTGTGAGTGAGCCCCTGTCTGCAGGTGTGAGGCCCTATGACACCTGTGAGTGAGGTCCAGAGGCCTGCTGGGCCTCCCGCCCTATTTGGCAACCTGTTAGGTGCCCATTGTAAATTCGCGTGGCACCGTCCTGAGAGAAAGACGTCACCATCTCAGGGTGGAGAATCCTGGGTGTGCTCTGAGCCTCACTGGTGTGTCCCACTGGAGAGAGACACCCTTCCTTCCTGTCCCCCTCACCCTTTATGGCCAGGTCTCACGGGGACTCAGTGACAGGGCTGGCAGCCCCCCAGTCTGTCTCCTCACCCCTTTATGGCCAGGTCTCACGGGGACTCAGTGACAGGGCTGGCAGCCCCCCAATCTGTCCCCTCACCCCTAATGACCAGGTGTCACGGGGACTCAGTGACAGGGCTGGCAGCCCCCCAGTCTGTCCCCCTCACCTCTTTATGGCCAGGTCTCACGGGGACTTAGTGACAGGGCTGGCAGCCCCCCAATCTGTCCCCTCACCCCTTTATGGCCAGGTCTCACGGGGACTCAGTGACAGGGCTGGCAGCCCCCCAATCTGTCCCCCTCACCCCTTTATGGCCAGGTCTCACGGGGACTCAGTGACAGGGCTGGCAGCCCTCCCCCCCAGTTTTGCTTGGGTCCTGGATGGAGAAAGGATGCAGATGCTGGGAATGGAGACATGGGGCATTGGGACACTTGGACACAGAGACAAGGGGACACACAGGGACATAGGACACAGGACACAAGGACACGGAGACAAGGGGACATGGGACATGGGGACACAGGGACATGGGGACACAGGGACATGGAAACATGAGGAAATAGGGACATGGGGGACATCAGGACATTCATGGGACATGCAAGGGGGCATGGGGACAAGGGAACACAGGACAAAGGGACATGGGGACACAGAACATGAGGACACAGGGACATGTGGACAAGGGGACATGGGGACATAGGGACATGGGGACAAGGGGACACAGGGACATGGGGACATAGGGACATGTGGACAAGAGAACATGGGGACAAAGGGACATGGGGACACAGGGGCATAGGGACAAGGGGACACAAGGACAGGAGAACATGGGGACACAGGGACATGAAGATATAGGGACAAGGAGACATAGGGACAAGGGGACATAGAGACAAAGAGACATGGGGACAGGAAGACACAGGGACAAGGGGTCATGGGGACATGAGGACATAGGGACACAGGGACATGGAGACAAAGGGACACAGGGACAAGAGGACACAGAGACATGAGAACCCAGGGACAAGGGGACAGTGGGACACAGGGACATAAGGACAGGGCACAAGAAGTCATGGGGACACAGGGACATGGGCACAAGGGGTCATGGGGAAAAAGGGACACAGGGACATGGGGACTAGGGGACAAAGGGACTTAGGGACACAGGACATGGAGACTAGGGATCAAGGGACGGGGTAAATATGTGCATAGGGAGAAAGGACCATTGAGATATGTGTGTGTAGGGGCCTGGGACCTGGAGATCTGGGCATGTGGGACGAGGACACTGTCAAGAGCCAGAGTCCAGGTGGGGTCAGGCCGGTGTGAGTGCAGCCTGCAGGGCATGAGTCGGGAGGAGCACCCTCCTGAGTGCCTGGCACCCAGAGGCCACAAGGGAGGTCCTTGAGTTGAGTGTGGTGAGGTGACCTTCCCCCTCACCAGCTCTGTGTGGGCCATGCCTGACTCAGGAGGGCGTGTGCTCTGGGCAGCCAGTGTTCCCCTCAGGGAGGTGGCCACAGACACGCTGTGTCCGTTGTCCCCTTGAAGCAGCTCTTTTCTGTCAGGAAGTGGCCACACAGAGCCAGCCTGTGTGCCTGGGAGGGTCCGAGGGGGAGAGGAGCAGGGGGGTGAGGGCCTGGGTGGGGTGCTGAGCCCACGTGGGGGTATAGAGCCTGGGTTGTGGGGCAGGAAGGGATTCTTGAGAACTCTTGGGGTGAGGGTCTGGATGGGGTCTCTCCCGGGGGTGGGGAGGGGGCAGTCCCCGGGGGCACGTGGTGGAAAGGAGGCTGGAAGATGCCCCCCGGAGCCCACGGCCACCCCCAGCAAGCAGGGGGTTGTGGGGTCAGGGCTCCCACCTGGGTGCTGGGGTGGCAGGGTCCCTGCCCCCGGTTGGCTCCTGAGGGTCCTCACTCAGCCTCTGGGCCTCTGGGTGCTGCCCCAGGAGGCTCGAAGGGGAGTGGTGGGGGTCACTCCTCAGGGGCTGGTGACTCCCTGTCTTCCGTGAGCAGAGCTGGCTTGGCTGGCCTTCTGCCCCATAGGGCAGCACAGGGCAGCACAGGGCAGGGCAGGGCAGGGCAGGGCAGCCTGGTCTGCAAACTGTCCAGCACCTCCTGCCTGGTTGCCGTGGTAATGCCTCACCAAGGGCAGTGTGCTTAGGAGCCGGTGAGTCACCCTGAGCCCGCCAAGCTGCCAGCCCGGTGCCCCTGTTTGTGGGTCGCCGTGGCAGCCGATGTCCACAGGCTCAGCGCCATGGATGGCCTCGTCCTGCAGCCTCCCACTGCCCTTCCTGCCTGGCCCACAGGCCCAGGCCTCAGGAACACGCATTCTCACACTGTTCACGTGGATGTGCAAGGCCTTAAACCCACACTACTGCATGCCACCCTGTGTACACATGTGTGCAGGCGTGTGTCTGCGCAGGTGTGTATCTGTGTGCAGGCGTGTCTGTGTGCAGGTGTGTGTCTGTGTGCAGGCATGTCTGTGTGCAGCTGTGTCTATATGCAGGCGTGTATCTGTGTGCAGGCGTGTCTGTGTGCAGGTGTGTCTGTGTGCAGGCATGTATCTGTGTGCAGCTGTGTGTCTGTGTGCAGGCGTGACTGTGTGCAGGTGTGTATCTCTGTGCAGGCATGTCTGTGTGCAGCTGTGTCTATATGCAGGTTGTATCTGTGTGCAGGCGTGTCTGTGTGCAGGCGTGTATCTCTGTGCAGGCGTGTCTGTGTGCAGCTGTGTGTCTGTGTGCAGGCGTGACTATGTGCAGCTGTGTGTCTGTGTGCAGGTGTGTATCTGTGTGCAGGCATGTCTGTGTGCAGCTGTGTCTATATGCAGGTTGTATCTGTGTGCAAGCGTGTCTGTGTGCAGCTGTGTCTATATGCAGGCGTGTATCTGTGTGCAGGCGTGTCTGTGTGCAGGTGTGTGTCTGTGTGCAGGCATGTCTGTGTGCAGCTGTGTCTATAGGCAGGCGTGTATCTGTGTGCAGGTGTGTCTGTGTGCAGGCGTGTCTGTGTGCAGGCATGTATCTGTGTGCAGGTGTGTCTGTGTGCAGCTGTGTGTCTGTGTGCAGGCGTGACTGTGTGCAGCTGTGTGTCTGTGTGCAGGTGTGTATCTGTGTGCAGGAATGTCTGTGTGCAGGTGTGTATCTGTGTGCAGGCGTGTTTGTGTGCAGGCGTGTCTGTATGCAGGTATGTATCTGTGTGCAGGCGTGACTGTGTGCATATATGTCTCTGGATGTGTGCCATGTCTGTACCACATGTGCAGGCATGTTGCTGGCTGTTCTTGGCTGGGAGCAGCCTGCAGAGATCCCTCCCCTGAGCCTGGATGGACGTGCACTGAGCAGAACTCTCCAGAACACGGCACTGGGTGAGATCATCAACGTCCACATGTGTCGGCCAGACCGCGGCTCACAGGAAGCAGCCCGCCTGCCCCAGCAGCTTCCGGACTCACATGCCTGCTACCAATCAGCCAGCTGGCCAAGCGCCGCTGTGGGGGTAGAGCCTCTGAGCCTCTGCAGCCCTGACACCCTCAGGCCAGGGATGGCTTCCTGTCCTCAGCCCTGTCGCCTGCACTGCCCTGTCCTCAGCCCTGTCCCCTGCCCTGTCCTCTGCGCTGCCCACTGCCCTGTCCCCTGCCCTGCCCACTGCCCTGTCCTCAACCCTGTCCCCAGCCCTGTCCTCAACCCTGTCCCAAGCCCTGTCCACTGCGCTGCCCACTGCCCTGTCCTCAGCCCTGTCCCCTGCCCTGTCCACTGCGCTGCCCACTGCCCTGTCCTCAACCCTGTCCCCAGCCCTGTCCACTGCGCTGCCCACTGCCCTGTCCTCAACCCTATCCCAGCCCTGTCCACTGCGCTGCCCACTGCCCTGTCCTCAACCCTATCCCAGCCCTGTCCACTGCGCTGCCCACTGCCCTGTCCTCAACCCTATCCCAGCCCTGTCCACTGCGCTGCCCACTGCCCTGTCCTCAACCCTGTCCCAAGCCCTGTCCACTGCGCTGCCCACTGCCCTGTCCTCAGCCCTGTCCCCTGCCCTGTCTCCAGCCCTATGCTTTGAGGCAGTGTGGCTGAGTGGCTGTGTGGTTGGCTCTTTGCTCTTATTGTACAGGTCACCCCAAGCGGGCGTCTGTCATCTGTGCTCAGCCCAGAGGCTCTGTCTGTGGGGCCCAGGGGCTGTGCCTTCTGTAGGGCAGGGGAGGAGTGAGCGGGCTGGGCTGGGGGTTCAGAGGAGGGGTCCCAGGCCCGGGAGGCCTCTGAGAGACAGCTGGGAGCCAGGTGACCCATGTTTGTTTGCACGTTGCCCAAGAAACCAGGGGAAAATGAGAGATGAGTTTTCCACAGAATCTGTCTGACTTCTGACTTAACGTGTGCTGGGAGGGGGCTGCCAGGGCCGTGCCAGGGCCCTCACCCACAGCCTTTGGCTGGAGAATGGTGCCGGGCTGTCTGCAGGCTCCAGGGGCCGCACCCACGCTGCCCCCTTCATTGGGGACAGACAGACAGAGGGAGGGGCTTCCTGGCATAGGCCTGTGGGGCAGGGCCAGCTGGGTGGGGGCCCAGTGGACTGGGGGCTGGGCTACCTGGCCCTCTGGCTGTGCTGGTCCCCAGGCCCCCACCCTCTTGGCTCATTGAGGACATTTCCATCCCCCAGCCCAGCTGCTGCCCCCCCAGGCCCCAAGCCTGGCCCTCCTGCACTGGGAAGCCCCCCACCCCTTCCCCCTCCTGCCACTGAAGGACCCAGGGAACCTAGGCTCACTCATGGGTGACCTGCCGGCTGCTGTGGTCTGACCACCACCTTCGGGGGTCTGCGAGACAGCTTAGGGCGGGCAGGTTGGAGGGGTTTGGGACCCAGCTGGGCAGGAGGAGGTGGCCCAAGTGCCCTGTGACTGGAGACCCCTGGCCACCAGGCATCCCCCTCAGGGCTTGGGGGGGCTATGCCCGGGGGTCTTGTCTTGGGGCACCACCACAGCTGCCTCTGGGTGACACTCCGGGCACATCTGGTAGGGTTGTGGGCTGGGGCTGCCCATATGGAGGGTCCCAGGCCGAAACCCCACAAGCACGGAGGGTCCCCAGGCTGAGACCCCACATGGAGGAGGGACCCCAGGATGAGACGCCACAAGCATGGAGGGTCCCCAGGCCAAGGCCTCACATGGAGGAGGGTCCCCAAGCTGAGACCCCACATGGAGGAGGGTCCCCAGGCCAAGACCCCACATGGAGGAGGGTCCCCAGGCTGAGACCTCACTTGGAGGAGGGTCCCCAGGCCAAGACCCCACATGGAAGAGGGTCCCCAGGCTGAGACCCCACAAGGAGGAGGGCCCCTAGGCTGAGACCCCCACAAACATGGAGGGTCCCCAGGCTGAGACCCCACATGGAGGAGGGTCCCCAGGCTGAGACCCCACATGGAGGAGGGTCCCCAGGCTGAGACCCCACATGGAGGAGGGTCCCAGTTGTGGCCATGTGCGCTGGGCTGGTGAGCCCGCAGCTCTGCACCCCAGAAGCTAGCTGCCCCCATGGCCTCCTGACTCAGCAGACTTTCCATGGAGAAGCCCAGGCGGTGTCCCCGGCTGACTCACTGCGGTCATCCTGTGACCCACTTTCCACAGCGAGGCCTTCGCTTCCCACGCTCAGGGCGGCCGGCAGGGCGGGAGTGACGCGGGAAGAGGCTCTGGGTGGCGGCGGGGGGGGGGGGTGTCCCCACAGCTGTGGCCTGGCGTGGGACCAAGGGGCCTGCCCGGATCCCGGGGACGGGGACGGCACCCAGGACAGTGTTGGTGGACTGTGCACCATCCTCAGGGCCCCTACCTCGGGGTGGCTTCTGGCTGAGGGCGCCAGAGAGACAGAGAGACAGGCACGGACTAGGAAGAGACACCACAGCCCCAGAGGCTCCTGCAGGGCCTGGCCAAGTTGTGCAGAGAAGCTCCCCGCTGAGCTGCGCTGCCACCTGGTGACGTCTGAGGAGGCCACGGCCTCATCCTTGGCGTCCCAGGGACCGGCGAGGGGAGACATCGCAGCCGGCCAGGGGCTCCTCCGCCTCGCTGGCCTCAGACCCGGGACCTGCACACAGGCCGCCTGGCCGCCAGGCCCTGACGGCGACCTCTTCAAAATAAAAGTACTGTACGGAGAGCCCTTAGACTCACACACACGGAGGGGCCTTGGGCCCCAGCAACCCCACACAGGCATTTACCCAAAGGACAAAAACACGGATTTCAAGGGACACACGCAGCCTGGGTTCACAGCAGCCAGAGTGGACACAGCCTAGATGCCCATCCACAGATGACTGGCTAAAGGAGTTATGGGGCTTATAATCCATGGAATGCTACTCTGCCATCAAAAAGATGGGACTGGAGGTGAAGATGCTTAGTAAGATAACAGAAGAGACGGTGCTCCCGGGCTGTGGCCCCTCCACACACCGTCCGCACAGGACAGAAGCCCACATGCCTCAGCAGACCTGGCTGGAACCCCACCACGCACTGCGTCACAGCACAGCCCCACACCCCACCCCTGCCACGTGGGGACAGGCCCTGTCTGTGCTCACTTAAGAGCTTCCTCCCGCCCGTGTGGAGATCAGCCTCACCATAAATGGAAACTTCTGGAAGCCGGAGGCTGCCAAGTGACTCAGGGCCATGTCTCCACAGAGCTGCCAGACCCCCACCCTGTCTGAGCCCTGCCCCTCCTCCTCCTCTTCCCCTCCTCCCCATCTCCTCTCCTCTCCTCCTCTCCCTTCCGCCCTCCTCTCCCTCCTCTCCCTCCTCCCCATCTCCTCTCCTCCCCCTCCTCTGCCTCTCCCTCCGGGCCCCTCTCCCCCTCCTCCCTTCTGCCCCCGGCTCTGCCCGCCTGGAAGGGCCCTGCTTATGTGCCCGTGTGTGGAGTGGAGCCTCACTGGTGGGCCTGACACTCGAGGCTTCAGGGGCGTTGAGGACACACGCAGCCCAACGTGGTCACTGCCGCAGACTCGCACTTCTCTGGGAAAAACGGCATGGGGGTGGCGGGGAGACTCTCAGGAGGCCCAGGAAGAAGCGTCCCTGGGTGGCCGCCAGCTGGGGAGGCCTCACCCTGGGAGGGGAGCCAGGCGCCTTTCAGAGCCCGGGACCCTTCCCCCAGAGCCCATCCCTGCTGCTGGGGGAGGGGCAGAGGAGGACACATTCACCCAGCCCCCTTCTCTCTTTCTTTCTCTCTTTTAAAATGTTTATTAGTGAATTAATGATGATGAGCAAGATTGTGGGATAACAGGGTATGATTCCACACAGCTCCCACCACCAGAGTTCCCTGTGCCAGCCCCTCCACTGGAAGCTTCCCTGCTTTGTTTTGTTTTTAAATTTCTTTATGGGGGAACTCATGTTTTACATTCAACAGTTTGTACATGCATAACTTTTCCCAGTTTTCCACATAACAATACAACCTTCCCTGTGCTTTATCCCTCTGGGAGGATGGACCCAAACTCTTCATGGGGAGCAGAAGGTGGGAGTTCTGGCTTCTGTCATTGCTTCTCCGCTGGACGTGGGTGTCGGCAGGTGGATCCACACCCCCAGCCTGTGTCTGTCTGTCCCTAGTGGGGCAGGGCTCTGGGGAGGGGAGGCTCCAGGACACACGGGTGAGGCCGTCTGCCCAGGGAGGACAGGATGGCGTCATGGTAGCATCTGCACTTGGTGGCTGAAAGGCTGCAAGATATAAAGCAGAATAAAATGATTAGTGAACAGGCAACAAAAAGTAAACATAGAGCAGATGAGAATAGGGACCTTAAGATGAAAGGAAGCTAGGGTGTCTATTTTAAGTATATTCTGAGGGGCCCATAACTTTACTAATTTTGCCTGAGCCTGACAGCTAACATGCAGGTGGGCTAAAGGTGTTGTCTGGGGAGACGCTCTCAGAGTTGGAAACAGGACTAGAGAGCCCCAAGTAGGGAAAAAGTATATAGATGCCGTTTACCGTAGACCCGATGGGTCCGCCCCAGGGCCCACGTCTATTCCCATCCGGCACAGGGAGAGAAGGGAGAGAGGGAGGGAGAGAGAAAGGGAGGGAAGGAGGGGGAGAGAGGGAGAGGGAGAAAGAAATGGAGGGAAGGAGGGGGAGAGAGGGAATGAAGGAGAGAGAGAGGCAAAGGGAGAGGGAGAAGGAGGGAGGGAGGAGGAGAGAGGAAGTGAAGGAGAGAGGAAGAGAGATAAAGAGGGAGAGAAAAAGAGTGAGGAAGAGAGAGGGAGAGGAGGAAGAGAGGGAGAGAAACGGAGAGAAGAGAGAGGGAGGGAGAGAGGAAGGAGAGAAGAGAGAGGGAGGGAGAGGGAGAGACAGAGGGAGAGGGAGAGAGACAGAGACAGAGGGAGAGGGATAAACAGAGGGAGAGAGAGGGAGGGAGGGAGAGAGAGAGGGAGTGAAGGGAGAGGGAGAGAGAGGGGCCACAGCACAGAAGCTTCCTCCAGAGTGGCGGTGGCCGGGTTTGAGCCGGGTTGTGTGCGTGGCAGATGGGTGCTCTGCCCAGGCCGGTTTGCTGGCGAGTTTGCCAGGCCGCCACACAGGTGGCTCCAGTGTTTCGGTCCCTGGTTCATGCGGGCAGAGTGAGGCCGCCTGCTCAGAGAGCCGAGGTGCCACCATTGCCTTGGCCGCCAGCTGCTTGGAGCTGATCATGGTCACGTCTGTCATCTTCAGAAGACTCTGGTCAGTCTGCTTTTCTGAAGGTTTATCTTCCAGGTGCCAAGTGGGGGCACACCTGGCAGAGTACACCTGTTCCCAAGAACAGGGACCCGGGTTCAAGTCCCTGGTCCCACCTGCGGGGGACAAGTGTCACAAACAGTGGAGCAGGTCTGCAGGTGTCTCTGCCTCCCCTTCCTTGTCCATTTACCTTTGATTCTTTCCAAAATAAATGACATAAAAATAAAGTATTAAAAAGGAAAGTCTTAGGGGCCGGTTGGTGGCGCACCTGGTTGAGTGCATGTCACAGTGCACAAGGACCTGGGTTCAAGCCCCGGGTCCCCATCTGCAGGGGGGAAGCTTCACAAGTGGTGAAGAAGGGCTGCAGGTGTCTGTCTGTCTCTCTCCCTCTCTACCTCCTCCTTCCCTCTCCATTTCTGGCTGTCTCTATCCAGTAAATAAATAAAATAATAAAGTTTTTTTTTATTTTTATTTTTTTAGTAAAGATAGTCTTTTAAACAGGCTGAGCTCTCTCTCTTTTCTTCCCTTGCCTCTGGTCATATGAACACCCTGGGTACTACCTGCTAAGTCCATGCTGAAGCCCCCGGCTTGTAGTTAAAATCTGGGGTCTTGGGCTTCCTCCTGGGAAGGTGGGGTGAGCAGAACTCAGACGTAGGCTGAGGCCCTTTTGGGGTCTCACAGTGTAACACCCTTAGTGCCAAGTTGGGCCCATAAGGTGTGGGTGCAGAGTCCCCGAGGGACACCCAGGGTGACAGCTCTGTGCCCGTGTTTCAGATAGACAGGCTCACAGTGGTGGAGAGAGGGCAGGGAGTGGACTGGCCATGGCCCTGGGCCACGGCACTAGACCAGCTCAGCACCCAGGCTTCAAAGCCTCCAATCTACTTTTTTTTTTTTTTAAGAGATTTATCTTCCAGACAAAAGCCACCCGAGTCCTGCCGGCAATCTCACGGCACCCCTGGGCCAGGTCCCTTCTCGGGTCGGGTGGGAGCGGGGTACCCCAAGCCCCGGGAGGCGGGTGGGCCCCTCTGCTCCACCCCTGCCAGCTGGCGGGGGCTGCTGGGCCTCACCCAGCTCCTTCCTGAGAAGTGACTCACGCCTGCAGCTGCGTGTCCTTGGCCGGCTCTGTCTCCTTTTCTAGAAGCTTCCAAGCCCAGAGGCTGCCGCAGATGGTTCCCTTCGGACCACTTAGGCTGTTCCTGGGAAGCAGCCCTGAGGTCAGCTGGACAAGTGCCCTCAGCACCCATGGAGGCCTGGCCAGCTCTGCATCCACTGGGGGCAGTTCACTCAAAGGTCTTGGATGATAGACGGATAGATAGATGATAGATAGATAATAGGTGATAAATAGGTAGATGGCAGATAGATAGTAGGTGATAGGTAGATGGTAGATAGATGATAGCTAGGTAGGTGATAGATAATAGGTGACAGACAGATGCTACATGACAGACAGATGATAGATAATAGACAATAGGTAGATGGCAGATAGATTATAGGTCATAGGTAAATGATAGATAGATAGATAGATAGATAGTAGGTGATAGATGGTAGATGATAGGTAGGTAGATCAGAGATAATAGGTGACAGACAGATGATAGATAATAGATAATAGACGATACGTAGATGGTAGATGACAGACAGGTGGTAGATGACAGACAGGTGGTAGATGACAGACAGGTGGTAGATGACAGACAGGTGGTAGATGATAGACAGGTGGTAGATGACAGACAGGTGGTAGATGACAGACAGGTGGTAGATGATAGACAGGTGGTAGATGACAGACAGGTGGTAGACACTGAGCTGACAACCTGGGAGGGCCGAGTGCCATGGTGTTCTCCTGACACCCCTCCTGCAGCAAATGGCCCCTGAGCTTTGAGCCCAGCGCCAGGCCAGGCCCCTGGGCCGTGGGGGCTTCTCTCTGGTGCTGGGAGAGGCGGCTGTAAGCTGGCAGCCCCTCAACTAGCCCTATCTCTGCCACTGTGGACGCTCAGGAACTCTTATGCCTCTTCCCTCACAGCCAGTCCAGGCCATGCTCTGTGTCCCCAAGCCTGAGTGGTGGTGCAGCTGTGCTTGGCCGGGGCCTCTGCTGAAAGGTCTTCCTGAAGGTTGCGCCCAGGCCACAGTCCAGGCTGCTTCTGAAGACAGCTCCCCTTCCCTGTGCCCCAGCCCCACCCCACCCAGCACCCCAACCCCCAAATAAAAGTGGGTTTTAAGAGGCATGAAGAGTAAACAGGAAAGGCCTGGAGACAGGGATGCAGGGGAGAGGCAGGCAGGGAGGAGGAGCTGCCCAGCAGATGCTGAACAGCTGGCAGTACTTCTGTCTGAGCATGGGGTGAGGGGCACAGGGCTATAAGGTGAGGGGTGCAGGGCTGAAGGTTGTGGTTGAGGGGCACAAGGTTGTGGGGTGTGGGGTGTGGGGAGCATGGCTGTGGGGTAAGGGGTGAGGGGCATAGACATGTGGGGAGAGGCTTGCAGGGCTGTGGGGTGAGGAGCGCATGATTGTGGCGTGAGGGGCTGTGTGGTGAGGGTCACAGGGTTGAGGAGTGAGGATCTTCAGGGCTGTGGAGTTGAGGGGCTGTGGGGTGAGGGATGCAGAGATGTGGGGAGAGGGGTGCAAGGCTGTGAGTGAGGGGCTGAGGGACCTTCTGGTAGGAAGGCCTGGCTCCTGCGGGGACAGAGGCTAGGAGCCGGAGGCAGCTCCAGGCTGGGTGACAGACTCCACTTAGGTGACCTGGGAAGCCACTGACAGAACCTGACCAGGAGCCAGGTCACATGGCTTCAGACAGGCCCTGACTGGATCAGACTGACCCTGACCAGATCATATAGGCCCTGACTGGATCAGACTGCCCTCAACCAGATAAGAGTGGCCCTGACCAGATCCGACAAGGCTCGACAGGATCAGACAAGCTCCAGCCAGACCAGAGATCAAATGGAGGGGCCGGAGAAGGAGCGTGAAGGCTCTGCCCTGCCTGCAGGGACAGTGCCTCCCAACTTGACTGAGGGTGCAGGGCCAGAGGAAGGGGGCTCCAGTCCACTGTGTCCCACACACCACGTCAGGGCCAGGGACATGGCACAGGGTCTGCAATGGACCCTCACCTGAGGCTCCCAGTCCTTGATTCAATCCCAGCACCACCCTCAGCCAGGGCTGAGCAGGGCACCTGTCTCTCTCTCTCATAAAATAAATACAATATTTTCTGAAAGTACATGGCATCCTGGTAAGAAAAAGATAGTGCAAAGAGGGACTTACAGAGGTGGGGCTACAGAGCAGCAGCAGCTGTGTTTTTCTCCTCCCCTCTCCTCCCCTCTCCTCTCCTCTCCCGGATCAACTAAGAATAACAAAGGAGACCACCTGGGACAGCAACAAGACAGGACTAGAGCGATTTCAGGAACCCACCAAATCACCAGTGAGTGCAAACACGTGTGGCTCACGGACAGAGAGGAACATAGGGAGAAATTGAGTGGCTAGTAACAGTCTGCAGTTTACCAGTTGAGACACCACCTCCAGTCTGTTTCACCAACAAAAAAGACGGCTGAAGGGAGGAGAGGAATCCCCTAAAGCTCACCAAACCCAACTGTGAGTCTCCATTGCTACTGTCCTCAGACTCTGGAGCAGTTGGGGGGAGGCCCTGTGCTGACACCAGGGGACAGAGATCTAACCAGGAAACTCAGGAGAAGACCTATACCTTGGTGGCCTAGCAGTGGGGCTGTGAGAGTCTCTTTGCATAAGCACTGGATTATCTCTGCCCTACCCTGCTTTATCTCTTGGTCAGGAGTCAGTGATTAAGCTAAGAAGCCTACAGTTTAAAAGCCCTCAGGCTCCCACAGCCTACAGGGAAGAAAAAGCACAAAAAAGGCTTTTAAGCCACTGAGCTCCAACTCAGGGATTAAAATACTATTGAAACAACTGTTAACTTCCACCACTCTGAACCCTTTAATTACCTTACTTAGACACAAGACAATCCAGGCAAGAGTGATCAGTAATTTGAAAAGGACTGAGAGAGGGAACTCATAACATAATATATAAAATGGTTAAACCAACAAGAAGAAATATTGGAGAAACCAACCAGGACAAGAGTACAGCTAAAAGCCCCCCAAAGGTTGAAGCACAAAATAATGAAGTCAACATCCAAACACTAGTTAAGGAAATAATCACAGGCGTGAGTAAAGAGTTTGAAAGAATTGTCATCAGAAATGCAGAAACAACCAATGAGACTCTTGAAGAAAACACTATCTCAAGGTTATTAGAGAGCTGAAAGCTGAAATAGCTGAGCTAAGAACACAACCAGCTGAACAAGCTAAAACAGTATCAGAACAGGGAAACAAAATAGATGAACTCCAGAAAACAGTAGAGGAGAGAGAGAATAGAATCAATGAAGCTGAAGACAGAATTAGCAAGAGCGAGGATGAATTAGAGACAATTAAAAAAGTAAGAGATCTCAAAAAGAGATTAAGAGTTACTGAAAACAATAACAGAGACCTATGGGATGACTTCAAAAGAAATAATATATGCATTATTGGCTTACCAGAGGAAGAAAGAGAGGGAAGGGAAGAAAGCATTCTTCAGGCCATAATTGCTGAAAACTTCTCTAGTCTAGACAACATCAAAGACATAAAGGTTCAAGAAGCCCAGTGGGTCCCCAACAAAATTAACCCAGACTTAAAGACACCAAGACATATCATATTTAGAATGGACAGGTGCTGGTCCCTGTTTCAGGTGCTAGATGCTGGGCTAGCTTCGCGGGTGGGAGAGAGATGACCAGGGACTCATGGCTGAGCTGGGAATGCAGTTCAATCTTTATTGATGAGGAATGCAGTGCAAGCTAGCTCTAATCACAATCCTGCCCTTATATATCTCCTGAGGCAGAAGTGTCAGGTTGGAAGAGGATGTACGTAGGATAGGAGGTGGGGAGAAGGAAAAAGTGCAAACCAGTGGGGATTAAACCAATGAAAACAATGATTATGTAAATAGACCACAGCATAAGTAATACAAGTGAACCTAATGTGATGATCAAAACAGAAGGTCTTATAAGCAGAGTTTAGAAGCAGACCAACAGAAAGGAATAAGGATAAAGAAAGGATCCTGAAGGCTGCAAGAGAAAAACAAAGAGTCGCCTACAGAGAAAAACCCATAAGATTAGCACCAGACTTCTCCATACAAATACTACAGGCCAGAAGAGAATGGCAAGATATCTATCGAGTGCTCAATGAGAAAGGCTTTCAGCCAAGAATAATATATCCTGCTAGACTGTCATTCAGACTAGATGGAGGCATCAAAACCTTCTCAGACAAGCAACAGTTGAAGGAATCAGCTATCTCCAAGCCTGCCCTGAAAGAAGTTCTGAAAGGTCTATAAACAGTCAGACCACCATAAATAGGCCATATATCAGAACACTCTAAAACTCTACAAGAATGGCGTTAAAATATCTTCAATATTTGATATCAATAAATGTCAATGGCCTGAACTCACCTATTAAAAGAAACAGAGTAGGAAGATGGATCAGAAAATACAACCCAACAATATGCTGTCTACAGGAAGCCCACCTAACTCAACAAGACAAACACAGACTTAAAGTGAAAATATGGAAAACTATCATACAAGCCAATGGCCCACAAAAGGGGCAGGAACAGCTGTTCTCATATCTGACATGATAGACTTTAAAATAGGTAAGATTAAAAAAGACAGGAATGGACACTACTTAATGCTCAGAGGATCAGTCAATCAAGAGGACTTAACAATTATTAACATCTATGCACCCAATGAGAAGCCATCTAAATACATCAAACTTCTACTGAAAGAGCTACAGCAATATATTAACAGCAACACAGTCATAGTAGAGGACTTCAACACCCCACTCTCTCAACTTGACAGATCATCCAGGCAAAAAATCAGTAAAGACATAAGGGAGCTAAATGAAGAGATGGGTGAACTAGAACTATTGGACATTTTCAGAGTCATTCATCCCAAGAAACTGGAATACACATTTTACTCAGATCCACATGGGTCATTCTCAAGGATAGACCATATGTTAGGCCACAAAGACAGCATCAGCCAATTCAAGAGCATTGAAATCATCCCAAGCATCTTCTCAGACCACAATGGAATTAAACTAACACTTTACAATCAACAAAAGATTAGTAACAGTCCCAAAATGTGGAAGCTCAACAGCACACTCCTTAACAACTTTTGCGTCAAAGAGGAAACCAAGGAAGAAATCAAAATGTTTCGAGAGTTCAATGAAAATGAAGACACAAGCTATCAAAATATTTGGGAGACAGCTAAGTCCATACTGAGAGGGAAGTTCATAGCTATACAAGCACACATTAGGAAACAAGAAAAGACAAATAAACAGCCTGATTGCACATCTTAAAGACCTAGAAGAAGAACAACAAAGGAACCCTAAAGCCACCAGAAGGACAGAAATCACTAAAGTTAGGGCAGAAATTGCCAGGAGCCATTTCTATGCTTGATAGAAGATAAGCTTTGAAACAATGGAAGCCCTCGAGACAAGTTTCTATTTCCCCGCAGGTAGGCCATTTATCAGAAATCAGGTGACACACCACATAGTTATAGTAACAAACATGGTTTCGGCTATTTATGTTGCAAGGGACATTCCACCCTGATAATTGCTCCCCCTCCTCCTCCTCCTCCAACCCCCCTTCCCCAAAGCCTTATAATGCCTGTGAACACAATAAAATTTTGCAGCTTGATCAGAATCCTGTCTTGCTGTCATTCTTTCGTATCTCTTGTCCCTGTCATTCCAGGTTCCGAGGTTCCTAGCCCCTGTTCACCGCCCTGCTGGCTGGGGCATCTGGAGCCCAACGTGGGACGAAGAAGCCTTCTGGACCTAAGGACACCGCTGATCGAGAGGATAGGCCTATCCGAATTCACCGAGACACCGCGGCCAAGGGGGTAATGCACAAGCTTGCATAGATCGCCATGGAACTGCCTGGCCATGAGTCGCATCTGGAGGAATGTCACAGTGGTGAGGTAAGCACTACCATGGGACATGAATTTGGTAAACAAGACTTGTTTATTAAAGGACTCAAGGAGTCCCTCAAGACACGAGGAGTAAGGGTTAAGAAAAAGGATCTCAAGAAGTTTTTTTTTTTTTGTGAGTGATGTTTGTCCATGTTTTCCCTTAGAGGGCACTATTGATGAAAAAAGATAGGCTAGAGTAGGAAACTGTTTAAGATTTTTATGAGACCTTTGGTCCAGAAAAGATTCCAGAAAAGGCTTTTTCTTATTGGGATTTAGTAAATGATATACTCAAAGTCTATAAACATTGTCCTGATGTACAGGGAGTCATGAGAGAGGGAGAAAAAGTCTTACAGGGACACTCCCGGCCACCTTCTGTTTGTGAGTCTGTCTCTATTCCCATGCCTGATTCAGAAGACCCCGCCCCTGAGGCACCTGCTAGGTGCCCTCCTGTTAAGATTTACCCCACTTTGACAACCTTAAGACCCCCCACAACTAGCACAAAAAACAGCTTCCCTTAGAAAATTAATAGAAGAAAAATGAGAACATTTACAATTATTTAAAGAACTGTGGGCTCTTGATTTGGCATTATCTTAAAATTATCCAGCCAAAAAGATCCAGCTTTTTTCCTTCTACTCTCAGAAAGCGCTAAACCAATTCTGAGTGAGATCTTATCTGGCTAGCAAGTTATTCTTTAGAGAAAGAATAAAATCAATCAAACAAGACGTTCTCTTTAACTTAAAAGCTATTAATCAGAAAACCAGTACACACTTTTGATAGAAATTTAATGAATTGTTTCTTTAAAACTGTAAAATGTACCTTAGCCCAGAAAAAGAACTTTCAAAGATTTTTCTCCGCGCTTCTCCGGCTTCTCCGTGCGTGGCGGTAAACTAAGCCCACCTGTTCCGTCCACACAGCCAATCACGGCACAGAGCTCCTGCTCCACAGATTGGCAAAGACTTCAATCATCCCCTAAGCCACAAACGCCCCTGGGGGTGGGTGGGTGGAGTGGCTGTGAGTTAGAAATCCAAAAGCCGCTTTTCAAAGGGAAAATTTTTCTTTTCACCAAGAATGTCTGTTTTAAGTCTGTGCTAACCTTGTTTTCATTAATGTGTGTTAACCCCTAAGTAACTAAAGTTTGTTTTAAGTTTTAAATAAGATTTAGTTAAGCTAAATGTGGTTTTAAAGACCCCAAATCATAGAGTTAGCACACCTTTACCAAAGTAAAATATAGGACAATTTCGTCCTTCTGATAGCTAATATCAGCATCAATTCATTAGTTAAAAGATTTTCTGAGATATCTAGGTGTTGGTATGCTTTAAAAACCCCTTCTGTTTCATTTGGTTTAATCCCCCTTGCATTCTATTTACATAACACTGTATTCTATTTACACAACCTCTGTTAACAAGCACCACCTTCCCTCCAGGGCATTGGTGGTTTAGTGGTAGAATTCTATGTCTTGGCATAAATCTGAAATGTTTAATCCTGAAACAGTATGAGTTATGGGCGGGGCAGATAGTGCAATGCCTGCTCTGCCCCCTGAGGCAGAAAACTCCCCCTCCTTATTAGGTTATGCCCACAGAGACAGGAAACGCCCTTTGAGGCAAGAGATGCCCCCAGAGGCATGAAGCGTTCCCAGAGGCAAGAAATGCCCTTTTGCCTGCTAGGCCTTGCCCTTTGAGGCAAGAAACATTCCCCTTGGCATCACACTGGTTATTGCTGCTCACCTATTTTGTTTTCCATGTCTTATGCCAGTTCTTTTGAAAACGCCTGTATGATATAGGTTTCTGTTCACCCCACAATCCTGATACTATGGCCATTAGTTAAAAAGAAAGGGGGAATTGTTGGTATGCTTCTAAAACCCCTTCTGTTTCATTGGTTTAATCCCCCCTGCTTAACACTATTCTATTTACATAACCACTTCATTCTATTTACATAACCACTGTTAACAAGCACCACCCTCCTTCCAGGGCATTGGTGGTTCAGTGATAGGATTCTCGCCTGCTCCGCCCCCTCTCCTTGTCACACCCTGATTTTCACCAGTCACTTTTCTCTCCACCCTCTCTGCGTCACATCCTGTTCCCACCCTTCTGGGCTAGTATATTTATAAGGACAAGATTATTTGTAGTTTTTAGTTTAGTTTAGCTTAGCTTGGTATAGATTGCACTGCGTTCTGCATGAATAAAGAGATACTGCGTACAACCCAGCCGTGAGTCCCGGGTCGTCTGTGACCCGCCCATGAAGCCATCCCGCCAAAAACAACATCTAGGCATGGTAAAATGCCTCTACAGTCTTTTTCACTCTTGTAAAAATTCTAAACCTTAACAGCACCCCAATACCAACTGCCACTGTTTGTAACAAATTCCATGTTTGACTGGCTTTCTAATAACCCAGTCAGTGTAGAGCAGTGGCCTTGCCAGGAAAAGAAGGGTTAAACATGATATTCCTGGCCTGATAAAAAATTTTTATTCAACAGATGTGATTCAACAAAATTATTTAGTGTAAAATGGTCATCTAAAAATGTTAACAGTAAAAATTTATTTTAAACATTTCAGCTATAAGGTTTATTTTAGCTTTTTAAGTTACCTATCCAAATCAAAGTGAAAGATCAATTAAGTTGTGTACCCACCCTTGTTCATAGCTTCCCTAAGGGTGTGATAGCTTTGTGATAAACAAAGATCCTAACAAACAAAGTTTAACATTTTACTTAAAATTGTTTAAGACTGGCTTGGGTTAGTAAAAGATAACACAATGGTTATGTTAATTATTTACATGCCAGAGGCTTTTGCTCTGGTTTTCCTCTTTATATCTTTCTGCTTTTAAAAATTATCTGGTTTGTTTTACGACGCTTAAATCAGATATTTATTCTTGGCAAATGGTGTTTTTGGTCTGATAAAAGATTTGTTTTGGCAAATCCTGATTTAACAAAATTATTATTTTAAACATTTAAGCTATGAGGTTTTATTTTAGCCTTTTAAGTTTCCATATTAGAGTTCTAAAGAGCAAAATCTATTAAGAGTTTTATATCTACACTTACTCTTGATAGACTTGTGATGAGTAAAGATCTTAGTAAACTAAAGTTATAATAATGTGCTTAAACTGTCTAATCAGTTAAAAATAATACTAAAAAATGGTAAACATTTTATCATGTCAACACATTAGGTATTGACTTTCTATAACATATTGGTATATTTTAATAAAGAGCCTTCTAAATTCATATGAAAGAACTCAAGCCAATTCTAACCACTAGATCATCAATTAACTTGGTACAAGTTCTCTCCCTAAGTAAATAATTATAGGTACATCTGCACATTAAGAACTGACTGCTCATATGGTAAGATTTAAAACTAAACATTTTTATTTTTTAATTTATGGGTGTATGATGCTCCTAAAATCACTCATATCCTAAAATTTTTTCTCTCATTTTTTTACAAGCCTCTAACGCTTGACCTGCCATAGTGAGAGCACTTTACTGGCTCCTGCATTGTTTAATTAAGATCCTGCTATTCAGACTTTTAAGATTAATCTCCACTGATAAAAGCCAATGCTCTCTGACAGATTGATGTCATTCACCTGCCCATGTTTAGTAAACAAAAACATTTTTTTTCTCAGTTGGTATTTTTTCCAAATTTATGTGGGCTATGGCTCAAACAAGGAAAACTAAAACCCTTAAGCTCAATTAATAAAAAAAGAAGGAAAATGCACCCCCAGTATTCAGTTGGCTAAAGTGTCAATGAAGTAACTATACTAAACCTTTTTAATATTTACAAAAATTTGAATTGTCCATTTATTGTATCTCATTGACAAAGCCACATTCTTTTTTCCTTTTTCAACACTGGTGGATGACATTATTGCTCTTGCAAAATCCACACAGTCCCTGTTGGCAAGTCCTTACCACGAAGGACGCCATGGCAGTATATACTCCAACTAACCTCACCAGCCTATCCAAGTCTTCTCTTTCTGCTGACCTACCACTGCTGACTTCATCTTTGCATGTTTATTGACTGCTCACTTTTCTCAAAATATTCCTCATGTTTAAGGAACCTCATGTGTATGTACCTCCTCTGTGTTTTGGTACAACACCATCCTATATTTTCATGTCAATTCTTCTCTACCTGGTCCTTGCCTCCTAGTTTTGCTTGTTTCACAGCTGACCGTATGAAGAAGAAAAATTTCATCAGTTGGCACTGACGACCACCAGAGGACCAGACGTGCTGTGTTTCTTCCCCTGGACATCACATCCACTGACTGCTTCCCTTAGACTTGCTGGTGGCATGCTAGGACACTCTATATATTCCTTCCATGAATTTTCTGACAAATTACAACAGGTTATAGACTCCACCACAAATAGTCTTGAGTCACTACAGAGCCCCTTATGAGACCCTTATTAGTCTTTTGTTAATGATTACCTTAGGACCCTTTATTTTAAATAAGATTACTGATTTTATAAAACGGCAGATTGACTCCTTGGCATCAAAGCCCTTACAAATACATTATCATAGACTTGATTTGGCTGACAGAGGCCTGGCTGAACCTGAGGGTGACAGACCTCCTTTTCGGATGGCATAAAACTCAGAATTATGCACTGAGACATCAAACCTTGGCAGGGCAAGGACACCAGTAAGGGGTGCGAGGCAAAGCACTGCAGGGGGAGCACCCTATAGTCCGCCTCTGAGTCCCCCGTGAAGCAAACCTGATTTGCATGGAGGTTGGTGTCAGCAACAAAAATTGTTTGCCTGGAAACTGTGGCTCTGCCTCCCCTCCCCAAAAAGACACCAAGAGCCTTATAAGATGTGGGAAGATTGGTTGTACATTCACCCCGCGGGAGGAATCGGGTCAATACTTCCATCCTCTGGTTAATGCCCACCAAAACTGCTGTTAGGGTCTCTACCCCTCACCCCCAATTTCCTGCCTCAGTTAAGTTGTAACGAAAGGAGGAGATGCCAGGAGCCATTTCTCTGCTTGATAGAAGATACGCTTTGAAACAATGGAAGCCCTCGAGACAAGTTTCTATTTCCCCGCAGGTAGGCCATTTATCAGAAATCAGGTGACACACCACATAGTTATAGTAACAAACATGGTTTCGGCTATTTATGTTGCAAGGGACATTCTACCCTGATAATTGCTCCCCCTCCTCCTCCTCCTCCAACCCCCCTTCCCCAAAGCCTTATAATGCCTGTGAATACAATAAAATTTTGCAGCTTGATCAGAATCCTGTCTTGCTGTCATTCTTTCGTGTCTCTTGTCCCTGTCATTCCAGGTTCTGAGGTTCCTAGCCCCTGTTCACCGCCCTGCTGGCTGGGGCAAGAAATAAATAACATTGAGAATAAGAAAACCATCCAAAAGATCAACGAAAGTAAATGTTGGTTCTTCGAAAGAGTGAACAAAATCGACAAACCTTTAGCCAGACTCACAAAACAAAATGGATAAGACCCAAATAAATCAGATGGTAAATAAATAAAGGAGATACCACAACAGACACCGCAGAAATTCAACATGTCATGCGAGGCTTCTATGAACAGCTATATGCCACCAAGCTAGAGAACCTGGAAGAAATGAAGGATTTCCTAGATACCTACCAACTTCCAAAACTAAAGAGGAAGTAGGTAACATGAACAGACCCATCACAGCTAATGAAATTGAAACAGTTATCAAAAATCTTCCCCAAAATAAAAGTCCTGGACCAGATGGTTTTACAAATAAATTCTATAAAACCTTCAAAGAAGAACTAATACCTCTACTTTTAAAAGTCTTCCAGAAGATTGAAGACACTAGAATACTCCCTTCTAGCTTCTATGAAGCCAGCGTCACTCTGATACCAAAAGCAGACAGGGACACAACCAAAAAAGAAAACTACAGACCAATATCTCTGATGAACATAGATGCCAAAATATTGAACAAAATTCTAGCCAACCGGATACAGCAGTGTATTAAAAAGATTGTTCATCATGACCAGGTGGGGTTTATCCCAGGCATGCAAGGTTGGTTTAATATATGTAAATCAATCAATGTGATCCACCACATCAACAGAAACAAGACCAAAAACCACATGGTCATATCAATAGATGCAGAGAAAGCCTTTGACAAAATACAATATCTCTTTATGATCAAAACACTACAAAAATGGGAATAGATGGAAAATTCCTGAAGATAGTGGAGTCTCTATATAGCAAACCTACAGCCAACATCATACTTAATGGTGAAAAACTGGAAGCATTTCCCCTCAGATCAGGTACTAGACAGGGATGCCCACTATCACCATTACTATTCAACATAGTGTCGGAAGTTCTTGCCATAGCAATCAGGCAGGAGCAAGGAATTAAAGGCATACAGATTGGAAGAGAAGAAGTCAAACTCTCCTTATTTGCAGATGACATGATAGTATACATGGAAAAACCTAAGGAATACAGCAAGAAGCTTTTGGAAATCATCAGGCACGATAGTATACATGGAAAAACCTAAGGAATACAGCAAGAAGCTTTTGGAAATCATCAGGCTACAAAATTAACATTCAAAAGTCAGTGGCATTCCTCTATGCAAACACTAAGTCAGAAGAAGTTGAAATCCAGAAATAAATTCCTTTTTACTATAGCAACAAAAACAATAAAATATCTAGGAGTAAACCTAACCAAAGAAGTGAAAGACTTGTATACTGAAAATTATGAGTCACTACTCAAGGAAATTGAAAAAGACACAAAGAAGTGGAAAGATATTCCATGTTCATGGGTTGGAAGAATTAACATCATCATCAAAATGAATATACTACCCAGAGCCATCTACAAATTCAATGCTATCCCCATCAAGATCCCAAGCACATTTTTAGGAGAATAGAACAAATGATACAAATGTTTATCTGGAACCAGAAAAGACCTAGAATTGCCAAAACAATCTTGAGAAAAAATAACAGAACCGGAGGCATCATACTCCCAGATCTCAAACTGTATTATAGGGCCATTGTCATCAAAACTGCTTGGTACTGGAACATGAACAGACACACTGACCAGTGGAATAGAATTGAGAGCCCAGAAGTGAGGCCCCACACGTATGGACATCTAATCTTTGACAAAGGGGCCCAGACTATTACATGGGGAAAGCAGAGTCTCTTCAACAAATGGTACTGGAAAAAATGGGTTAAAACATGCAGAAGAATGAAACTGAACCACTATATTTCACCAAACACAGAAGTAAATTCCAAGTGGATCAAGGACTTGGATGTTAGACCAGAATCTATCAGATACTTAAAGGAAAATATTGGCAGAACTCTTTTCCACATAAATTTTAAAGACATCTTCAATGAAATGAATCCAATTACAAGAAGACTAAGGCAAGCATAAACCTATGGGACTACATCAAATTAAAAAGCTTCTTCACAGCTAAAGAAACCACTACCCAAACCAAGAGACCCCTCACAGAATGAGAGAAGATCTTTACATGCCATACATCAGACAAGAGGCTAATAATCAGAATACATAAAGAACTTGCCAAACTCAACAACAAGACAACAAATAACCCCATCCAAAAATGGGGGAGGACATGGACAGAATATTCACCACAGAAGAGATCCAAAAGGCCGAGAAACACATGAAAAAATGCTCCAAGTCTCTGATTGTCAGAGAAATGCAAATCAAGACAACAACGAGATACCACTTCACTCCTGTGAGAATGTCATACATCAGAAAAGGTAACAGCAGCAAATGCTGGAGAGGATGTGGGGTCAAAGGAACCCTCCTGCATGGCTGGTGGGAATGTAAATTGATCCAACCTCTGTGGAGAGCAGTCTGGAGAACTCTCAGAAGGCTAGAAATGGACCTACCCTATGACCCTGCAATTCCTCTGCTGGGGATAGATCCTAAGGAACCCAACACATCCATCCAAAAAGATCTGTGTACACATATGTTCTTAGCAGCACAATTTGTAATAGCCAAAACCTGGAAGCAACCCAGGTGTCCAACAACAGATGAGTGGCTGAGCAAGTTGTGGTATATATACACAATGGAATACTACTCAGCTGTAAAAAATGGTGACATCACCATTTTCAGCCAATCTTGGATGGGCCTTGAAAAATTCATGTTAAGAAACAGAAGGATGAGCATCCAATAGCACAGCTATATACAAGATACTGGATACTGTACAACAAACCATAAGAAAAGGACTTTTCAAAGTTAACCCAATTACCAAATAATGTGATGATAACATTAACTATCGATTGTCTTTTTGAACCCTAAGACAGCAGGAACCTCACATCTCCACTATAGAGCCCCTACTTCCCCCAGTCCTGGAACCCTTGGATAGGGCCCACTTTCCCATATGCCTCTCCCAATCCATATCAAATAATATTGCATCTGCAGATCACAACCTAACCAACACAACGATGGCCACCTCAACATGCTTCACCTCAGACTGTGTCCAGAGACTTCACGTGTGGAATGACAACCCTTCAGCTTCATTACTCGGTGAGACCTTTCCTTTCATAGTATACTCTAATTTCATCTCAGGTGGTTCACTTTCTAACAAAGTCCCAAAACCTAGATATACACCAGTTTCTGTGAGAGAGAGCTTATGTGCACACGTATCCATAAACTACTGGAAAATATATACCTGAAAGCAGAAGTACACTAGAGTCTGCAGTGAGTGCCCCCCTAACACTTCCTCTCCACTATTCCAAGCTTTGCGTCCATGATTGCTCAACAATTTGTTTGGCTTCGTATGTTAACTCTCTTTTCAATTACCAGGTTCCAGATGCCATCAGGATGCCGGCCAGGCTTCCCTGGATTGAAGACCCCACCAATGTGTCCTGGAGCTCAGCTTCCCCAGAGACCCACCCTACTAGGGAAAGAGAGAGGCAGACTGGGAGTATGGACCGACCAGTCAACGCCCATGTTCAGCAGGGAAGCAATTACCTTCTACCTTCTGCATCCCAGTGACCCTGGGTCCATGCTCCCAGAGGGATAGAGAATGGGAAAGCTATCAGGGGAAGGGGTGGGATATGGAGATTGGGTGGTGGGAATTGTGTGGAGTTGTACCCCTCCTACCCTATGGTTTTGTTAATTAATCCTTTCTTAAATAAAAAAATAAAAAATAAAAAAAAACAGAAGGATGAATATGGGACGGTCTCACTCTCAGGCAGAAGTTGAAAAACAAGATCAGAAAAGAAAACACAAGTAGAACCTGAACTGGAGTTGGCGTACTGCACCAAAGTAAAAGACTCTGGGGTGGGTGGGTGGGGAGAATACAGGTCCAAGAAGGATGACAGAGGACCTAGTGGGGGTTGTATTGTTATATGGGAAACTGGGGAATGTTCTGCATGTACAAACTATTGTACTTACTGTCGAATGTAAAACATTAATTCCCCAATAAAGAAATTTAAAAACAATAGTGCAGAAAGCTGGGGCAGGACCGGGCGGTGGTGCCTGGTGAGGCCTCACCAGGTGTGAGCTCCTGGGCTCTGTCCCCCAGCCCCACTGGGGACACACGCTTCAGGACAGTGCAGCAGGGCTGCAGGGGTCTCTCTCACTCCCTCTCTCTCTCCCTTGCAATTTCTCTCTGTCTCAGAAAAGAGAAATAAAGAAGGAAGGAAAAGGAAGAAGGGAAAACAGCCAGGAGTGGCAGAGTTGTGTTGGCACTGAGCCCCAGAGTCCCCTTGTATCAAAGAAAATTTGCAAAGGCCGGAGTGGAGGTCAGACCCTGCACACCCGAGGGCCCACCCAGCCAGGGGATCCCGGCGGGACAGAGTGAGGCCTGCGGCTGGGTGGGGTGGTTCCGGCCTGCTTGGGGGCCGCTGGCGCTGCTGCCGGGTGCAGGTAACCGTTCCTGTCACTGGCCACTGAGAGGCCATGGAGAACCGAGGTCCCACCAAGTCACAGAGGCCTCCTCCCGATCCGCCTAGGATGCGCAGGTGGGGGCGTGGGAGGGGAGGTGCCACTGTCACTCGAGGCAGCAGAAAGTCAAGTCAAGGACAATCTCAGGGTCAGCCGTGGGTCTGGGGGTGTCAGCTGTGGGTCTAGGGGTGTCAGCTGTGGGTCTGGGGGTCAGCCATGGGTCTGGGGGGTCAGCCGTGGTTCTGGGGGAGTCAGCTGTGGGTCTGGGGGTCAGCCATGGGTCTGGGGGAGTCAGCTGTGGGTCTGGGGGGTCAGCCGTGGGTCTGGGGGAGTCAGCTGTGGGTCTGGGGGGTCAGCCGTGGGTCTGGGGGAGTCAGCTGTGGGTCTGGGGGTCAGCTGTGGGTCTGGGGGAGTCAGCTGTGGGTCTGGGGGTCAGCTGTGGGTCTGGGGGTCAGCTGTGGGTCTGGGGGAGTCAGCTGTGGGTCTGGGGGGTCAGCCGTGGGTCTGGGGTGTTGGGACCATGTGAAAGCCTGATAGAGCTTAGGGAGAACCAGCCCCGTCCTTGGATGGAGGTCTGAGAAGATAACCTCTTGGTAAGTCTCTCTCAACTGAGGTGAGCATAAGGGGGGAAACTCAGACTTGGTTCTTTCCTTCTTGACTCTCAGGCCCACAGAAACCCCAGTACTTCCCTCCATTAACTGCAGGCCACATAGCCGCAGATTCACTTATTCAAAGTCACTTTCTGATCACAGAAGAACACACCTTATCCACACTTCATCACATACCTCAGACCCCACACAAGAGAAATTCCAAACTATACGGCCTTTTGATATCCATCTTCTCTCTGTCTCGCCCTAAGGTTTAACCCCTATGCTTCTCTCAAATACCTTTGGATAATTAAGTTGCTTGCGTCATGGAGAATAACTGTCTTGTATCTCATCAATTCCTGTCATACCAGTCCCCTAGCTTAGGGGCATGCCGACCGTTAAGAAACCTGTAATTTCTGACATATTTCAACAATAATTCCCTTCATTGCTTTTCTATTTAACTCGTGTCCACTTTGCTAATAAACGGACTCTAGGATTCTGGGACTCTAGGACTCAGATTCGAGGCACACTGAGAGTCCCCTGGTGTCTTTTACTTCGTGTCACCCCTGTCGTGAGCGAGAAAGAACCAGCCCATTACCTTTCCCCTGGAGACAACCCTGCCGGAGAGAGAGAGAGATACCCCAAAACTGGGGGAATCAGCTCTGGGTCTGGAGGGTCAGCTGTGTGGGTCTGGGGGGTTCAGCTGAGGGCCTGGGGGATCAGCCGTGGGTCTGGGGGTCAGCCATGTGGGTCTGGGGGGTCAGCCATGGGTCTGGATGTCAGCCGTGGGTCTGGATGTCAGCCGTGGGTCTGGGGGGTCAGCCATGGGTCTGGGTGTCAGCCGTGGGTCTGGGGGTCAGCCGTGGATCTGGGTGTCAGCCGTGGGTCTGGGGGGGTCAGCCGTGGGTCTGGGGGATCAGCCGTGGGTCTGGGGGGTCAGCTGTGGGTCTGGGGAGTCAGCTGTGGGTCTGGGGGGTCAGCCGTGGGTCTGGGTGTCAGCCATGGGTCTGGGGGGTCAGCCGTGGGTCTGGGTGTCAGCCGTGGGTCTGGGGGGTCAGCCATGGGTCTGGATGTCAGCCGTGGGTCTGGGGGGTCAGCCGTGGGTCTGGGGGTCAGCTGTGGGTCTGGGGTTGAGCTGTGGGTCTGGGGGGTCAGCCGTGGGTCTGGGCATCAGCCGTGGGTCTGGGGGGTCAGCCGTGGGTCTTGGGGTCCGCTGTGGGTCTGGGGGTCAGCTGTGTGTCTGGGGGTCAGCCGTGGGTCTGGGGGTCAGCCGTGGGTCTGGGGGTCAGCCGTGGGTCTGGGGGGTCAGCTGTGGGTCTGGGGGGTCAGCTGTTGGTCTGGGGGTCAGCTGTGGGTCTGGGGGGTCAGCTGTGGGTCTGGGGGTCAGCTGTGGGTCTGGGGGTCAGCTGTGTGTCTGGGGGTCAGCCGTGGGTCTTGGGGTCCGCTGTGGGTCTAGGGGTCAGCTGTGCGTCTGAGGGATCAGCCGTGGGTCTGGGGGGTCAGCTGAGGGATGGAGGTCAGCTGTGGGTCTGGGGGTCAGCCATAGGTTGGTCTGGGGGTCAGCCGTGGGTCTGGAGGGTCAGCTGTGTGTCTGGGAGATCAGCCGTTTGTCTGGGGGGTCAGCCATGGGTCTGGGCGTCAGCCGTGGGTCTGGGGGGTCAGCCGTGGGTCTGGGGGATCAGCCGTGGGTCTGGGGGTCAGCTGTGGGTCTGGGGGGTCAGCCGTGGGTCTGGGGGATTAGCCGTGGGTCTGGGGGGTCAGCTGTGGGTCTGGGAGCTCAGCTGTGGGTCTGGGGGTCAGCCGTGGGTCTGGGGGATCAGCCATGGGTCTGGGGGGTCAGCCGTGGGTCTGGGGGTCAGCCGTGGGTCTGGGGGGTCAGCTGTGTGTCTGGGGGCTCAGCTGTGGGACTGGGGGGTCTGCTGTGGGTCTGGGGGCTCAGCTGTGGGTCTGGGGGTCAGCCATAGGTCAGTCTGGGGGGTCAGCCATGGGTCTGGGGGATCAGCCATGGGTCTGGGGGGTCAGCCGTGGGTCTGGGGGTCAGCCGTGGGTCTGGGGGTCAGCCGTGGGTCTGGGGGTCAGCCGTGGGTCTGGGGGGTCAGCTGTGGGTCTGGGGGTCAGCTGTGGGTCTGGGGGGTCAGCCGTGGGTCTGGGGGATTAGCCGTGGGTCTGGGGGGTCAGCCGTGGGTCTGGGGGGTCAGCTGTGGGTCTGGGGGGTCAGCTGTGGGTCTGGGGGTCAGCTGTGGGTCTGAGGGTCCTCAGGCTAGGATGATGGGCGGCCGCTGAGCCCAGCAGGCTCGGGGATGAGGCTGGGGCTCAGAGTGGGGTGGGGGGTCCAGGCTCTGCCTGTGTCCTTCCTGAGAACCCTCCAGACTTGGCCCCTCAGGGCTGCCCAGAACCCTGGGTGGGGAGGAGGGTGGGCACACGCTGGGTGGCTGCTGCTGCTCCTGCCCTGGTGCAGACCTAGGGCCCAACTCCATCTACAGGCACCCAGGGAGAAGGGAGGAGGGAGAGGGGAGGAGGAGAGGGGAGACAGAGCGGAGGAGAGGGGGGAGAGAGGAAAGAGGAGAGGGGAGGAGGGTGGGAGGGAGGAGGGGAAGAGGGAGACTGGGGAGGGGAGAGGGAAGGGGAGATGGAGGGGAGAGGGGAGAGGTGAGAGGGAAGGGGAGGAGGAGGGGAGAGGGGAGAGACTGGCTACGGAAGAAGGGCAAACGCTAGAAGAAGAAGGTGAGAGGTGAGAGGGAAGGGGAGGAGGAGGAGGAGGGGAGGGGGGAGAGGGAAGGGGTCCTGGCAGGGAGAAAGGAGAGAGGTGGGCTCCTACAGGGGAGGGGTGTGGCCTAGTTGCCTGAGGGGAGGCCAGGTCTGGGTTTTGATTTTCTGAGGCATCTGTGGAGAGAGCAGTGTCCCCTCAGGGGTGCAGGGAGGGCCGTGTCCACCCCGGGGCCTCCTGACCAGGTGTGGAGGGCGGTGAGTGTCCCCCAGCCCGGGCTGCTCAGGGGCCGGGGGCAGGGGCTCACGGCCAGGGCTCTAGTGTTGAGGCGGCCAGCAGGGCCGGTCACCCATGTCTGAGGCGGCCAGCAGGGCCGGTCACCCGTGTCTGAGGTGGTCAGCAGGGCCGGTCACCCGTGTCCCCTTCCTCACAGGTGGCTGCCCCCAGAGGGCGAAGGGGCCTGCAGGGGCCATGGTGTGTGAAGGCAGGGCAGGCTTGACCTGGGGGGCTGGAGAGGGCTGGACGCTTAAACTCCCAGGTCAGCAATTCAGAGGTGGATGGACATGTGGACGGTCATTCCTGTGGCCAGAGGGCCAGCCCTGCCTGGACAGACACTTCTTCCCCTGTCAGAGGGCTGAATCCACGTGTGGACAGTCACATTCCCGTGGCCAGAGGGCCAGTGTCAGGCTGTTGCTGTCTCCGTGGGGCTGGGCCTCCGTCCTGGTCTCTGGGACTTGGCTGCTGTGTTTGCTGCCCTGGACCTCACCCCTGGTTCCCACGTGGCCCCCGAGGGACCCTGAGCATTCCCGCCGCCTGGCTGCTGAGGCCCGTTCAGCCCAGGGCACGTCCACCCCACTGTAGGCCTTTGGCCACCTCCCCTGCAGTGGTGACAGCCGTGTGCCACAGGGGGACAGGTAAGTCCTCCTTGGGGAAGGGGGCTGGCGGGAGGGGAGTGCTGGGGCCGCTCACGGGCTGGACAATGGGGCCCGGCCGGGAGCAGGACATGGAGCCAGGGGCCAGCGCGGACAGAGGAGCGGGCAGTGTGGCCTTCACCTGAGCAGCAGACACTGTGGCCGTGTCCCTCAGCAGTGTCCAGAGTCCTCCCTGCCCCAGGTGTGCCCCTCAGGACAGGGTGGGTGAGTGGTCATCTGACTCTGGAGCTGCCTGGACATTCAGGACTTGCTGGGGCCTGCGGGGCCAGCAGCCAGGTCAGTGGCCCGAGACCTTGGCTCCTCACCCTGGGCCCTGGCCACTGGGTGTCCTGTCCAGCTGGCAGACCTGGCCCTGCCAGTGGGCTCTGACCTCAGAGAAAAGCTCGGAGGGTAACAAGCACCTTTATTGCAGTGACCTCACGGGGAGGGGCTCACTCAGCACTGACCGCTAGCTCCCTCGAGGGGCCCTCGGCACCTGCGTGGGCAGCACCTCTGTGGGGTGTGATGGTCCCTCGGCCTGAGGCTGTGTGAACACCGAGGATGGCTCAGGCCCCCCCTCCAGAGTGCAGCCCTCAGCCGGGGGTAGGTGGAGGAAAGTGCCCTGAGGCGAGGGCAGGGGAAAGGGGGGATCACCCAGGGGTGATGGGTGGGGATGAGGGACGGGGCAGGGTGGGGAGGTAGACGGGGGTGGGGGGTCTCCCGGGGTGGTGGGCTGGTGGGCTGGTGTCGGGGAGCCCCTGTTAGCCCAGGGCCACCCTGCGGGACACGGTCTGGTAGAGCACGCCGCGCTGCAGGGCTTGGTAGCTGGGCACCCGGAAGAGGTGGCGCTCCCCGAAGGCGACGTCGTACTCGGCGGCCTTTCCCGCGGCCAGCACCCGCAGGTGGGGCTCGTGCACCCGGCTGCCCACCGCCAGCACAAACACCTCGACGCGGGCCCGCTGGGCGTCCTGCACGGCCTTCTCCAGAGCCTCGGCAGAGACGCCCTGCGAGTGGCCGTCCGAGAAGAGCAGCAGCCGTCTGCGGGCGGCGCCGGGCGACTCCTGGCGGAAGAACTGGGTGGCGGAGGCCAGCGCGCCCGGCAGGTCAGTGGCCTCGTTGAGGAAGGCCAGGCCGTCCAGCGCCTCGGCCACCAGCGTGAGGTTGGTGAGCAGCCGCGGCGCCGCCCGGCCCGGCCCCTGCTGGCCCTGCCCGCCGTACTGCGCCACGGCCACCCGCACGCCCGCTGCAGGTGCTCTCCGCGCCCCCAGGAAGCGCTCAGCCAGCCGCTGGGCAAAGCGCTTGGTGGCCTCAAAGTTGTGGCTGCCCACGCTGGCCGAGCTGTCCAGCAGGATGGCGATGTCCGTCGGCTCTGAGAAGGTGACTGCGGGCGGCGGGCGGGCGGTCAGCGGGTGGGGATGGACCCGGGCCCGCCGCCCGCCTGGCGCTCTGCCTCCAAGTCCGGGCAGGACCCCACCCCCGCTGGCCTCGCCCCCTATCCCGGGAGCCCCAGTGACCCCTGGTCCCAGCCCCAGCCCACCCCCCACCACCCTGCCCTCCCCAGCCCCACCCCTCCATGCCCCTGGCCCCACACTCACTGGGGCAGGTGTAGTCCGGGCACTTCTTGTCTATAAAGGAAGCCCCAAAGCATGAGCACTTGGCCTTCAGAGTGACCCCAGGGCCTGGGCCTGTCCCCACCCACTTGGAGGGGTGACACCAAGGGACAGGGGCACCTCCCAGGATGTTTGGGGATGTTCTTATCAGCCCTGGGAGGCTGGGTCTCTGGAAAGGGATGGTGAAAATTGGCCCTGACCATGTGTTCTGATCTCTGGCCATGTGTCCTGAGCTCTGACCACGTGCCCTGAGCTCTGACCATGTGCCCTGAGCTCTGACCATGTGCCCTGAGCTCTGACCATGTGCCCTGAGCTCTGACCACGTGCCCTGAGCTCTGACCACGTGCCCTGAGCTCTGACCACGTGCCCTGAGCTCTGACCACGTGCCCTGAGCTCTGACCACGTGCCCTGAGCTCTGACCACGTGCCCTGAGCTCTGACCACGTGCCCTGAGCTCTGACCACGTGCCCTGAGCTCTGACCACGTGCCCTGAGCTCTGACCACGTGCCCTGAGCTCTGACCACGTGCCCTGAGCTCTGACCACGTGTCCTGAGCTCTGACCATGTGCCCTGAGCTCTGACCATGTGCCCTGAGCTCTGACCATGTGCCCTGAGCTCTGACCATGTGTCCTGAGCTCTGACCATGTGCCCTGAGCTCTGACCACGTGCCCTGAGCTCTGACCACGTGCCCTGAGCTCTGACCACGTGCCCTGAGCTCTGACCACGTGCCCTGAGCTCTGACCACGTGTCCTGAGCTCTGACCACATGTCCTGACATCTGATCATGTGCCCTGAGCTCTGACCATGTGCCCTGAGCTCTGACCATGTGCCCTGAGCTCTGACCATGTGCCCTGAGCTCTGACCATGTGCCCTGAGCTCTGACCACGTGCCCTGAGCTCTGACCACGTGCCCTGAGCTCTGACCATGTGTCCTGAGCTCTGACCACGTGCCCTGAGCTCTGACCATGTGCCCTGAGCCCTGACCACGTGCCCTGAGCTCTGACCATGTGCCCTGAGCTCTGACCATGTGTCCTGAGCTCTGACCATGTGCCCTGAGCTCTGACCATGTTCCCTGAGCTCTGACCATGTGTCCTGAGCTCTGACCATGTGTCCTGAGCTCTGACCATGTGCCCTGAGCTCTGACCATGTTCCCTGAGCTCTGACCATGTGCCCTGAGCTAAGTGTGTCCCAGGGGTCAGTCCCTGCCACCCTCTGAGCAGAGCTGAGGACTCCTGTGGGTCGGTCTGAGGTTGGTGTGCGGATTGTGGTCATGGTGAGTGGGGAAGCTCACAGAAGGCGCCCGGGGCACCGGCTCTGGGCCCCTCTGTCCTGTGACCTGCCCACCCACCGATGCAGATCTGGGTGGTGACATTCTTCAGGAAGGCGTCCTCCAACAACTCTGCAAAGTTCTCCTTCTCCAGCGAGAGTCCAGGCCGGCCCTGTGGCTGGCCCTGGCACGAGATGACGCTGAGCTGGTCAGTGCTGGCACCAGCGCCAAACAAGTCCTTGATGCCTACAGACACCACCTGGGGGGACAGCACAGGCGACAGTGAGGACACAGCCATGGGGACAGAGGGGACACAGCCATGGGGACAGAGAGGACACAGCCATGGGGACAGAGGGGACACAGCCATGGGGACAGAGGGGACACGGCCATGGGGACAGAGGGGACACAGCCATGGGGACAGAGGGGACATGGCCATGGGGACAGAGGGGACAGCACAGGAGACAATGAGGACATGGCCATGGGGACAGAGGGGACACAGCCATGGGGACAGAGGGGACACAGCCATGGGGACAGAGGGGACATGGCCATGGGGACAGAGGGGACACAGCCATGGGGACAGAGGGGACACAGCGATGGGGACAGAGGGGACACGGCCATGAGGACAGAGGGGACATGGCCATGGGGACAGAGGGGACATGACTGAGGACACAGGGGACATGACTATGGGGACAGAGGGAACACAGATGTGGGGACAGAAGATCCATAGCCATGGGGACAGAGGAGACCTCCATGGGGACACAGAGGACACAGCCATGGGGACATGACTGTAGGGACAAAGAGGACATGGCTGTATGGACACAGGGGACATGGCCATGAGGACAGAGGGGACACAGCCATGGGGATGCAGGGGACATGGCCATGGGGACAGAGGGGACACGGCCATGGGGACACAAGGGACACGGCCATGGGGACACAGGGGACATGGCCATGGGGACAGTGGGGACATGGCCGTGGGGACACAAGGGACAAGGCCATGGGAACACAGGGAACATGGCCATGGGGACAGAGGGGGGACAGAGGGGACACGGCCATGGGGACAGAGGGGACACGGCCATGGGGATACAGGGGACATGACCATGGGGACACAGGGGATACGGCCATTGGGACAGAGGGGACACGGCCATGGGGACACAGGGACATGGCCATGGGGACACAAAGGACATGGCCATGGGGACACGGGACACGGCCATGGGGATACAGGGGATACAGCTGTGGGGATAGAGGGGACACAGCCATGGGGATATAGGGGACACAACCATGGGGATCCAGGGGATACGGCCATTGGAACAAAGGGGACACGGCCATGGGGACACAGGGACATGGCCATGGGGACACAAAGGACATAGCCATGGGAACACAGGGGACACGGCCATGGGGACACAAGGGACAAGGCCATGGGGACACAGGGAACATGGCCATGGGGACAGAGGGGACACGGCCGTGGGGACAGAGGGACATGGCCATGGGGACACAAAGGACATGGCCATGGGGACTCAGGGGACACGGCCGTTGTGACACAAGAGACATGGCCATGGGGACAGAGGGGACACAGCCATGGGGATACAGGGGATACGGCCATTGGAACAAAGGGGACACGGCCATGGGGACACAGGGACATGGCCATGGGGACACAAAGGACATAGCCATGGGAACACAGGGGACACGGCCATGGGGACACAAGGGACAAGGCCATGGGGACACAGGGAACATGGCCATGGGGACAGAGGGGACACGGCCGTGGGGACAGAGGGACATGGCCATGGGGACACAAAGGACATGGCCATGGGGACTCAGGGGACACGGCCGTTGTGACACAAGAGACATGGCCATGGGGACAGAGGGGACACAGCCATGGGGATATAGGGGACACGACCATGGGGATACAGGGGATACGGCCATTGGGACAGAGGGGACACGGCCATGGGGACACAGGGACATGGCCATGGGGACACAAAGGACATGGCCATGGGGACTCAGGGGACACAGCCATGGGGACACAAGGGACAAGGCCATGGGGATACAGGGAACATGGCCATGGGGACAGAGGGGACACAGCCATGGGGACAGAGGGGACACAGCCATGGGGACACAAGGGACATGGCTGTAGGGACACAGGGGATACAGCGATGAGGACAGAGGGGACATAGCCATGGGGATACAGGGGACACGGCCATGGGGATACAGGGGACATGGCCATGGGGACAGTGGGGACACGGCCGTGGGGACACAAGGGACAAGGCCATGGGGAAACAGGGAACATGGCCATGGGGACAGAGGGGACACAGCCATGGGGACAGAGGGGACACGGCCATGGGGACAGAGGGGACACGGCCGTGGGGACACAAGGAACATGGCTGTGGGGACACAGGGGATACAGCAATGAGGACAGAGGGGACACAGCCATGGGGACAGAGGGGACACGGCCATGGGGATACAGGGGACATGGCCATGGGGATACAGGGGACATGGCCATGGGGATACAGGGGATACGGCCGTGGGGACAGAGGGGACACAGCCGTGGGGCAGCGCCCACCTGGACATCGGGACCACAAAGGACGTTGAGGGGTGTGGGGTCCCTCTGGGTGTCCGAGCGCCCGTCGGTGATGACCAGGGCCACGCGGCTATTCTGGGTGGGGGGCAGTAGCTGGCTGCGCGTGTACTCCAGGGCCTCGCCTGTGAACGTGCCCCCCGCCATCCACCGCAGCTTCTTGATGGCTCTGGGGGCAAGGCCGGGGGCAGAGGTCGGGCCGAGGTCAGGGATCCCGGCGGGGGTCAGAGCCAAGGTCAGAGGTCGAGGCCGCCGACAGGGGTCAGGGGTCAGGCAGGGCCCAGGCCGCCCGGCGGTCACTCACTCCTTGAGATCCTGCAGGCCTCGGATGTGGGGGCTGTGCAGGGCCACGTGCTCCTGCATGCTGTTGTGGCTGTACTGCACCACGCCCACCTGCGACTGCCCCTTGCCGAACTGTGGGGCCAGGGGTCAGGGGTCAGGGGGTCATCCCACCACCCCCGGAAGACCCGCCCCCCCATGCTCACCCCAGCCCCGGCCCACCCGGGGTCCCCGGCCCTCTGACCCACGGCCCTCCGTCCCCCTGGCCCTCCGACCCCCGACCCCCGAACCCCGGCCCCAGGCCCCAGGCCCCCGGCCCCCAGCCCTCACCTTGACCAGCTCATCCCGGCTCAGACGCTCGATGACCTTGAGGATGAAGTCCTTGGCGATCTCGAAGTTCTGGAGGCCGATGCTCTCTGAGCTGTCCAGCACGAAGAGGATGTCGATGGGGCCACACGTGCACTCTGGGGGGACAGGCCGTCAGCCCGGCAGGAGGGGTCCACTCAGGCGTCCCTTCCCGGCACAGTACTGGGAGGGTGTCTGGGGAGGGGAGCCCCCAGCACAGCATCCTGTGGGGTCCCTGGGGTGGGGGGCAGGGCTGACAGGGCAGCGGGAGGGTCTAGCCACCCCCAGGCTAGTCCTCTGGGTTCAGGAGCTCAGAGGCCACACTCACCACAGCACGCTGTAGGGGAGGGGTGAGGGACAGTGGTCAGCGCCAGACAGGCAGCCCTTCCCCCTGCTGCGCCCACTGCCCTGACACTGCCTCCCACCCCACCCCCACGCCCCTGCCCCCTGCCCCACCCCGCCCATGGCCCTGCCCCCTGCCCCTCACTCACAGCACATCTTCATGATGATGTCAAGAATCTCACACTCCTGGGGACAGAGGGACAGCTCGGTGGCCACAGGGCTCAGGCCCCACCCTGGGCCCGCACCCACCCTGCCCCTGCCTGGGGACACACCTCTGGGGTGACCACACATGTGGCCTTAGTGGCCCCTGTGGCTGCTGTCCTGAGGCCGGGAGCCCCCACGGCACGGACACCACACCCCCGAGGCCACAATCACGCAGCCTGAGGACGGCGCCCCCCCCATGTACCCTACTTACGTCTGGCCCTGGTGGTCCCACGTGTCCCGGGGGGCCCTGCAGGGGTGCGGGGAGGGTGAGGTCTGGTGGGCTGGGCAGGCACCCCTAAGCCGGCCGGAGGACCCTCACTACCACCTGCCCCACTCCCGGCGGCCAGAGAGAGGGTGCTGCCGGCCGCACGCTGAGTCGAGGGGCTCACTGCCAGATGGTGCCCAGGGCCAAACACACCCGCCCCCAGGAGCCCAGCTGCACCCACACGGCTTTACCTGCTGACAGACTTGCTGACGGACAGACCGGACAGACCAACTCCAGGATCACACCCCCACCCCCACCTCAGGCAGGAGGAGCTGCCTGGCCAGGTGCTGCTTTTCTGGAACCTTCCCCAGAGACGCTGAAGCTGGTGTCCCACCCCAGGCCACCCCTCCCAGCACCACAGAGCCCAGGCCGGGCACAGACTCACCGGGGGGCCCTCGGCACCGCGATACCCCTTGGCTCCCTTGGCGCCTTGGATCGGAGCGTCTGTGCTCTGGGGGAGACAGCTGGGGTCACCCCACAGCCAGGCACGGGTGCAGGGTAGCTGCTCTGCCTGGCTGCCAGGCCTGTCTCAGCCTCCTGCCCCTCCCTTCCCCAAATTCCACCCACCCCACACTCCTGCACCATCTGTCTGTCCACTGTCTTCTTGTCCCCCTCTCACCCCTGCCCCTCCGCACTCACGTCCTCTCCAGGGTCTCCTGCTTCTCCCTCGTCCCCCTTGAGGCCGGGGTAGCCCTTGGTGCCCTGCAGGGAAGGGGAAGGGGTGTGCTGTGTGTGTCTACACTGTGTGCTGTGTTTGTCTACATTGTGTGTGTGTGTCTACACTGTGTGTGTGTCTACACTGTGTGCTGTGTGTGTCTACACTGTGTGTGTGTCTACACTGTGTGCTGTGTGTGTCTACACTGTGTGTGTGTCTACACTGTGTGCTGTGTGTGTCTACACTGTGTGCTGTGTGTCTACACTGTGTGTGTGTGTCTACACTGTGTGCTGTGTGTCTACACTGTGTGTGTCTACACTGTGTGTGTGTCTACACTGTGTGCTGTGTGTGTCTACACTGTGTGTGTGTCTACACTGTGTGCTGTGTGTCTACACTGTGTGTGTGTTTCTACACTGTGTGTGTGTCTACACTGTGTGTGTCTACACTGTGTGTGTGTCTATACTGTGTGCGTGTCTACACTGTGTGTGTCTATACTGTGTGCGTGTCTACACTGTGTGCTGTGTGTGTCTACACTGTGTGTGTGTCTACACTGTGTGCTGTGTGTGTCTACACTGTGTGTGTGATTCTACACTGTGTGTGTGTCTACACTGTGTGTGTCTACACTGTGTGTGTGTCTATACTGTGTGCGTGTCTACACTGTGTGTGTCTATACTGTGTGCGTGTCTACACTGTGTGCTGTGTGTGTCTACACTGTGTGTGTGATTCTACACTGTGTGTGTGTCTACACTGTGTGTGTCTACACTGTGTGTCTATACTGTGTGCGTGTCTACACTGTGTGTGTCTATACTGTGTGCGTGTCTACACTGTGTGCTGTGTGTGTCTACACTGTGTGTGTGATTCTACACTGTGTGCTGTGTGTGTCTACACTGTGTGTGTGTGGCGTCCCCCTCCTCCCTGAGGAGCCCCTGATACTCACGTTGATGCCAGGGGGGCCCCTGCTGCCCGGGTAACCCTGTGGAGAGACGCGGGATCAGCTGGGCTCTGGGGCTGGGGCCCGGGGCTGCGGGGTGGGGCGGCCACTCACGGGGAAGCCGGGGAAGCCCTCGGTGCCGTTGCCGGGGGGGCCGTCTTCTCCCTGTGGCGGGTCCGTCAGTGGGCTGTGCCCAGTGCGGGGCCCAGGCGAGTCCGTGGGCGCCACGGCCAGCAGACCTCCGCCCTCCCCACAGTGGATGCCCCACTCACCCTCTCGCCCATCAGCCCGGGGTCTCCGGGAGGGCCTGCCGGGCCTGGGGCTCCTCTGGGACCCTAGGAGGGAGGGCACCGTCACCCGCAGGGCTCAGAGCGGACGGGGGCAGGATGCTCCGGCGCCGGGTCCTCCACAGCTGTGGCCCGGTCACCAGCCGGGGGGACGGCTGCCCGGGGTCTGGGGGCCCCGGGCCCAGGGCTAGGGGGTCCTCTGACCTTGAGGGGGACCCCTTGTCCTGGGAGGGTGAGGCACCCTGTCTACAGGTGGGTGGGCACACCCATCCCGGGTGTTCTTGGCTGTGTGGTCTGGGGGTGAGTGTGCCGGGGGTCTCACCTCAGCCCCAGGGGGACCCTCGTCGCCTCTGTAGCCTTTCGGCCCAACGGGCCCGGCCTCGCCCTGCAGGGAGAGGGCGCAGAGGGGGCTCCAGTCCCAGCCTGCCGCTGGACCCCAGCCCGGGACAAGCCCTCACCCAGACCCCCACAGAGAACCTGGAGACAGAGGCCCCCTTCCACAAAGTTACCCCCAGAGACCACCCAGAGAGACCCTCACTCAGAACCCCACAGAGACACCCCACAAGACTTCTCAGAGACCCCTCCCACCCAGAGAACCCCAGAGAGCCCCAGACAGAGGTCAGATACCCCACAGGGACCCCAGAGACCCTCAGAGACCCCCATGCACTCCCCCAAGGACCCCCAGACAGCCCCAGAGACTCAGAAACTCTCAGAGACCCCCATGCACTCCCCCCAAGGACCCCCAGACAGCCCCAGAGACACCTCAGAGACCCCCCAGACCCCCCAGAGGCCCAGGCCAGCACCTTACCGGGTCTCCAGGGATTCCAGCCGGTCCTTCCCGGCCCTGGTCACCTTGTGGTCCATTTTCTCCCTAGGGAGGGGAAGGTGTTCAGGAAGGTCAGGGCAAGACCCCCAGCCATCACTGGCTTCTCCCAGAAAGGTGGCTGTCCAGAACACTCCACTCAAACAGGGTACCCCCAGACTGTCCCCATGGACACTCCACCCAGACAGAGCAACCCCAGAGCACCCCTAATGCAGACAGACTGCCCATCAGAGCACCCCTAATGCAGACAGACAGACTCCCCATCAGAGCACTCCTTCTGCAGACAGACAGACTCCCCATCAGTGCACCTCTCTTGCAGACAGACAGACTCCCCATCAGAGCACCTCTTGCAGACAGACAGACTCCCCATCAGAGCACCCCTCCTGCAGGCAGAAAGACTCCCCATCAGAGCACCCCTCCTGCAGACAGACACCCCAAAGAGCACCACTCCTGCAGACCAACGGATACCCCTCCAGTGCACCCCTCCTGCAGAAAGATAGGGTGGGGCTGAGCTCACCGGGTCTCCTCTGGGGCCTCGCACTCCGGGCGTCCCCCGGGGGCCTCGCTCCCCAGGCCCACCCTGTGCAGAGAGAGCGGTGAGGCTGCAGCCTAGCCCAGGCCACCCAGGGGTGCCTAGCACCCCCCTGCCTGCAAAGGGGGCCTCCAGACCCCACACTCACCCTCTCTCCAGGGGCTCCGTCTGGCCCGGGGCTCCCCTGGAAAGAGAGGACACAGAGTCAGTTGTGCCATGCCGGGCTGGCTTCACGGGCGGGAGAGAGGCGACCAGGGACCCCTGGCTGAGTGGTACGCAGTTCAGTATTCATGTGGAACGCAGCGCAGTCTAAGCTCTCTCTAATCACAGTCCTTCCTTATCTATCCTGAGGCGGGAGAGTCAGGTCCGAAGAGGATGTACGTAGGATAGGGGGTGGGGAGACGGAAAAAGCCTGAAAACAGTGAGGATGAAACCAGTGCCCTGGAGGCGGGGCGGTGCTGAGTTAACAGTGGTGATGTAAATAGAACACAGGGTTACGCAGGGGATTAAACCAATGACACAGAAGGGGTCTTAGAAGCAGAATTTAGAAGCAGACCAACAGTACAAGGACAGCATTCCATCTCAGGAATGGGGGGCAGCCAGCTGGGGGTCAGTGTCAGGAATGGGGTCAGGTCAGCTGGGGGTCAGTGTCAGGAATGGGGGGCAGCCAGCTGGGGGTCAGTGTCAGGAATGGGGGGCAGGTCAGCTGTGGGTCAGTGTCAGGAATGGGGGCAGGTCAGCTGTGGGTCAGTGTCAGGAATGGGGGGCAGGTCAGCTGTGGGTCAGTGTCAGGAATGGGGGGCAGCCAGCTGGGGGTCAGTGTCAGGAATGGGGGGCAGGTCAGCTATGGGTCAGTGTCAGGAATGGGGGGCAGGTCAGCTGGGGGTCAGTGTCAGGAATGGGGGGCAGGTCAGCTGGGGGTCAGTGTCAGGAATGGGGGGCAGGTCAGCTGTGGGTCAGTGTCAGGAATGGGGGGCAGGTCAGCTGTGGGTCAGTGTCAGGAATGGGGGGCAGGTCAGCTGTGGGTCAGTGTCAGGAATGGGGGGCAGGTCAGCTGTGGGTCAGTGTCAGGAATGGGGGGCAGGTCAGCTGTGGGTCAGTGTCAGGAATGGGGGGCAGGTCAGCTGTGGGTCAGTGTCAGGAATGGGGGGCAGGTCAGCTGTGGGTCAGTGTCAGGAATGGGGGGCAGGTCAGCTGTGGGTCAGTGTCAGGAATGGGGGGCAGGTCAGCTGTGGGTCAGTGTCAGGAATGGGGGGCAGGTCAGCTGGGGGTCAGTGTCAGGAATGGGGGGCAGGTCAGCTGGGGGTCAGTGTCAGGAATGGGGGGCAGGTCAGCTGGGGGTCAGTGTCAGGAATGGGGGGCAGGTCAGCTGGGGGTCAGCGTCAGGAATGGGGGGCAGGTCAGCTGGGGGTCAGTGTCAGGAATGGGGGGCAGGTCAGCTGGGGGTCAGTGTCAGGAATGGGGGGCAGGTCAGCTGTGGGTCAGTGTCAGGAATGGGGGGCAGGTCAGCTGTGGGTCAGTGTCAGGAATGGGGGGCAGGTCAGCTGTGGGTCAGTGTCAGGAATGGGGGGCAGCCAGCTGGGGGTCAGTGTCAGGAATGGGGGGCAGGTCAGCTATGGGTCAGTGTCAGGAATGGGGGGCAGGTCAGCTGGGGGTCAGTGTCAGGAATGGGGGGCAGGTCAGCTGGGGGTCAGTGTCAGGAATGGGGGGCAGGTCAGCTGGGGGTCAGTGTCAGGAATGGGGGGCAGGTCAGCTGGGGGTCAGTGTCAGGAATGGGGGGCAGGTCAGCTGGGGGTCAGTGTCAGGAATGGGGGGCAGGTCAGCTGGGGGTCAGTGTCAGGAATGGGGGGCAGGTCAGCTGTGGGTCAGTGTCAGGAATGGGGGGCAGGTCAGCTGTGGGTCAGTGTCAGGAATGGGGGGCAGGTCAGCTGTGGGTCAGTGTCAGGAATGGGGGGCAGGTCAGCTGTGGGTCAGTGTCAGGAATGGGGGGCAGGTCAGCTGTGGGTCAGTGTCAGGAATGGGGGGCAGGTCAGCTGTGGGTCAGTGTCAGGAATGGGGGGCAGGTCAGCTGTGGGTCAGTGTCAGGAATGGGGGGCAGGTCAGCTGGGGGTCAGTGTCAGGAATGGGGGGCAGGTCAGCTGGGGGTCAGTGTCAGGAATGGGGGGCAGGTCAGCTGGGGGTCAGTGTCAGGAATGGGGTCAGGTCAGCTGGGGGTCAGTGTCAGGAATGGGGGGCAGCCAGCTGGGGGTCAGTGTCAGGAATGGGGGGCAGGTCAGCTGTGGGTCAGTGTCAGGAATGGGGGCAGGTCAGCTGTGGGTCAGTGTCAGGAATGGGGGGCAGGTCAGCTGTGGGTCAGTGTCAGGAATGGGGGGCAGCCAGCTGGGGGTCAGTGTCAGGAATGGGGGGCAGGTCAGCTATGGGTCAGTGTCAGGAATGGGGGGCAGGTCAGCTGGGGGTCAGTGTCAGGAATGGGGGGCAGGTCAGCTGGGGGTCAGTGTCAGGAATGGGGGGCAGGTCAGCTGTGGGTCAGTGTCAGGAATGGGGGGCAGGTCAGCTGTGGGTCAGTGTCAGGAATGGGGGGCAGGTCAGCTGTGGGTCAGTGTCAGGAATGGGGGGCAGGTCAGCTGTGGGTCAGTGTCAGGAATGGGGGGCAGGTCAGCTGTGGGTCAGTGTCAGGAATGGGGGGCAGGTCAGCTGTGGGTCAGTGTCAGGAATGGGGGGCAGGTCAGCTGTGGGTCAGTGTCAGGAATGGGGGGCAGGTCAGCTGTGGGTCAGTGTCAGGAATGGGGGGCAGGTCAGCTGTGGGTCAGTGTCAGGAATGGGGGGCAGGTCAGCTGTGGGTCAGTGTCAGGAATGGGGGGCAGGTCAGCTGGGGGTCAGTGTCAGGAATGGGGGGCAGGTCAGCTGGGGGTCAGTGTCAGGAATGGGGGGCAGGTCAGCTGGGGGTCAGCGTCAGGAATGGGGGGCAGGTCAGCTGGGGGTCAGTGTCAGGAATGGGGGGCAGGTCAGCTGGGGGTCAGTGTCAGGAATGGGGGGCAGGTCAGCTGTGGGTCAGTGTCAGGAATGGGGGGCAGGTCAGCTGTGGGTCAGTGTCAGGAATGGGGGGCAGGTCAGCTGTGGGTCAGTGTCAGGAATGGGGGGCAGCCAGCTGGGGGTCAGTGTCAGGAATGGGGGGCAGGTCAGCTATGGGTCAGTGTCAGGAATGGGGGGCAGGTCAGCTGGGGGTCAGTGTCAGGAATGGGGGGCAGGTCAGCTGGGGGTCAGTGTCAGGAATGGGGGGCAGGTCAGCTGGGGGTCAGTGTCAGGAATGGGGGGCAGGTCAGCTGGGGGTCAGTGTCAGGAATGGGGGGCAGGTCAGCTGGGGGTCAGTGTCAGGAATGGGGGGCAGGTCAGCTGGGGGTCAGTGTCAGGAATGGGGGGCAGGTCAGCTGGGGGTCAGTGTCAGGAATGGGGGGCAGGTCAGCTGTGGGTCAGTGTCAGGAATGGGGGGCAGGTCAGCTGTGGGTCAGTGTCAGGAATGGGGGGCAGGTCAGCTGTGGGTCAGTGTCAGGAATGGGGGGCAGGTCAGCTGTGGGTCAGTGTCAGGAATGGGGGGCAGGTCAGCTGTGGGTCAGTGTCAGGAATGGGGGGCAGGTCAGCTGGGGGTCAGTGTCAGGAATGGGGGGCAGGTCAGCTGGGGGTCAGTGTCAGGAATGGGGGGCAGGTCAGCTGGGGGTCAGCGTCAGGAATGGGGGGCAGGTCAGCTGGGGGTCAGTGTCAGGAATGGGGGGCAGGTCAGCTGGGGGTCAGTGTCAGGAATGGGGGGCAGGTCAGCTGGGGGTCAGTGTCAGGAATGGGGGGCAGGTCAGCTGGGGGTCAGTGTCAGGAATGGGGGGCAGGTCAGCTGGGGGTCAGCGTCAGGAATGGGGGGCAGGTCAGCTGGGGGTCAGCGTCAGGAATGGGGGGCAGGTCAGCTGGGGGTCAGCGTCAGGAATGGGGGGCAGGTCAGCTGGGGGTCAGCGTCAGGAATGGGGGGCAGGTCAGCTGGGGGTCAGCGTCAGGAATGGGGGGCAGGTCAGCTGGGGGTCAGCGTCAGGAATGGGGGGCAGGTCAGCTGGGGGTCAGTGTCAGGAATGGGGGGCAGGTCAGCTGGGGGTCAGTGTCAGGAATGGGGGCAGGTCAGCTGGGGGTCAGTGTCAGGAATGGGGGCAGGTCAGCTGGGGGTCAGTGTCAGGAATGGGGGCAGGTCAGCTGGGGGTCAGTGTCAGGAATGGGGGCAGGTCAGCTGGGGGTCAGTGTCAGGAATGGGGGCAGGTCAGCTGGGGGTCAGTGTCAGGAATGGAGGCTGGTCAGCTGGGGGTCAGTGTCAGGAATGGGGTCCTGGTCTTGGGAGTGGGGTTTTCCCCTCAGTTTCTGGTGTTCGTGTGAGGGGTGAAGGCAGGAGTCAGGCGTGGGGTTCGGTCCTGGGGTGCAGGCGTGGGGCTCACCTCGTCCCCGGCTTCTCCCTTCTCTCCGGGGGGGCCTGGCTGTCCCGGCTCGCCCTGGGGAGACAAGGACGGTGTCCGCCAAGGTCCCGGGGTGCCCGCTGCCCAGCCCCCGCCCCCTTCGTGGACTCACCTCGTCTCCCGGGGGACCCGTGCTCCCAGGCCTCCCCGGCTCCCCGTCAGCTCCGGGCTCACCCTGTAAGGGTCACAGGCCTCAGGGATGGGGAGCCAGCTAGGGGCTCAGTGCCGGCACCCAGCCTCCAAGGGCCCCGTCCTCAGGCCCGCTCCGCCGGGGTCCCTCCTCCCCAGCATAGGACACTGGGACCCGGGTCCCCACAGCTCAGAGCAGGGTGACCCCTCTTGTGGGAGGAGCCCCCAGGAGCCGCTCTCGCCCGGCCTGGGCCCCGCCACTGTCCGCCTGCCCGCCAGCCTTCCCAAACAGCCCTGTACCGAAGCCTGCCACCCACGCAGGGGGCAGTGGACGGGAAGATAGCGGGGGCAGCGGGGGGGACAGGGGACAGCCATCTCGCACTCCCGGGGCCCGGCCCTCCCGGCTGCGGCACGGGTTCGAGTCTGCTCCGGGAAGGCTGGCTGACCCCCCGGCAGTGGGTCCCAGGGTCCTAGCCGAGGAGGGGACCCACCTTCTCTCCTTTCTGTCCGAAGGCACCAGCATCACCCTTGGGCCCCGGGGGACCTTGGACACCCTGATGGGAGGGAGGACGGGGTCAGCGGGTGACAGGCTCTGGCCTGGGCTGGGGGGTGGGGCTGGGGGCACTCACCTCAAATCCGGGGGAGCCCTTGCAGCCCGGCAGGCCGGGGAACCCCATCTCGCCCTGCAGGGAGGAGGCCGGGGGTCAGCCTCTGAGCACAGCCCCAGTTCCACGCTGAGCCAGACGGGCAGGGGGGGGGGGCTGGTGGGGCCAGGTGCTACTGCCCTCAACCCCTGGGTCCCCGCACCCCTCCCTCTGCCCCCACATTAGTGTCCCCACCCTGTCCCCCCTCCCTGCCACCCCACCCTGTGCCCCCACATTAGTGTCCCCACCCCTGGGCCCCCAACCCTGTCCCCCTCCCTGTGCCCTCACATTCATGCCCCCACCCCTGTAAGCCCTCCCCGTGCCCCCTCCCCCTGCCCCTCCCCTGAGCCCCCTCCCCGAACCCTCTCCCCACCAGGAGCCCCGCTTCCTCCCCGTCCCCCTCAGACCTTCATGCCGTCCAGACCGTCCACACCACGCCTGCCCTTCTCGCCCTATGGGTACCAGAGGAGAGTGGGCATCACATAGGAGGAGGTCAGCGGTCACACAGGGGTCACACAGGGGTCACGGGCCACACAGGGGTCACGGGCCACACCGACCCCAGCCCCCAGCCCCACACTCACCTTATAACCCTTGGGTCCCCTGGAGCCCTGTGGACACAGGCAGTGGGGTGAGGTGTCCCCACGGGGAGGGTCCCAAGTCACCACGGGGAAGAGCTGTGGGGACACCCTTCCCCCACCCCACCCCACCCCTGCCGGCTGGGAAGCCCCCGTGGGGCCCACAGGACGTCACCTCCGTGGCCCTGCCGTGGGACACTCACCTTCTCTCCTCGGACACCCTTCTCCCCCTGCGTGGAAGAGACGGCACGGTCACCAGGGCCCTGCCGTGTCACCCGGCCACAGCCCACCCCAGCGAGGTCGGGGGACACGCACCTTCATGCCCTGGTACCCCACAGGTCCGAGGTCCCCGGGCCGTCCCTGGAAGGCAGAGGTGCGTCAGATGCCCCCAGCCGTGTTCCCAGCTCCCCCGGTGGGCCGCAGCTGTGACCTTCCGGAAGGAGGGTCGAGGCCGCCCTGCCCAGGCCCCCCTGCCCCCGCCCCTGCTCTGGGGTCTCCACGGGGCTCCGGGGAGGTGGCACAGTCCCCCGGGCACCCCCAGTGGGGGAGCTGGGAGTTGTGGGCTTGGGGGGTTGGGAGGATGTAGGGAGATGCCCAGGGCGTCGCAGGTGAGGGGACGGGTCTCCTGGACACAGCGCCTAGGGAGAGGCTGTGCCCTAGGGAGAGGCTGTGCCCTCTGTCTTCGGGGACCAGCCGTCCTTCTGGAAGCTTCTGCGTGGCTCCCTGCCCAGGTCAGCGCCCGCACTCACGGGGTCTCCGGCTTCCCCCTTCTCTCCCGGCAGACCAGGCTTCCCTCGCTCTCCCTGGAAGAGAGAGGAAGGTTAGGGTGGCCACCCTCCCGCAGCCCAGCCTCCTCAGACCCACCTCTTGCTGGCCTGGGGTGGGTGGCTGGGTGGCCGTGGTGGGGTGAGGGGGGCAGAGGGCCCTGCTGAGGGTGAGGGGGCAGAGGGGCCCTGCTGAGGGTGAGGGGGCAGAGGGGCCCGGCTGAGGGTGAGGGGGCAGAGGGGCCCGGCTGAGGGTGAGGGGGCAGAGGGGCCTGGCTGAGGGTGAGGGGGCAGAGGGCCTGGCTGAGGGTGAGGGGGCAGAGGGGCCCAGCTGAGGGGGTGAGGGGGGCAGAGGGGCCCGGCTGAGGGTGAGGGGGCAGAGGGGCCCAGCTGAGGGGGTGAGGGGGGCAGAGGGGCCTGGCTGAGGGTGAGGGGGCAGAGGGCCCGGCTGAGGGGGTGAGGGGGGCAGAGGGGCCTGGCTGAGGGGGTGAGGGGGGCAGAGGGGCCCTGCTGAGGGGGGAGGACCTAAGTGCAGTGGCCGTCCCCAGTCCCCAGTCTGTCTGTCCTGGCTCTCTGCTGTCCTCAGATGGCCCCTCTGTGGGGCATCCCTGACCCCTGGGGCTGGCCGCTACGTCCAGCACAGGCCACGGGCCCACAGCCAGCTCCACAGCTCACCTCGTACCCGGGGTCACCTCGCGGCCCGGGGGGTCCTCTGGCTGGCTGCAAGGCAGAGGGGACAGTGAGACTCTAGGCTGACAGGGCAGGTCCCGGACAGGGGTGCGGCCACACTCACCTGGCACTCGAAGGAGCAGCACTGTGGAGAGAGGGGACACGTCGGGGTCAGGGACACGTCAGGGGACAGAGGGACAGAAACATGTTGGGCCAGAGGGACAGAGATATGCCAGAGGAGGCAGGGGGACAAGGGGGACAGAGGGTGGGGGGCTTACCACTTGCTCCACATTGTCTTTCTGAAAAAGAAGGGGGTAGGGGATGGTCAGCACTGGCCTGATGGCTGGGGGTGGTCAGCACTGGCCTGAGGGGGCTGGGGGTGGTCAGCACTGGCCTGAGGGGTGGGGGTGGTCAGCACTGGCCTGATGGCTGGGGGTGGTCAGCACTGGCCTGAGGGGTGGGGGGTGGTCAGCACTGGCCTGATGGCTGGGGGTGGTCAGCACTGGCCTGAGGGGTGGGGGTGGTCAGCACTGGCCTGAGGGGTGGGGGGTGGTCAGCACTGGCCTGATGGCTGGGGGTGGTCAGCACTGGCCTGAGGGGTGGGGGTGGTCAGCACTGGCCTGAGGGCTGGGGTGGTCAGCACTGGCCTGAGGGGTGGGGGCTGGGGGGTGGTCAGCACTGGCCTGAGGGGTGGGGGGTGGTCAGCACTGGCCTGAGGGGGCTGGGGGTGGTCAGCACTGGCCTGAGGGGGCTGGGGGGTGGTCAGCACTGGCCTGAGGGGTGGGGGTGGTCAGCACTGGCCTGAGGGCTGGGGTGTTGGTGTGCTTCTAGTTCTGCTCTGGGACCCTTCTGTTACACTGCTTGACGCTGTGGTCTATTTACACGGTCATTCTGACACATTGGTTTGGTCTCACTCCCCCTGCCTCCGGGAGACTGTGGTTTGGCCCTTGCTAGTTCGCACTTCTCCCTTCTCCCTGCCCCCCCGTCCTACGTACTTCCTGGGTTCCTGACTCTGCCGCCGGAGGAGAGAGAGGAAAGATAGGGAAGGACAGATTGTGATGAGAGACAGCTTAGACTGCGCTGTGTTCCACGTCAGTAAAGAAATACTGCTCCCCACTCAGCCATGAGTCCCTGGTCGTCTGTCTCCTGCCCGCAAAGCTAGCCCGGCATACTGGCGCCCTGAACTTTAACTGACAGCTGGGGGTGGTCAGCACTGGCCTGATGGCTGGGGATGGTCAGTGCTGGCCTGAGGGCTGGGGGTGGTCAGTACTGGCCTGATGGCTGGGGTGGTCAGTGCTGGCCTGAGGGCTGGGGGTGGTCAGTACTGGCCTGATGGCTGGGGGTGGTCAGTACTGGCCTGATGGCTGGGGTGGTCAGTGCTGGCCTGAGGGCTGGGGGTGGTCAGTACTGGCCTGATGGCTGGGGGTGGTCAGTGCTGGCCTGATGGCTGGGGTGGTCAGTGCTGGCCTGAGGGCTGGGGGTGGTCAGTACTGGCCTGATGGCTGGGGGTGGTCAGTGCTGGCCTGATGGCTGGGGTGGTCAGTGCTGGCCTGAGGGCTGGGGATGGTCAGTGCTGGCCTGAGGGCTGGGGATGGTCAGTGCTGGCCTGAGGGCTGGGGGTGGTCAGTGCTGGCCTGATGGCTGGGGATGGTCAGTGCTGGCCTGAGGGCTGGGGGGTGGTCAGTGCTGGCCTGAGGGCTGGGGGTGGTCAGCGCTGGCCTGATGGCTGGGGGTGGTCAGTACTGGCCTGATGGCTGGGGTGGTCAGCGCTGGCCTGAGGGCTGGGGGCGGTCAGCGCTGGCCTGAGGGCTGGGGGTGGTCACTCACGATCATGTCTGTTATGGTGCTGATGGTCTGACTGATGGTTGCCTCTGCTTCCCGCTTGCCCTCCCAGTCGGCCGCCGTGAAGTTGCGTCGGTATGTGTGGTCAGTGGCAATGATGCTCAGACGGGGCTCCTGGGGGGACAGGACGGGGACGGGGGTGTTGGGGGTGGGGGACGGGGACGGGGGTGTTGGGGGTGGGGGATGGGGATGGGGGTGTTGGGGGTGGGGGATGGGGACCGGGGTGTTGGGGGTAGGGGCAGGGACGGGGGTGTTGGGGGTGGGGACAGGGACGGGTGTGTTGGGGGTGGGGGATGTGGGGACTCGGGCATCTTCCCATCCCCATCACCTGTGCCCTCTGCCCTCCGTCCCCTCTGCCCACTGTTCCTCTCCCCCGTCCCGCCCTGCCCACCCTACCAGGTGGTCTGGCGTGATGGCCACAGAGAAGACTTTCACGCCCAGGTGCCGGGCCTCGTTGACTGCGTCCTCCAGGCCCCCGCAGGGCTCCTTGTAGCCATCCAGCGGGTGGCCGTCAGTCACCACGATCAGGTACTTGTTCTCCCGCAGGTGGGAGCCCCTGGGTGGGGCGGACACCTCTGACCTCTGACCTCCGGCCCCACAGAGGCGGCAGGGCCCCACTTGGGAGCCCCCCTGCCCACCCGCAGCCCCGCTCTCCTGCTCCCCAGGGCACGCTGCCATGGCTCCCCTACGGCCCGGGCACTCACCCCACCAACAGTTGCTCCAGCCCCCTCTTGATGGCGCAGTCGGTGAAGGTGCCCTTCCCAAAGTACTTGATGGTGTCTATGCTGCTCCGCAGTTCCCGGCTCTGGGCGGGCATGGGCGACAGCGCACGGACCACCTCAACCTCATCACTGTAGTGCAGGGCGCCTGCGTTCCAGGCCAGGCTACGGTCACAGCGAAAGAACCTGTGGGGGACAGAGTGGGCAGGGGCAGTGTGAGGCTGGGCACAGGGGCAGAGTGGGCAGGGGGGCTGTTAGGTGGCTGCAGTGCAGGGCGCAGATGGGGGCAGTGTTGACATGGTATACTAAGTGGCCCCTCTTCCTGCCCTGGGCACCAGAGGACTCACACCACCTCAGCCCGTCAGCAGGTTGGCACCCACTCTGCAGGCAGGGAGACAGGCCAACAGGCACCCCAGGTCCCCAGCTGCCCCTCCCAGGAAGACCCTCACTGGGGCTGGGTTCTGCATGGGCTGGGCATCAGGCCCCAGGGTGGCTGAGTGAGGACAGTGGACATTCTGGCGGTCAGTGGTCAGCAGTGGGTGGGGGCTGAGCCTTTTCCCGTTGGGTGAAGGAGTGCTCCCCAAACTCAGGACCGGGTCCGCCCTGCCCCCTCTGATGGCACGGGGCTGGGGACACATGCCCCCTCTGTGGGTCCTGGGCCTTTGCCAGCTCCCTGGACCCCTTCGGCTTCGGGGACCTTCCCCCATCTGGGGCCACAGGGCAGCGGCCTCCTCAGCCCCCATGTGGGGCCCCTACAGCTCTGGGGCAACAGTCGGCCCAGGACTCGGGGCTGGGAGGGGACAGTCCACGTGGAGGAGCTGCCCTACCTCCACTCGGGCCCCACCCCGTGCCACGGGAAGCCCACCGCTGGCCCCGGCCGCTACCTGTCCTTCAGGCTGTCAATGAAGCGCTTGGTGAAGCCCTTGACCTTGTCCACCAGGGCGCCGTAGGGTTTCAGCCGCAGGGCCACACTCTCCGATGTGTCCAGTACAAAGAACAGGTCCACCGGGCAGTCTGCGGGCACAAGGCTCAGGCCTGCGCTCTGGGACCCCCATCTTCTGTCAGCCCACCCGTGGGGAGCAGAGTACCCCAGGCCTCCCAGAGCCAGGCAGCACACAGGGCCACCTCCCTGGACACAGGGCCACCTCTCTGGACACAGGTCACCTCCCTGGACACTGGGCCACCTCCCTGGACACAGGCCCACCTCCCTGGACACAGGGCCACCTCCTTGGACAGAGGCCACCTCCCTGGACACTAGGCCACCTCCCTGGACACTGTTCCACTTCCCTGCACACAGGGCCACCTCCCTGGACACAGGCCACCTCCCTGAACACAGGCTACCTCCCTGGACATAGGCCCACCTCCCTGGACACAGGGCCACCTCCCTGGACACAGAGCCACCTCCCTGGACACAGAGCCACCTCCCTGGACATAGGCCCACCTCCCTGGACACTGGGCCACCTCCCTGGACACAGAGCCACCTCCCTGGACACAGAGCCACCTCCCTGGACATAGGCCCACCTCCCTGGACACTGGGCCACCTCCCTGGACACAGAGCCACCTCCCTGGACACAGAGCCACCTCCCTGGACATAGGCCCACCTCCCTGGACACTGGGCCACCTCCCTGGACACAGAGCCACCTCCCTGGACACAGAGCCACCTCCCTGGACATAGGCCCACCTCCCTGGACACTGGGCCACCTCCCTGGACACAGAGCCACCTCCCTGGACATAGGCCCACCTCCCTGGACACTGGGCCACCTCCCTGGACACAGGCCCACCTCCCTGGACACAGGGCCACCTCCTTGGACACAGGCCACCTCCCTGGACACTAGGCCACCTCCCTGGACACAGGGCCACCTCCCTGGACACTGTTCCACCTCCCTGGACACAGGCCACCTCCCTGAACACAGGGCCACCTCCCTGGACACAGGGCCACCTCCCTGGACACAGGCCACCTCCCTGGACACTGTTCCACCTCCCTGCACACAGGGTCACCTCCCTGGACACAGGGCCACCTCCCTGGACACAGGGCCACCTCCCTGGACACTGTTCCACCTCCCTGGACACAGGCCACCTCCCTGGACACAGGCCCACCTCTGTGGACACAGGCCCACCTCCCTGGATACAGGGACCCTTCCCTGGACACAGGGCCACCTCCCTGGACACAGGGCCCCTTCCCTGGACACAGGGCCACCTCCCTGGACACAGGCCCACCTCCGTGGACACAGGCCCACCTCCCTGGATACAGGGACCCTTCCCTGGACACAGGGCCACCTCCCTGGACACAGGGCCCCTTCCCTGGACACTGTTCCACCTCCCTGGACACAGGCCCACCTCCGTGGACACAGGCCCACCTCCCTGGATACAGGGACCCTTCCCTGGACACAGGGCCACCTCCCTGGACACAGGGCCCCTTCCCTGGACACTGTTCCACCTCCCTGGACACAGGCCCACCTCCGTGGACACAGGCCCACCTTCCTGGATACAGGGACCCTTCCCTGGACACAGGGCCACCTCCCTGGACACAGGGCCACCTCCCTGGACACTGTTCCACCTCCCTGGACACAGGCCCACCTCCCTGGACACAGGCCCACATCCCTGGATATAGGGCCCCTTCCCTGGACACAGGGCCACCTCCCTGGACACAGGGCCACCTCCCTGGACACTGGGCCACCTCCCTGGACACAGACCCACCTCTCTGCACATAGGCCCACCTCCCTGGACACAGGCCCACCTCCCTGGACACAGGGCCACCTCCCTGGACACAGGGCCACCTCCCTGGACACAGACCCACCTCCCTGGACACTGGGCCACCTCCCTGGACACTGTTCCACCTCCCTGGACACAGGCCACCTCCCTGGACACAGGCCTACCTCCCTGGACACAGGGCCACCTCCCTGGACACAGGGCCACCTCCCTGGACACAGACCCACCTCCCTGGACACTGGGCCACCTCCCTGGACACAGACCCACCTCCCTGGACACAGGGCCACCTCCCTGGACACAGGCCACCTCCCTGGACACTGTTCCACCTCCCTGCACACAGGGCCCCTTCCCTGGACACTGTTCCACCTCCCTGGACACAGGCCCACCTCCCTGGACACTGTTCCACCTCCCTGGACACTGTTCCACCTCCCTGGACACAGGGCCACCTCCCTGGACACAGGCCACCTCCCTGGACACTGTTCCACCTCCCTGGACACTGGGCCACCTCCCTGGACACAGGGCCCCTTCCCTGGACACTGTTCCACCTCCCTGGACACAGGGCCACCTCCCTGGACACTGGGCTACCTCCCTGGACACAGACCCACCTCTCTGCACATAGGTCCACCTCCCTGGATACAGGGCCCCTTCCCTGGACACTGTTCCACCTCCCTGGACACAGGGCCCCTTCCCTGGACACTGTTCCACCTCCCTGGACACAGGCCCACCTCCCTGGACACAGGCCCACCTCCCTGGATACAGGGCCCCTTCCCTGGACACAGGGCCACCTCCCTGGACACTGGGCCACCTCCCTGGACACTGGGCCACCTCCCTGGACACAGGGCCCCTTCCCTGGACACAGGGCCACCTCCCTGGACACTGGGCCACCTCCCTGGACACTGGGCCACCTCCCTGGACACAGGGCCCCTTCCCTGGACACAGGGCCACCTCCCTGGACACAGGGCCACCTCCCTGGACGATAGCCATTTCCTTCGACCTGTCCCCGACACCCTGCTTCCTCAGTATGAAGCTGGGCTGGGACCTGGGCAGCGGGTGAGGACAGGTGGTCCCAAGAAAGCAATGAGACTGGGGTCCGAGCCCCCCCGCCAGCTGCCCAGGAGGCCTCTGGTGGGTCCCACTGGACGCTCGGCCCAGAGTGGTCCTGCCGGCACCCTCCGGGCGACACTCACCCTGGGAGGCGACGGGCCTCGGGGGCACGTCCTGCGCAGCAGCCAGGCAGGCCCCCAGGAGCAGGGGCAGCAGTGCCAGGAACAGCCCCATGGCAGCGGTCAGGGCCGTGGACGGGCACAGGGTCCTGCCGTCTGCTCAGCCAGCCTTGGCCCCGCAGGAGGGAAGAGGGAGGAGGGAGGGCGGAGGGAGGATGAGGAGGGAGGGGTGCATCCTGGGGGAGGCCGCCTGAAGGCCGGCCTCTGGGAGTGGCCAGGCTCCCCCCTGATGGCCGCCTGGCTGGGACCCAGGCCTGGGATTCCTCAGATCCGGAGGCTTGGAGGGGCGCACAGCTGGCGGAGTGCAGCTCATGGGGGGGTTGCTGCCAGAGAAGCTTCCAGAGGGGCCTCAGAGCTGGGCTGTGGGTGACTCAGCTCACATGGTCTGCACGCTCGGCCCCGGGACCCCTAGCTGCTGGCACAATGTGTGTTTGTGTGTGCATTTCTCTCCGTGTGTGTACGTGTGTGTGTGCTCACATGTGTGTGAGTGTGTGTATGTGAATGTGTGAGTGTGTATGTATGTGTGTGCATGTGAGTGTGTGTGCGTGAGTGTGTGTATGTGCGTGTGTGTGAATGTGTGTGCTTGTGTGTTTTTGTATATGTGAGTGTGTGTGTGTGTGTGTGTGAATGAGCGTGTGTGACTGTGTGAATTTATGTGTGTATGTGTGTGAGTGTGTGTGTGTGTGTGTGTGAATTTGTATGTGTATAACTGTGTATGTGTGTGTGAGTGTATGACTGTGTGTGAGTGTGTATGAGTGTGCATGTGAGTGTGTGTGAGTAAATATGTATGTGAGTGTGTGCGCCTGTCTGTGTGAGTGTGTATGTGTGTGTGTGCTTGTGTATATGTGTGACTGTGTGTGAATTTGTGTGTATGAGTGTGCATGTGAGTGTGTGTGAATTTGTATGTGTATAACTGTGTATATGTGTGTGACAGGGTGTGTGTGACACCTCACCCTGCACACCTCACCCTGCACACCTCACCCTGCACACCTCACTCCTGCACACCTCACCCCTGCACACCCTAACCCTGCACACCTCACCCTGCACACCTCACCCCTGCACACCCTCACCCTGCACACCTCACCCCTGCACACCCTCACCCTGCACACCTTACCCTGCACACCTCACTCCTGCACACCTCACTCCTGCACACCTCACCCTGCACACCTCACTCCTGCACACCTCACCCTGCACACCTCACCCTGCACACCTCACTCCTGCACACCTCACTCCTGCACACCTCACTCCTGCACACCTCACCCTGCACACCTCACTCCTGCACACCTCACTCCACACCTCACCCTGCACACCTCACTCCTGCACACCTCACCCTGCACACCTCACCCTGCACACCTCACCCTGCACACCTCACCCTGCACACCTCACTCCTGCACACCCTCACCCTGCACACCTCACCCCTGCACACCTCACCCTGCACACCTCAACCTGCACACCTCACCCTGCACACCCTCACCCTGCACACCCTCACCCTGCACACCTCACCCTGCACACCTCACTCCTGCACACCTCACCCTGCACACCTCACCCTGCACACCTCACCCTGCACACCTCACCCTGCACACCTCACCCCTGCACACCCTCACCCTGCACACCTCACCCTGCACACCTCACCCTGCACACCTCACCCTGCACACCTCACCCTGCACACCTCACCCCTGCACACCTCACCCTGCACACCTCACCCTGCACACCTCACCCTGCACACCTCACCCCTGCACACCTCACCCCTGCACACCCTCACCCTGCACACCTCACCCTGCACACCTCACCCTGCACACCTCACCCTGCACGCCTCACCCTGCACACCTCACCCTGCACACCTCACCCTGCACACCTCACCCTGCACACCTCACCCCTGCACACCTCACCCTGCACACCTCACCCTGCACACCTCACCCTGCACACCTCACCCCTGCACACCTCACCCCTGCACACCCTCACCCTGCACACCTCACCCTGCACACCTCACCCTGCACACCTCACCCTGCACGCCTCACCCTGCACACCTCACCCTGCACACCTCACCCTGCACACCTCACCCTGCACACCTCACTCCTGCACACCTCACCCTGCACACCTCACCCTGCACACCTCACTCCTGCACACCCTCACCCTGCACACCTCACCCCTGCACACCTCACCCTGCACACCTCAACCTGCACACCTCACCCTGCACACCCTCACCCTGCACACCTCACCCTGCACACCTCACCCTGCACACCCTCACCCTGCACACCTCACTCCTGCACACCTCACCCCTGCACACCCTCACCCTGCACACCTCACCCTGCACACCTCACTCCTGCACACCTCACCCTGCACACCTCACTCCTGCACACCTCACTCCTGCACACCTCACCCTGCACATTGCCATCTCCCCCCACAGCCTCACCCCCGCACACCCTCACCCCTGCACACTGTCATCTCCCCCACACCCTCACTGCCCACACGGATCATATGTGGGTGAGGACGGGCTTGGGGCCAGGGTGTCTGGGGCTCCTCCTGGTGGGCGACTCTGCCCGTCCTCACAACTGCCCAGGACTCCGTCCATCTGCTCCAAGGCCCAGGAGCTGGGGATTCTGTCTGCACAAGGCTCTCTTCTCCACGTTCTGGGGAGCGTCTGGAAGCTTCCCTCTGGAGTGACTGGGCGTTTCTGGAACATTCTGCCACTTCCTGGGCACAGATGATGGAAAGGAAGCCCAGACCCTCTGGGTCTGTGGGACAAAGGCGGGTTTGACTCCTTTTTACTGGCTGGACTGCCCAGTGGGTCCGTCCACCTCCGAGGATGAGTCACCCAGAAAACAGTCTCCACGTCCTGCCCACGTGTGGTCTCCATGGTGGGAGCGGTGGTCCTGCCGTCCCACTGCCGGCGGCTCAGACCAGGGTTCCCAGTGGTTCCATGTGAGGAGATGTAGGAATTGAGGGCCCCGGCCGGCGGGGCTGCCTTGTGGGGGCCTTGAGTGCTGGGGGCAGCCAGGGCTCTGGGGTCCTGGGGGTCCCTGGGCCATCAGTGAGTCTGGGGGTCTGGCTGCGGGGGCCAAGCATGGGGCCAAGGTCCAGATGCAAGGCTGCCCGGGTCTGGAGGGGTTAAGCCCCTTGGAAGACAGGCACATCTGGACACCATCTGCCCGGCTCCTGGGCGTGGGGCCTGGAATCCTCCAGCAGCCTGGGGGAGGGGCTTCCCAGCAGCCACCTCGGCCCCCAGCCTCCCCCCACATTCCTGCAGGCTCACTCATTTCCTGATGTGTGGGCAGTCCCCCAGCGGTGAGGTCTGGGGGCGCCCACGGGTCGGGTCCCCTGGTCCAGTGAGTCCCACATTCCCAGGACCCTGATGACGGTCCCCATGTGACCACCTGTCCCTCAAGCAGAGAAGGGGCTGCTGGGACGGCCCTGGGACCCCTCCTTGAGGAGAGGCATTGGGGGTGGGGGCTCACATTGGGATGCAGGAGCTGCCCAGACCCTGCAGGGAGCAGGGTGGCACACTCCCCAGGGGTTGGCACTGTGTCTTCTGTCCTGTCCCCACCCCCTGCCCCTGTCCTGCCCCAGCCCCCTGTCCTCATCCTCTGTCCCCATCCCTGTCCCTTGTCCATATCCCTGTTCCTGTCCCCTGTCCCCAAATCTTGTTCCCGCCCCCTGCCCCGTCCTGCCCCAGCCCCTGTCTCTGTGTCTGTCCTTTGTCTCATCTCCACCCTCCTGTCCCCTGCCACCCTTCCCCCATCCCGCGTCTGTCCCCATGGCATCCCTGTCAGACCCTGTCCTGGTGAGGGTGGCCGCCTGTGTGTCATGGGCTCTCCCAGAGGCAGGGGTCCTGAGGGAACAGGGTGGGCAGGAGAGGACCCAGGGCCCAGCCCAGCCTGCAGGAGCACCGGCCTTGGTCCAGCAGGGTGCTGAGGGCCTGCCCGCAGTGTGAGGACAGGGCGCCACCTGCTGCCCCTGAGGGGACATTCCACCCTGGTCCTGCAGGGAGAACCGGAAGTGTCCACATCAGCCAGGGAGACACTACACCCAGCCCACTAACAGACCACCAAGCCCGAGGGAGAGGAGACCCCGGGAGAGGAGACCCAGGAGGGACCTAGGCTGCACTGTGCTGTAGAGCACTGTGAGCTTGTAGGGGTGCCCGTCATGGATGCACACAAAGTCACATGCAGGTCTGTGTCCTGTGCTCTCGTGTGCACACAGATTTCCACACCTGCTTGTGGGCACACATGTGTCATGTACTGTGTGTACAGACATGTGAACACCTATATTCCTGTGTGGACTCGTGTGCAGTGTGTGGTCTGCAGACGCATGTAGTGTGTGTCTGTGTGTAGTGTCTGGGGTGTTAATATGTGTGGTGTGTACATATGTTTAGTTGTGGTATGTTAATACACACAGTGTGAAGCATGTACCTGTGTGTCGTATGTACATATGTGTTGTGTATAACACACACACATGTACACATGTTGTATGTTGTTGTTTTCGCCGGGCTGGCTTAACGGGAGGGTAACAGACGACCAGGGACTCATGGTTGAGCTGTAGGCAGTATCTCTTTATTCATGCAGGACACAGCACAATCTAAGCCCAGCTAAGCTAAAACTAAACTAAAACGAACAATGTTGTCTTTATACATACTTCCCAAGTAGGGCGTGAACAGGATGTGACATAGAGAGGGTGGAGAGAAAAGTGACTGGTGAAAATCAGGGTGTGACAAGGAGAGGGGGCAGAACAAAAACATATCATGAACCAGTGGGGATTGAACCAATGTCCTGGAGGGAGGGTGGTGCTTGTTAACAGCGGTTATGTAAATAGAATGAAGTGGTTATGTAAATAGAATAGTGTTAAGCAGGGGGGATTTAGACCAAATGAAACAGAAGGGGTTTTTAAAAGCATACCAACAGTATGTGGTGTGTGCACATGTGCATCATGCACATGTGTCTTATGTATGTGTGTGATATATACACATGTGTAGCACATGCACGTGTGTTGTGTGTTGAATTGCACAATGTAGTTTGTACATGTGTGTTATGTACACGCGTGTAATGTGTACAAGTGTGTGGTGTGTGCATGTGTTCGGTCACGGTATGTTAATATGTAATGCTCTGTGTTCAGTAATATATGTGTAAAAGGCAGTAGCCTTGAAATGCCCTTTTTATGCAGTTGTTTGTTAAGTGCTTTTAGTATGTCTTGCTGAGTGAAGTGGAAAAATTCCTTGCCCCTTCCCCCTTGAATAAACAGGACCTAATCAGTGAAGGCCACCCATTGTTCGAAGGACCCTGCCTGGGGATAAGCCTTATCAGGACCTTTGAACAGACTTTGTGGTGTGCTGCCTACCGAATGGGTGGTCATAGCCGATGGCAGGAGGATGTGGCGACCCTGCCTGGTTGAATTCTATTGGTTGTGTGATCTTACTATATTTGAAAATAGCCCGCGCTTTGCTTTGAATGGATCATGCTTTTGCTAAGTTTGAAATGATTGGATCTTGTGTTTGCTATAGCCTGTTATTGGATGTAGGTTGATAAGGTGATGTGCTCCCCCTCCCTGAGTGTAGTCTGAATTCCTATAAATTGTGTGGTTTGAGCCCTGTTTGGGGTCGAGCTTGGTAGACTAACACCAGTCTCCATCTCGGCCCGGATTGCAATTCGTCAATAAACATCTTTGCTTCCTTACAGTGGATGGTGGTTTGATTTATGCTCGCTAACAATATGCATAACATGTGCAGCATGTACATGTGTATTGTGTGTACATACATGCAGTGTGCATGTTGTGTGTATGTGTGTGCACATGTATTGTGTGCAGTATGTACATGTGTATCCGGTGTGTGTGTACATGTGTATGATGTGTCCATGTGTGCTGATGTATGTAATGCATACAGGTATGTGTGCAATGAGTACAAGTGTGCATGTGTGTGGTGTGTATTCTTTGCATATGTGCAATGTGTAAGTGTGCATATGTGCAGTGTGTATATTGTGTGTGCAGTGTGTATGTGTATGTAATGCATGTGTGTATGTATGTGATGTGCACACACTTGCGATGTGTACATGCTTGTAATATGTACATAGTGCAGTGTCACAAGTGTGAAGCATGTGTACATGTGTGTGACGTGCTTGTGTACATGTGTGTTGTGTGTGTACATGTGTTAATATGTGTGCATACATGTGTTCAGTGTGTGGTGTGTAAATATGCCAGTGTGAATATGTGCACTGTGTGTTCATATGGTATGCACATGTGTGTGGTATGTACATGTGTGGCACGCATGTGTTCATCATGTGTTCTGTAAATATGTGCTATGTAAATGTGTGCAACATGTATTGTGCAGTGTGTGTGTGGTGTGCACACGTGTGCAGTGTGTGGCGTGTAAATATGCACAGTGTGTGCATGTGTTGGTCTGCTTCTAATTCTGCTTCTAAGACCTTCTGTTTTGATCATCACGTTAGGTTGGCTTGCATTGCTTAACGCTGCGGTCTATTTACATAATCACTGCTTTACCTGAGACCCGCCCTGCCTACAGGGCACTGGTTTAATCCCCACTGGGTAGATGCAAGCTTGATACGCACGCTTTTTCCTTCTCCCCACCCCCATCCTACGTACTTCCTCTTCCGACCTGACACTTCCGCCTCAGGTGATATAAAGGACAGGATTTTCTAATGAAGAGAGATTAGATTGATTGCACTGCATCCCCGCTCATCAATAAAGACTGAACTGCGTTCCAGCTCAGCCGTGAGTCCCTGGTCGTCTGTCTCCCGCCCACGAAGCTGGCCCGGCATGCGTGCAGCTGGGTGTTTGTGCAGCGTGTGCTGTATGGACTGTGCAGTGTGCACATGTGTGTGGTATGCACACGTATGGTGTGTGCAGTGTGCATGGCTATGCAGTGCACTGTGCCGTGTGTACATGTGTGCACTGAACACACATTTGCAGCGTGTGTGCAGCGAGCGTGGGGCAGCACAGAGGAAGCCACAGCAAGTGGGGTCAACGTAAGACATTTATTGGACTCGGGGTGCAGCAGATCTGCCTGGCCCCCAGCAGGCCCCCAGCAGGCCACCCCACGTGTAGGGGCCCCGTCCAGAGCAGGGAGGCTGCTTGGGGCCATACACACACTGGGGAGGAGGCTGACACCACGGGTGGCCCCAGGGGACGCTGACCACTGCTCCGGCAAGGCGAGCTGAGGGCGGGACGGCGGGGGGCCTCTGCTCCTTGGGGATGCTGGCCGGATTACAGGGCGCCCATGCCAGTGACCTCTGATGTCAGGCTGTGTGTGGGGGGGGACAGCATGTCAGTGTGGTCAGGACAGTGGACAACGGGCCTCAGTCAGGGACATCTGTGCGCAAGGCACAGGCCAGAGCCCGTGCGCACTGTGACGGCTGCCCAGTCTGCACCATGTGCTGGTGAGGTGCAGCCTCATGGGTACAGTTCCCATAGACGAGGACTGGGCCACATGTGTGTAGACCCTCACCACAGGTGGTGCAGCCCTGCCCCCAGGAGGTGCTGCCCCATCAGGTCCTGTCCCCCATCAGTTCCTGTCCATCAGCTCCTGTCCCATCAGCTCCTGTCCCCCATCAGTTCCTGTCCATCAGCTCCTATCCCATCAGCTCCTGTCCCCCAGCAGCTCCTGTCCATCAGCTCCTGTCCCATCAGCTCCTGTCCCCCATCAGCTCCTTTCCCATCAGCTCCTGTCCCCCATCAGCTCCTGTCCCATCAGTTCCTGTCCCCCATCAGCTCCTGTCCCATCAGCTCCTGTCCATCAGCTCCTGTCCCATCAGCTCCTGTCCCGCATCAGCTCCTTCCCCCATCAGGTCCTGTCCCCCATCAGGTCCTGTTCCATCAGCTCCTGTCCCCCATCAGCTCCTGTCCCATCAGCTCCTGTCCCATCAGCTCCTGTCCATCAGCTCCTGTCCCCCATCAGCTCCTGCCCCATCAGCTCCTGTCCCCCATCAGCTCCTGTCCCATCAGCTCCTGTCCATCAGCTCCTGTCCCCCATCAGCTCCTGCCCCATCAGCTCCTGTCCCCCATCAGGTCCTGTCCCATCAGCTCCTGTCCCATCAGCTCCTACCCATCAGCTCCTGTCCCCCACCAGGTCCTGTCCCATCAGTTCCTGTCCCCCATCAGGTCCTGTCCCATCAGGTCCTGTCCCATCAGCTCCTGTCCCATCAGCTCCTGTCCCCCATCAGCTCCTGTCCCATCAGCTCCTGTCCCCCATCAGCTCCTGTCCATCAGCTCCTGTCCCCCATCAGCTCCTGTTCCCCATCAGCTCCTGTCCCCCATAAGCTCCTGTCCCATCAGCTCCTGTCCCCCATCAGGTCCTGTCCCCCACCAGGTCCTGTCCCATCAGTTCCTGTCCCCCATCAGGTCCTGTCCCATCAGCTCCTGTCCCATCAGATCCTGTCCCCCATCAGCTCCTGTCCCCCATCAGCTCCTGCCCCATCAGCTCCTGTCCTATCAGCTCCTGTCCCCCATCAGCTCCTGTCCCCCATAAGCTCCTGTCCCCCATCAGCTCCTGTCCCCCATCAGCTCCTGTCCCATCAGGTCCTGTCCCCCATCAGGTCCTGTCCCATCAGCTCCTGTCCCCCATCAGCTCCTGTCCCCCATCAGCTCCTGTCCCCCATCAGCTCCTGTCCTATCAGCTCCTGTCCCATCAGCTCCTGTCCCATCAGCTCCTGTCCCCCATCAGGTCCTGTCCCATCAGCTCCTGTCCCATCAGCTCCTGTCCCCCATCAGCTCCTGTCCCATCAGGTCCTGTCCCCCATCAGCTCCTGTCCCCCATCAGTTCCTGTCCATCAGCTCCTGTCCCATCAGCTCCTGTCCCATTAGCTCCTGTCCCATCAGCTCCTGTCCCCCATCAGGTCCTGTCCCATCAGCTCCTGTCCCATCAGCTCCTGTCCCATCAGCTCCTGTCCCCCATCAGGTCCTGTCCCATCAGCTCCTGTCCCATCAGCTCCTGTCCCCCATCAGGTCCTGTCCCATCAGCTCCTGTCCCATCAGCTCCTGTCCCCCATCAGGTCCTGTCCCATCAGCTCCTGTCCCATCAGCTCCTGTCCCCCATCAGCTCCTGTCCCATCAGCTCCTGTCCCATCAGCTCCTGTCCCCCATCAGCTCCTGTCCCATCAGCTCCTGTCCATCAGCTCCTGTCCCCCATCAGCTCCTGTCCCCCATCAGCTCCTGTCCCCCATCAGCTCCTGTCCCCCATCAGCTCCTGTCCCCCATCAGCTCCTGTCCCCCATCAGCTCCTGTCCCATCAGCTCCTGTCCCCCATCAGCTCCTGTCCCCCATCAGCTCCTGTCCCCCATCAGCTCCTGTCCCCCATCAGCTCCTGTCCCATCAGCTCCTGTCCCATCAGCTCCTGTCCCATCAGCTCCTGTCCCCCATCAGCTCCTGTCCCCCATCAGCTCCTGTCCCCCATCAGCTCCTGTCCCCCATCAGCTCCTGTCCCATCAGTTCCTGTCCCCCATCAGTTCCTGTCCCCCATCAGTTCCTGTCCCCCATCAGCTCCTGTCCCCCATGAGGTACTGCCCCCAGGAGGAACACTCACCGTGCATTGATCAGGTACTGGGCCAGGCTGATGTTGGCAGGGCTGCCCGTTATGGTGACTTGGCGCTCTGAGGAGCCCTCCGTGGCGTTGGCGATCTTGATCTGCGCCCCCGACATCTGGCGGATCTCGTTGATCTTGGTGCCCTGGCGCCCGATGATACAGCCAATCAGCTGCAGGGGAGAGTACCTCAGCAAGGGCGGGGCGACCACAGGACTGGGCCACCCCCCTAAGGTCTGGCTGGTCCCATTGGCTCTTTGGGTTGAGGACTCAGCGGTGAGTGTGGACCCCTGTCCCTTCCTGTTGCCCTCCTCTCAGAACACATCCAAGAGGACAGGGAGGGGACACAGGCCCAGGGGCGGAGGGGGTGGGCACAGGGAGGGGACAGGGAGGGGACATAGGCCCAAGGGCAGAGGGGGTGGGCACAGGCCCCAACCCCTGCCACTTCCCACTCCATACTCACGTCATTGGGGATGGTGAGCTCGTGCGTGCTGGCTGGAGGGCTTGCATCCAGACCTGGCATGGGGGACGCGGTCAGGCCCGTGGTGGGGCCTCGTGATGAAGCGGACGTGGTCAGGCCCGTGGTGGGGCCTCGTGATGAAGGGGACTCGGTCAGGCCCGTGGTGGGGCCTCGTGATGAGGGGATGCGGTCAGGCCCGTGGTGGGGCCTCGTGATGAAGGGGACGAGGTCAGGCCCGTGGTGGGGCCTCGTGATGAGGGGGACTCGGTCAGGCCCGTGGTGGGGCCTCATTATGAGGGGACGCGGTCAGGCCCGTGGTGGGGCCTCATAATGAGGGGACGTGGTCAGGCCCGTGGTGGGGCCTCGTGATGAGGGGATGCGGTCAGGCCCGTGGTGGGCCTCATGATGAGGGGACGCGGTCTGGCCCGTGGTGGGCCTCGTGATGAGGGGACGTGGTCAGGCCCGTGGTGGGCCTCGTGATGAGGGGACGTGGTCTGGCCCGTGGTGGGGCCTCGTGATGAGGGGATGCGGTCAAGCCCGTGGTGGGGCCTCGTGATGAGGGGATGCGGTCAGGCCCGTGGTGGGGCCTCGTGATGAGGGGATGCAGTCAGGCCCATGGTGGGGCCTCGTGATGAGGGGATGTGGTCAGGCCCGTGATGGGGCCTCGTGATGAAAGGGGATGTGGTCAGGCCTGTGGTGGGGCCTCGTGATGAGGGGACGCGGTCAGGCCCGTGGTGGGGCCTCGTGATGAGGGGACGTGGTCAGGCCCGTGGTGGGGCCTCGTGATGAGGGGACGAGGTCAGGCCCGTGGTGGGGCCTCATAATGAGGGGATGCGGTCAGGCCTGTGGTGGGGCCTCGTGATGAGGGGATGCGGTCAGGCCCGTGGTGGGGCCTCGTGATGAGGGGATGCAGTCAGTCCTGTGGTGGGGCCTCGTGATGAGGGGATGCAGTCAGTCCTGTGGTGGGGCCTCGTGATGAGGGATGCAGTCAGTCCTGTGGTGGGGCCTCGTGATGAAAGGGGATGCGGTCAGGCCCGTGGTGGGGCCTCATGATGAGGGGACGCTGGGATGGCACACAGCCTGAGGCTCAGTCCGGGCTGCCCACTCAGACCCTCCGGCCCTAGGCATGCCCTCCGTGTCTGCCGCCCATGCATGGCCCCGGGCTGCGAGTGTAGAGCAGGAGGGTGACCACCCAGCACAGGGTCAGCACCGGGCCTGGAGCCGCTATGATGAGGGACCTGTCCAGGGCTGGTATCTCCCTCACACCACAGCCTCAGAACGTTCTGGAGCATCAGGCCCTCCCAGAGGAGCAGTGGCCAGAGGTTGTGATTACCCAGCACCCTCTCTGGGGGCCTCCTTCCTGTCCCACCCTCAGCTGGCACCACCCGCCTCTGGGGCCTGGGGCTCAGTGACTGGCCACTTTGCCCACAGCATGTGGGTGCCAGCGCTCTTAGCTTCCACCATGTGGGGGTCTCCACTGCCTGCCCTAGAAACATGTCTGCCTGTGACACCTGCAGAGGCACCTCACGATCCTGGGGTTGATGTGCCCATGGCAACTGTCACCACACACCCACCACACAGTGACCGCACACCCAACACACACCCAACACACAGTGACCGCACACCCAACACACACCCAACACACAGTGACTGCACACCCAACACACAGTGACCACACAGTGACCACACACCCAACACACAGTGACCACACAGTGACCACACAGTGAGCACACACCCAACACACAGTGACCACATACCCAACACACAGTGACCACACAGTGACCACACAGTGAGCACACACCCAACACACAGTGACCACATACCCAACACACAGTGACCACACAGTGACCACACACCCAACACACAGTGACCACACAGTGACCACACAGTGAGCACACACCCAACACACAGTGACCACACACCGAACACAGTGACCACACACCCAACACACACCCAACACACAGTGACCACACACCCAACACACAGTGACCACACACCCACCACACAGTGACCACACACCCAACACACAGTGACCACACACCCAACACACAGTGACCACACACCCAACACACAGTGACCACACAGTGACCACACACTCCACCAGCTCAATGCACACCCACCCACTACACACTCACTGCACACTCACCACACACTCATGGACATCAGTGTGAACACAGAAGTCTGTCCGTCCCAGCCTCTCTCAGGGTGCCGGCCCCTTGCCCTACCTCCAAGCTGGATGTGCTGTCCAATGAAGGACAGACATGAGTGTCTCAGGGTCACAGCAAACCCTACGGTACCCCACCTCCAACATCTGGCTGTCCCAGGAAGTCACCAAGTTACAGGCTCAGGTGTCCCTTTTCTCTCTAAGCCTCTGGAAAACTGTGGGTGGGGTCCACATCCAGCAGGTGGGTCCCAGGGCACCTCCAGGAGCCCCTTGTGGATGAGTGTAGGATTCCCTCAGGCATGTGTGTCCCTCAGGCATGTGTGTCCCTCAGGCATGTGTGTCCCTCAGGCATGTGTGTCCCCTCAGGCATGTGTGTCCCTCATGCATGTGTGTCCCCTCAGGCATGTGTGTCCCTCATGCATGTGTGTCCCTCATGCATGTGTGTCCCCTCAGGCATGTGTGTCCCCTCAGGCATGTGTGTCCCTCAGGCATGTGTGTCCCCTCAGGCATGTGTGTCCCTCAGGCATGTGTGTCCCCTCAAGCACAGGAGTCCCTCAGGCAGGGGTGCTGCAACCTGGGTGTGAGGCCTGGACCTGGAGCTCTGAAAGGCTGGCACGGTCTCCACAGCCAAACTCTGTGGGAGCGTGTCCCAGCTCTCTGAGTCCTGCAGTGGCACTGCTGAAGGTCACGGAGTGGGGAGGGTCACTGTCCTTGCTGAGAGACAGCCCAAGGCCTGTGGTCCTGGCGGCCTGAGCCCTCACCCCAGGGCCTGAACCCATTGTCAGGGATCTGAACTACGTGTCCTGACAGGCCTGAGTGCTATATCCCTGAGGGGTGGCTGCAGGGACATGACCGTTTCCATGGTCACGTGGGGACGAGAGGGAGGGCACAGAGCTCCTGGGACCCAGGGCCGTGCGTGCGCCTCAGCACTGTCACATCCAGAATCAGTCTCACAAACAGAGGGGCATGGACACCGGGCTGGGGCAGCCCCCAGGGCCATGTCCACACCCCCAGGCACCACAGAGAGCGACGGCAGAGGGGGGCCTGCCAAGTCCACGGGTCGGACGACAGGCTGCTGGCACTCCAGCCTGGCCCAGGCCCCAGCGACTGCAGGTCCTGCTGGTGGCATTGCGCGCGATGCCCCTGCGGCCGCCTCAGGGCCCAGGCGTCCCCTTTACCTGAGGACTGGCCCATCAGATTCGGAGCTTCCTCGGAGGAGTGCAGAGACAGCTTCTCTCCTGGGGACAGAGAGGAGGCGTGAGACGCTGCCCTGCGGTGGCCACTTCGCCAGGAGAGGTCCAAACACACGTGGCAGGTGGGCGGGGGGGGGGGGGGCACGAGCCACTGGTGGCTGCAGCGTGCAGTGTCCCCTGAGCAGGTGGTCACTGTGGCGGCCTGGGCCGGAACTGGACTCGAAGCCCCGCACCCCCCATGTGGTCCCGGCAGAGGGCGTGGGTACGTACCAGGGAAAGCAGGGTTGGTCTGTCCGAGGGGAGGAAAGGGGGTTTGCTGCAAGGCCAGCTGGTGGAGCTTGGTCAGCTGCTGGGGTGGGAGGGACACGAGAGCCGAGAAGGTCATTGTCATCCACGACACTCACTCCCGGTCCATGCCGGCGCCGGGCGGGGCCTGAGGCCAGTGCCCACCCATGGCGACTGCCCCACTGCCCCCAGCACTGCAAGGCCGGGATGGGGGTGTGACACAGCCGGTCTGGGGCTGCTCGGAGCCTCACGTCATGCTGCCCCCAGACCATGGGCAGCTGTGGGGACCCTACACACCGTCCGGCGGCTCCCCTCCCAGCCCTGGCCCGCGGGTCACAGTGGGTGGCCCCCACGCAGGCCACCAAGGGCCTGAAGGCAGCAAAAACAGACCCTCCTCAGGGCACCAAAAGGGCAGCAAACTCAGGGCACAGCCCAGCCATCCATGCAGCCAGAACTGCGGAGCCCCGAGGACAGCCACAGACCCCCAACCTGCAGCCTGAGACCCCAACCTGCAGCCTGAGACCCCAACCTGCAGCCCTGAGACGCCCAACCTGCAGCCTGAGACCCCAACCTGCACCCTGAGACCCCAACCTGCAGCCCTGAGACCCCAACCTGCAGCCCTGAGACCCCAACCTGCAGCCTGAGACCCCAACCTGCAGCCCTGAGACCCCAACCTGCAGCCCTGAGACCCCAACCTACAGCTGAGACCCCAACCTGCACCCAGAGACCCCCCAACCTGCAGCCTGAGACCCCAACCTGCAGCCTGAGACCCCAACCTGCAGCCTGAGACCCCAACCTGCACCCTGAGACCCCAACCTGCAGCCCTGAGACCCCAACCTGCAGCCCTGAGACCCCCAACCTGCAGCCCTGAGACCCCAACCTGCAGCCCTGAGACCCCAACCTGCAGCCCTGAGACCCCAACCTGCAGCCTAAGACCCACAACCTGCAGCCCTGAGACCCCAACCTACAGCCTTGAGACCCCCAACCTGCAGCTGAGACCCCAACCTGCACCCAGAGACCCCCCAACCTGCACCCAGAGACCCCCAACCTGCAGCCTGAGACCCCAACCTACAATCTGAGACCCCAACCTACAGCCTGAGACCCCAACCTGCACCCTCAGACCCCAACCTGCAGCCCTGAGACCCCCAACCTGCAGCCCTGAGACCTCAACCTGCACCCTGAGACCCCTACCTGCAGCCATGAGACCCCAACCTACAGCTCTGAGACCCCAACCTGCAGCCTGAGACCCCCAACCTGCAGCCCTGAGACCCCAACCTGCAGCCCTGAGACCCCAACCTGCAGCCTGAGACCCCAACCTGCAGCCTGAGACCCCAACCTGCAGCCTGAGACCCCCAACCTGCAGCCTGAGACCCCCAACCTGCAGCCCTGAGACCCCCAACCTGCAGCCTGAGACCCCCAACCTGCACCCTGAGACCCCCAACCTGCAGCCCTGAGACCCCCAACCTGCAGCCTGAGACCCCCAACCTGCACCCTGAGACCCCCAACCTGCAGCCCTGAGACCCCAACCTGCAGCCTGAGACCCCAACCTGCAGCCTGAGACCCCAACCTGCAGCCCTGAGACCCCAACCTGCAGCTCTGAGACCCCAAACCTGCACCCAGAGAATCCCCAACCTGCACCCTGAGACCCCAACCTGCAGCCTGAGACCCCAACCTGCAGCCTGAGACCCCCAACCTGCACCCTGAGACCCCAACCTGCAGCCCTGAGACCCCAACCTGCAGCCTGAGACCCCAACCTGCAGACCTGAGACCCCAACCTGCAGCCCTGAGACCCCCCCAACCTGCAGCTGAGACCCCAACCTGCACCCAGAGACCCCCCAACCTGCACCCAGAGACCCCCCAACCTGCAGCCTGAGACCCCAACCTGCACCCTGAGACCCCAACCTGCAGCCCTGAGACCCCCAACCTGCAGCCCTGAGACCTCAACCTGCACCCTGAGACCCCTACCTGCAGCCCTGAGACCCCAACCTGCAGCCCTGAGACCCCAACCTGCAGCCCTGAGACCCCAACCTGCAGCCTAAGACCCCCAACCTGCAGCCCTGAGACCCCAACCTGCAGCCTGAGACCCCAACCTGCAGCCTGAGACCCCAACCTGCAGCCCTGAGACCCCAACCTGCAGCCCTGAGACCTCAACCTGCACCCTGAGACCCCTACCTGCAGCCCTGAGACCCCCAACCTACAGCCCTGAGACCCCAACCTGCAGCCTGAGACCCCTCCCGCGTGGACCCATCTCTCCCGACACAGCCGTGTGACGTACAAACTATGGAGTCGCCCTGTTTGCTGAGCCCCAAATGGCAACTTAACATCAGAAGTGACGTCCCCTCCTAGGGGCAGGCTGTCACACATTGCAGGTGCTCACTGGCATGTGCTCCCGTGGCCAGCAGACACCTCTGTGGCCTGTGACGCTCCCATGTCCAGCAGACTCTCCTGTGGCCAGTGATGCTCCCAAGGTCAGTGGACATCCCTGTGACCAGTGGACACCCCTGCGGCCAGCAGATGCTCCCATGGCCAGCGGACACCCCTGTGGCAGTGACGCCCCCATGGCCAGTGGACACCCCTGCAGCCAGCAGACGCTCCCATGGCCAGCGACACCCATGTGGCAGTGACGCCCCCATGGCCAGCGGACACCCCTGTAACCATTGGACACCCCTGCGGCCAGCAGACGCCCCCATGGCCAGCGACACCCCTGTGGCAGTGACGCCCCCATGGCCAGCGACACCCCTCCCGGCCAACAGACGCCCCCATGGCCAGTGGACACCCCTGCGGCCAGCAGATGCTCCCATGGCCAGCAGACACCCCTGTGGCAGTGACGCCCCCATGGCCAGCGACACCCCCCCTGCGGCCAGCAGACGCTCCCATGGCCAGCGGACACCCCTGCGGCCAGCAGATGCTCCCATGGCCAGCAGACACCCCTGTGGCAGTGACGCCCCCATGGCCAGCGACAACCCCCTGTGGCCAGCAGACGCCCCCATGGCCAGCGGACACGCTGTGGCAGTGACGCCCCTTTCCCTCTAGGTGCGCTGCCCCTGTTGGAAACTGGACGCCCTTACGTCCTGACACTGTCTTGCTGTCATTGTGTCTCACAGACACGCCGAGTCCATGTGCTCACAGCGCCTAGGGCAGCAGGGGCTTCAGCTGGTGACTTGGAAGGTCAGTGTCCCATGTTGCCCCTGACCCAGCATGCCTGCTCTCTGTGGGGACTGCTGGGAATCACTCCTCAAGGTGTCCAAGACTCTCCTGCCTGAGGCTCGAGGCCCCAGGCTCAGTCCCAGCACCACCATTAGCCAGGGCTCAGCAGGGCTCTGGGGAAAATAATAATGATGACAATAAAAATACCGGGCAGACAGACAGCACAGGGGTTCTGCCAGTCTCTCCTGCCTGAGGCTCCAAGGCCCCAGGTTCCATCCCCAGCACCACCTGGGGGTGGGGGGGACCAACCCCACACTTGTAATGACCTCTTACAGACAACAAGAAAAGAGCCAAGGAGACAGGAAGCTCATGATGCAAAAAGCCTCTCCTGCCAGAGGCCCTGAGGTCCCAGGTTCAGTCCCCAGCACCACCATCAGCCAGAGCTGAGCAGGGCTCTGTGGAAATTAATTAATGATAATAATGATAGTAATGGGGAGTCTGGCAGTAGCACAGCGGGTTAAGCACAGGAGGTGCAAAGCACAAGGACCGGCATAAGGATCCCGGTTCGAGCCCCCGGCTCCCCACCTGCAGGGGAGTTGCTTCATAGGCAGTGAAGCAGGTCTGCAGGTGTCTGTCTTTCTCTCCCCCTCTCTGTCTTCCCCTCCTCTCTCCATTTCTCTCTGTCCTATCCAACAACAATGACATCAATAACAACAATAATAGCTACAACAAGGGCAACAAAAGGGAATAAATAAACTTTAATAAATAAAAATAATAATGATAATGATAATAATGGAGAGATAGCACAGGGGTCTGCAAACAGACTCCCCTGCCTGAGGCTCTGAGGTCCCAGGTTCTAACCCCAGCTCCACCATCAGCCAGAGCTGAGCAGGGCTCTGGTGTCTGTCTGTGACCCCAACCAGAGTTTGGGACAATTAGCACACAAATGACGTGAGCCTGAGGCGGGGACACACAGGGAGGTATAAAAGCAGGGCTTGGAACAGCCCCTCGCTGGGTCCTGTGACCTCCACCATGGCGCCTCTGTTTGCCGTGAGTCCAGATTGATCCTGGCCTTTTCACGTGGTGATCTCTTGGGTAACGTACTTTGCCGACTCTGGACTTTTGGCTATTTTCTTAGCTAGACCTCTCCCCTCACATCCTCAGCGATTTTATTGAATAAACCTCTTTTGCTTTACATTAAATGGAGCACCTGGATATCAGCCCAAACAAAGCCCCTATGTTTAGACCCATCTCAGCTCCCCACTGCGAATCCAAAGCCCCATTTAAGCTTCGAGTTACATCTACCTGCCTGCCTACCTACCTACCTACCTTGCCTGCCTGCCTGCCTACCTACCTACCTGCCTGCCTACCTACCTACCTACCTACCTGCCTGCCTGCCTGCCTGCCTGCCTACCTGCCTGCCTACCTACCTGCCTGCCTGCCTGCCTACCTGCCTACCTGCCTGCCTGCCTACCTACCTGCCTACCTGCCTGTCTGCCTACCTACCTGCCTACCTGCCTGCCTGCCTGCCTGCCTGCCTACCTGCCTGCCTACCTACCTGCCTACCTGCCTGCCTGCCTACCTACCGGCCTACCTGCCTGCCTGCCTGCCTACCTGCCTGCCTACCTACCTGCCTACCTGCCTGCCTGCCTGCCTACCTGCCTGCCTACCTACCTACCTACCAGCCTAACTGGCTGCATGCCTACCTACCTACCTGCCTGCCTATCTACCTGCCTACCTACCTGCCTACCTGCCTGCCTGCCTACCTACCTGCCTACCTGCCTGCCTGCCTGCCTACCTGCCTGCCTACCTACCTACCTACCTGCCTACCTGCCTGCCTGCCTGTCTGTCTATCATCTATCCTCTCATCTATCTATCTATCTCTCTATCTATCTCTCTCTCTATCTCTCTATCTATCTACTATCTCATCTATTTATCATCTGTCATCTCTATCATCTATAATCAATCCATCTATCATCTATCATCTTGCTGTCATCTATCTATCAACTATCTATTACCAATCTCTCATCTCTCTCCATCTCTGTATCTCTTGATAAAAAAACAAAATCTTAAACAGATACCATGGCAGTGTCGGTCCATGGGAGGTAGTAAGTGGCTCCTGGGTGTGGGTGTTGGTGGCAGCACAGCCCCACATCTGTCAAACACCCTCAGCACAGTCCCCACACCTGTCACCCGCCCTTAGCACAGCCCCACAACTGTCACCCACCCTCAGCACAGCCCCCACACCTGTCACCTACCCTCAGCACAGCCCCCACACCTGTCACCCGCCCTCAGCACAGCCCCCACACCTGTCACCCACCCTCAGCACAGTCCCCACACCTGTCACCCGCCCTTAGCACAGCCCCACACCTGTCACCCACCCTCAGCACAGCCCCCACACCTGTCACCCGCCCTCAGCACAGTCCCCACACCTGTCACCCACCCTCAGCACAGCCCCCACACCTGTCACCTGCCCTCAGCACAGCCCCCACACCTGTCACCCGCCCTCAGCACAGTCCCCACACCTGTCACCCGCCCTTAGCACAGCCCCACACCTGTCACCCACCCTCAGCACAGCCCCCACACCTGTCACCCGCCCTCAGCACAGCCCCCACACCTGTCACCCGCCATCAGCACAGCCCCCACACCTGTCACCCACCCTCAGCACAGCCCCCACACCTGTCACCCGCCCTCAGCACAGCCCCCACACCTGTCACCCGCCCTCAGCACAGTCCCCACACCTGTCACCCGCCCTCAGCACAGTCCCCACACCTGTCACCCGCCCTCAGCACAGCCCCACACCTGTCACCCACCCTCAGCACAGCCCCCACACCTGTCACCCGCCCTCAGCACAGCCCCCACACCTGTCACCCGCCCTCAGCACAGCCCCCACACCTGTCACCCGCCCTCAGCACAGTCCCCACACCTGTCACCCGCCCTTAGCACAGCCCCACAACTGTCACCCACCCTCAGCACAGCCCCCACACCTGTCACCCACCCTCAGCACAGCCACCACAACAATCACCCACCCTCAGCACAGCCCCACACCTGTCACGTGCCCTCAGCATAGCCACCACACCTGTCACCCACCCTCAGCACAGTCCCCACACCTGTCACCCGCCCTTAGCACAGCCCCACAACTGTCACCCGCCCTCAGCACAGCCCCCACACCTGTCACCCACCCTCAGCACAGCCACCACACCTGTCACCCGCCCTCAGCACAGTCCCCACACCTGTCACCCACCCTCAGCACAGCCCCACACATGTCACCACCCTCAGCACAGCCGCACACCTGTCACCCGCCCTCAGAACAGCCACCACACCTGTCACCTGCCCTCAGCACAGTCCCCACACCTGTCACCGAACCTCAGCACAGCCCCACACGTGTCACCCACCCTCAGCACAGTCCCCACACCTGTGACCCACCCTCAGCACAGCCCCACAGGTGTCACCCACCCTGAGCACAGCCCCACAACTGTCACCCGCCCTCAGCAAAGCCCCCACACCTGTCACCCACCCTCAGCACAGCCACCACACCTGTCACCCGCCCTCAGCAGTCCCCACACCTGTCACCCGACCTCAGCACAGCCCACACCTGTCACCTGCCCTCAGCACAGCCCCCACACCAGTCACCCAACCTCATCACAGTCCCCACACCTGTCACCCACCCTCAGCACAGCCCCACACATGTCACCACCCTCAGCACAGCCGCACACCTGTCAACCGCCCTCAGAACAGCCACCACACCTGTCACCTGCCCTCAGCACAGTCCCCACACCTGTCACCGACCCTCAGCACAGCCCCACACGTGTCACCCACCCTCAGCACAGTACCCACACCTGTGACCCACCCTAAGCACAGCCCCACAGGTGTCACCCACCCTGAGCACAGCCCCACACCTGTCACCCACCCTCAGCACAGCCACCACACCTGTCACCCACCCTCAGCACAGCCCCACACCTGTCACCCGCCCTCAGCAGTCCCAACACCTGTCACCCAACCTCAGCACAGCCCCACACCTGTCACCTGCCCACAGCACAGCCCCCACACCAGTCACCCAACCTCAGCACAGTCCCCACACCTGTAACCCGCCACAGCACAGCCCAACAACTGTCACCCACACTCAGCACAGCCCCACACCTGTCACCCACCCTCAGCACAGCCACCACACCTGTCACCACCCTCAGCACAGCCGCACACCTGTCACCCGCCCTCAGCACAGCCACCACACCTGTCACCCGCCCTCAGCACAGTCCCCACACCTGTCACCGACCCTCAGCACAGCCCCACATGTGTCACCCATCCTCAGCACAGTAACCACACCTGTCACCCACCCTCAGCACAGCCCCACACGTGTCACCGACCCTCAGCACAGTACCCACACCTGTCACCCACCCTCAGCACAGCCGCCACACCTGTCACACACCCTCAGCACAACCCCACACCTGTCACCAACCCTCAGCACAGTCCCCACACCTGTCACCCGCCCTCAGCACAACCACCACACCTGTCACCCGCCCTCAGCACAGCCCCCACACCTGTCACACACCCACAGCACAGCCACCACACCTGTCACACACCCTCAGCACAGCCACCACACCTGACACACACCCTCAGCAAGCCCCAACACCTATCACCCGCCCTCAGCAAAGCCACCATACCTGTCACACACCCTCAGCACAGCAACCACACCTGTCACCCGACCTCAGCACAGCTCCACACCTGTCACCCGCCCTCAGCACAGCTCCACACCTGTCACCCGCCCTCAGCATTGCCACCACACCTGTCACCCACCCTCAGCACAGCCACCACAACAATCACCCACCCTCAGCACAGCCCCACACCTGTCACGTGCCCTCAGCATAGCCACCACACCTGTCACCCACCCTCAGCACAGCCACCACACCTGTCACCCGCCCTCTGCACAGCCCCACAACTGTCACCCACCCTCAGCACAGTCCGCACACCTGTCACCACCCTCAGCACAGCCGCACACCTGTCACCCGCCCTCAGCACAGCCACCACACCTGTCACCCGCCCTCAGCACAGTCCCCACACCTGTCACCGACCCTCAGCACAGCCCCACACGTGTCACCCACCGTCAGCACAGTACCCACACCTGTCACCCACCCTCAGCACAGCCCCACACGTGTCACCGACCCTCAGCACAGCCCCACACCTGTCACCCACCCTCAGCACAGCCCCACACCTGTCACCCATCCTCAGCACAGCCCCACACCTGTCACCCGCCCTCAGCACAGCCCCCACACCTGTCACCCGCCATCAGCACAGCCACCACACCTGTCACACACCCTCAGCATAGCCCCCACATGTCACCCACCCTCAGCACAGCCCCACACCTGTCACACACCCTCAGCACAGCCACCACACCTGTCACACACCCTCAGCATAGCCACCACAACTGTCACCGACCCTCAGCACAGCCCCACACCTGTCACCTGCCCTCAGCACAGCCAACACACCAATCACACACCCTCAGAAAGCCACCACACCTTTCACACACCCTCAGCACAGCCCCCACACCTGTCACCCACCCTCAGCACAGCCCCACACCTGCCACCCGCCATCAGCACAGTCCCCACACATGTCACCCACCCTCAGCACAGTCCCACACCTGTCACCCACCCTCAGCATAGCCACCACACCTGTTACCCACCCTCAGCACAGCCACCACACCTGTCACTCACCCTCAGCACAGCCCCACACCTGTCACCCACCCTCAGCACAGTCCTTACACCTGTCACCCGTCCTCAGCACAGCCCCCCCCACCTGTCACCCGCCATCAGCACAGCCACCACACCTGTCACCCACCCTCAGCACAGCTCCACACCTGTCACCCGCCCTCAGCATTGCCACCACACCTGTCACCCACCCTCAGCACAGCCACCACAACAATCACCCACCCTCAGCACAGCCCCACACCTGTCACGTGCCCTCAGCATAGCCACCACACCTGTCACCACCCTCAGCACAGCCGCACACCTGTCACCCGCCCTCAGCACAGCCACCACACCTGTCACCCGCCCTCAGCACAGTCCCCACACCTGTCACCGACCCTCAGCACAGCCCCACACGTGTCACCCACCGTCAGCACAGTACCCACACCTGTCACCCACCCTCAGCACAGCCCCACACGTGTCACCGACCCTCAGCACAGCCCCACACCTGTCACCCACCCTCAGCACAGCCCCACACCTGTCACCCATCCTCAGCACAGCCCCACACCTGTCACCCGCCCTCAGCACAGCCCCCACACCTGTCACCCGCCATCAGCACAGCCACCACACCTGTCACACACCCTCAGCATAGCCCCCACATGTCACCCACCCTCAGCACAGCCCCACACCTGTCACACACCCTCAGCACAGCCACCACACCTGTCACACACCCTCAGCATAGCCACCACAACTGTCACCGACCCTCAGCACAGCCCCACACCTGTCACCTGCCCTCAGCACAGCCAACACACCAATCACACACCCTCAGAAAGCCACCACACCTTTCACACACCCTCAGCACAGCCCCCACACCTGTCACCCACCCTCAGCACAGCCCCACACCTGCCACCCGCCATCAGCACAGTCCCCACACATGTCACCCACCCTCAGCACAGTCCCACACCTGTCACCCACCCTCAGCATAGCCACCACACCTGTTACCCACCCTCAGCACAGCCACCACACCTGTCACTCACCCTCAGCACAGCCCCACACCTGTCACCCACCCTCAGCACAGTCCTTACACCTGTCACCCGTCCTCAGCACAGCCCCCCCACCTGTCACCCGCCATCAGCACAGCCACCACACCTGTCACCCACCCTCAGCACAGCCCCACACCTGTCACCCACCCTCAGCACAGTCCTTACACCTGTCACCCACCCTCAGCATAGCCACCACACCTGTCACCCACCCTCAGCACAGCCACCACACCTGTCACCCACCCTCAGCACAGCCCCCACACCTGTCACCCACCCTCAGCACAGCCACCACACCTGTCACCCACCCTTAGCACAGCCACCACACCTGTCACCCACCCTCAGCACAGCCCCACACCTGTCACCCACCCTCAGCACAGCCACCACACCTGTCACCCACCCTCAGCACAGCCACCACACCTGTCACCCACCCTCAGCACAGCCCCCACACCTGTCACCCACCCTCAGCACAGCCCCCACACCTGTCACCCACCCTCAGCACAGCCCCACACCTGTCACCCACCCTCAGCACAGCCACTACACCTGTCACCCACCCTCAGCACAGCCACCACACCTGTCACACACCCTCTGCACAGCTCCACACCTGTCACCCACACAGTCCATTCTGCCTCTTGTGGACACCAAGTGGACATGAAAGCCCTTCCAGGTGACCTGTCCCCCATCGGACACTCCCGCAGTCGGGGCACCTGGTTCCCGCATGGGCCTACACCGTCGACGGAGGGTCAGTCTGGAGCGGGTGGACGGGAGCCTTTCCCGTGGAGCCGGCCCGCATCATGGCCACACGTCCCTCCAGCCTTCCTGATCTCCTGAGGCAGTCTGAGCGTCACCTCAGGAGGGTCAAGCACCAGGGACAAAGCCGTCCCCCGGCCGGCATGACCTCAGGCCGAGGCCCCCGCAGCAGGCAGCACAGGAGGCCGGGGTCACGAGGTCTCCAGGCGGAGGAGGACACAGGGCACTGACGGTCACACGAGGGGCGGTCAGAGCATGCGGGGTCCAGGCAGGGCAGAGGACACTCACATCTGGGTGGGGGATGGCGTACTGTCCCTGGATGGTGTAGGCCTGCAGGGAGAGAGAAACACGGTCAGCACCCACCACTGTCTTCTGCGAGGCAGGCCAGCCCAGCTTCCCCGACCCTTGACCCTCTGCCCGAGCTCCAGCTCCGGGAGGGACCCTGGCGGGGCCTGGCCTGACTGTCACTCCTCTGAGCGGCACTTTTATTTGAAGACCAGAGCACTGATCAACTCTGGGTTAAAAACGAAGACAAAAGCTTTTCTGTTTGCTAGGATGGAGAGAAAGAGAGAGAGAGAGAGAGAGAGAGAGAGGGTGGGCCCTACCCCACTGCTCAGGAAGCTTCCCCTGCAGGTGGGGAGTGGGGGCTCGCACCCCGGTCCTCATGCAGGGTAACCAGTGCTCTCAGCCAGGTGCGCCCAGAGCAAACACCCCAGGAGCAGAAGCGTCTGCAGAGGGAGCCGCGAAGGCTTGGGGAGCCCCAGGGGTGAGGGCCCGCCACCCGCCCGTCCTGTCCTTCCCCCACAGCTGGGGCTTCTGGGGGGGCAGCTCCCAGAGGGCCATGGGGCCCAAGGCCAGGACGGCTGTCACTCAGACAGTGAAGCCTGAGCCCCACCCCAGGGTCCATGACGGAGCCCCACAGAGGACACGCACACAGGCCAGGAGAGCAGAGAGCGAGGCCAGGCAGGTGGGGTCACTGGGGCCTGCCTGGGGACACCACTGGCCTCCCGCCTGAAGGGATCTCATCAGACCTGCAGGACCACTCCCTCAGCCCTGGGGGCACCATCACGGCACCTGCAGGGCAGTCGCAGCACCTGGGGGACTGTCATGGGACCTGAGGGGCACAGTCATGGGACCCTGGGGGCAGTGTCATGGGACCTGGGGGACACAGTCATGGGACCCTGGGGGGCAGTGTCATGGGACCTGGGGGGCACAGTCATGGGGCCCTGGGGGGCAGTGTCATGGGACCTGGGGGGTACAGTTATGGACCCTGGGGCGCAGTGTCATGGGACCTGGGGGACTGTCATGGGACCTGAGGGGACTGTCATGGGACCTGAGGGGCACAGTCATGGGACCTGGGGTACTGTCATGGGACCTGAGGGGACTGACATGGGACCTGAGGGACTGTAATGGGACCTGAGGGGCACAGTCATGGGACCTGGGGCACTGTCATGGGACCTGAGGGGGCTGTCATGGAACCTGGGGGGTAAAGTCATGGGACCCTGGGGGGCAGTGTCATGGGACCTGGGGGACTGTCATGGGACCTGAGGGGCACAGTCATGGGACCCTGGGGGGCACTGTCATGCGACCTGGGGGACTGTCATGGGACCCTGGGGGTACAGTCATGGACCCTGGAGGGCACTGTCCTGGTACCCTGGGGGCACTGTCATGGGACCCTGGAGGGCACTGTCCTGGTACCCTGGGGGTACAGTCATGGGACCCTGTCATGGGACCTGGGGGACTGTCATGGGACCTGAGGGGCACAGTCATGGGACCTGAGGGGCACAGTCATGGGACCTGAGGGGACTGTCATGGGACCTGGGGGGGTAAAGTCATGGGACCTGGGGGACTGTCATGGGACCTGGGGGCACTGTCATGGGACCTGGGGGACTGTCATGGGACCTGGGGGACTTTCATGGGACCTGAGGGCACTGTCATGGGACCTGAGGGGCACAGTCATGGGACCCTGGGGGGCACTGTCATGGGACCCTGGGGGGCACTGTCATGGGACCTGAGGGCACTGTCATGGGACCTGAGGGGTACAGTCATGGGACCCTGGGGGGTGCAGTCATGGGACCTGGGGGACTGTCATGGGACCTGAGGGGACTGTCATGGGACCCTGGGGGGTACAGTCATGGGACCTGGGGGACTGTCATGGGACCTGAGGGGACTGTCATGGGACCTGGGGGACTGTCATGGGACCCTGGGGAGCACTGTCATGGGACCCTGGGGGGCACTGTCATGGGACCCTGGAGGGCACAGTCATGGGACCCTGGAGGGCACCGTCATGGGACCCTGGGGGGCACAGTCATGGGACTCTGGGGGGTACAGTCATGGGACCCTGGAGGGCACCATCATGGGACCCTGGGGGGCACTTTCATGGGACCCTGGGGGGCACCATCATGGGACCCTGGGGGGCACCGTCATGGGACCCAGTGGGCACTGTCATGGGACTCAGGGGTCTCCTGCTCTCGAGACTCCTCCACACACTCAGTGCCCACCTGCTGCCCACTCATCTCTCACCTCAGTCTGGGGCTGCTCTGCCCCCACCCCCACCCAACCTGCTCATTGCCCCCAGCCCCTCCCCTCTGCCTGGTGACTATCCCTCCTGTCCTCCTGTCCGTCTGTCCCAACTGCAGGTGGGGCCCCACCCCCTCTCACACCCCTGGTCTCTGGGTGCCTGACTCTGGGCCGTCACTTGCTGTCCTCACCCCCAATGCCAAGGGTCCCCAGCCCAGGATGGGGGGTGGGTGCTGACATGTCGGTGTCAGTGCACAGGCCCGGTGGCATCTGGGGGCACCACGGTGCAGGACTTCGGGGGCTGTGAGCACCTGGCCGGTGGGGTCCCTTGGGGCCTGGCGCCCCTGCTGCGCCACCCGCTGTCCTGCCCTTGCCGGCTGCCCGCCCTCAGGTCTGACAAGATGCCTGCGGTGGTGGGGACAGTGGCGCCCGGCGCCTCTCTGCCTCCCGAGACCCCCGCCCCCGCCCCACGCCCGGCTCTCGGTCTGAGCTCCTCCCACACAGACACGGCCGGCACTGGACGCGGAGCCCTCGGGAGCGGCTCAGGTGAAGGGGAGTCCACGGCCGGTGGACAACGGGTGGGCATCCGGGGTGGGCAGCACCCCAGGACCGTCTGGCACAGTTGGAGCTGAGGCTTCCCATCCAGCCCAGGGGTGGAGGCGCAGGACCCCAGACCCAGGATGTCTGTCCCCGAGCCCTGGCCCTCGTGTCCGCCAGCAGCTCTGTGTCCCCCAGGAGCCAGGTGGCCGAGGGCTCCGGTCCAGTGGGCACAGGGCCACAGCACGGGAGGCAAGAAAACCTGAGTGACTAACGGGCAGCGGCGGGTGCTGCAGAATAAGGCTGAGGTTGGCAGTGGGGGCCAGCGGGTCAGCTCTTACCTGACCACCTGCAAAAATGACAGGGGTGGAGGCGGGCTTTGGGCGGTAGGGAATGGTGGCACCTTTCGGTGGGGACTAGGAAAAGGGACAGGAGAGGGAGAGACAGCGTTAGGGCGTGGCAGCGAGGCGGCGTGAGGGGGCGGCCGCCCGAGCCCCGCATAGGCACCAGCCTCCCTTCCCCTGCCCCACGGTGTGTGTGAACTGCCCTCTGCCCATGGTGTGTGCCCTGCCCTCTGCCTTATGGTGTGTGCCCTGCCCTCTGCCTTATGGTGTGTGCCCTGCCCTCTGCCCATGGTGTGTGCCCTGCCCTCTGCCTTATGGTGTGTGCCCTGCCCTCTGCCTTATGGTGTGTGCCCTGCCCTCTGCCTTATGGTGTGTGCCCTGCCCTCTGCCTTATGGTGTGTGCCCTGCCCTCTGCCTTATGGTGTGTGCCCTGCCCTCTGCCTTATGGTGTGTGCCCTGCCCTCTGCCTTATGGTGTGTGCCCTGCCCTCTGCCTTATGGTGTGTCCCCTGCCCTCTGTCCATGGTGTGTGTGCCCTGCCCTCTGCCCATGGTGTGTGCCCTGCCCTCTGCCCATGGTGTGTGCCCTGCCCTCTGTCTTATGGTGTGTGCCCTGCCCTCTGCCTTATGGTGTGTGCCCTGCCCTCTGCCCATGGTGTGTGCCCTGCCCTCTGCCCATGGTGTGTGCCCTGCCCTCTGTCCATGGTGTGTGTCCCCTGCCCTCTGTCCATGGTGTGTGAACCCTGCCCTCTGCCTATGGTGTGTGCCCTGCCCTCTGCCCATGGTGTGTGTCCCCTGCCCTCTGCCCATGGTGTGTGTCCCCTGTCCTCTGCCTATGGTGTGTGCCCTGCACTCTGCCCATGGTGTGTGTCCCCTGCCCTCTGTCCATGATGTGTGTCCCCTGCCCTCTGCCCATGGTGTGTGTCCCCTGCCCTCTGTCCATGGTGTGTGTCCCCTGCCCTCTGTCCATGGTGTGTGCCCTGCCCTCTGTCCATGGTGTGTGTCCTGCCCTCAGCCCATGGTGTGTGTCCTGCCCTCTGTCCATGGTGTGTGCCCTGCCCTCTGCCCATGGTGTGTGCCCTGCCCTCTGCCCATGGTGTGTGTGCCCTGCCCTCTGCCCATGGTGTGTGTCCCCTGCCCTCTGCCCATGGTGTGTGCCCTCTGCCATCTGCCCATGGTGTGTGCCCTGCCCTCTGTCCATGGTGTGTGTCCTGCCCTCTGTCCATGGTGTGTGTCCTGCCCTCTGCCCATGGTGTGTGTCCCCTGCCCTCTGCCCATGGTGTGTGCCCTCTGCCATCTGCCCATGGTGTGTGCCCTGCCCTCTGTCCATGGTGTGTGTCCTGCCCTCTGTCCATGGTGTGTCCCCTGCCCTCTGCCCATGGTGTGTGTCCTGCCCTCTGTCCATGGTGTGTGTCCCCTGCCCTCTGTCCATGGTGTGTGCCCTGCCCTCTGCCCATGGTGTGTGTCCTGCCCTCTGTCCATGGTGTGTGTGTCCTGCCCTCTGCCCATGGTGTGTGTCCTGCCCTCTGTCCATGGTGTGTGTGCCCTGCCCTCTGCCCATGGTGTGTGACCTGCCCTCTGCCCATGGTGTGTGACCTGCCCTCTGCCCATGTTGTGTGTCCCCTGCCCTCTGCCCATGGTGTGTGACCTGCCCTCTGCCCATGGTGTGTGTCCTGCCCTCTGTCCATGGTGTGTGTCCCCTGCCCTCTGTCCATGGTGTGTGTCCTGCCCTCTGTCCATGGTGTGTGTGCCCTGCCCTCTGTCCATGGTGTGTGTCCTGCCCTCTGCCCATGGTGTGTGTCCCCTGCCCTCTGCCCATGGTGTGTGTCCCCTGCCCTCTGCCCATGGTGTGTGCCCTGCCCTCTGCCCATGGTGTGTGTCCTGCCCTCTGCCCATGGTGTGTGTCCCCTGCCCTCTGCCCATGGTGTGTGTCCCCTGCCCTCTGCCCATGGTGTGTGTGCCCTGCCCTCTGTCCATGGTGTGTGTCCCCTGCCCTCTGCCCATGGTGTGTCCCCTGCCCTCTGCCCATGGTGTGTGTCCTGCCCTCTGCCCATGGTGTGTGTCCTGCCCTCTGTCCATGGTGTGTGTGCCCTGCCCTCTGCCCATGGTGTGTGACCTGCCCTCTGCCCATGGTGTGTGACCTGCCCTCTGCCCATGGTGTGTGTCCTGCCCTCTGTCCATGGTGTGTGTCCCCTGCCCTCTGCCCATGGTGTGTGTCCTGCCCTCTGCCCATGGTGTGTGTCCTGCCCTCTGCCCATGGTGTGTGTCCTGCCCTCTGTCCATGGTGTGTGTGCCCTGCCCTCTGCCCATGGTGTGTGACCTGCCCTTTGCCCATGGTGTGTGACCTGCCCTCTGCCCAAGGTGTGTGTCCCCTGCCCTCTGCCCACGGTGTGTGCCCTGCCCTCTGCCTTATGGTGTGTGCCCTGCCCTCTGCCTTATGGTGTGTGCCCTGCCCTCTGCCTTATGGTGTGTGCCCTGCCCTCTGCCTTATGGTGTGTGCCCTGCCCTCTGCCCATGGTGTGTGTCCTGCCCTCTGTCCATGGTGTGTGACCCCTGCCCTCTGTCCATGGTGTGTGCCCTGCCCTCTGCCCATGGTGTGTGCCCTGCCCTCTGTCTTATGGTGTGTGCCCTGCCCTCTGCCCATGGTGTGTGCCCTGCCCTCTGCCCATGGTGTGTGCCCTGCCCTCTGCCCATGGTGTGTGCCCAGCCCTCTGTCCATGGTGTGTGTCCCCTGCCCTCTGTCCACGGTGTGTGCCCTGCCCTCTGTCCACGGTGTGTGAACCCTGCCCTCTGCCTATGGTGTGTGCCCTGACCTCTGCCCATGGTGTGTGTCCCCTGCCCTCTGCCCATGGTGTGTGTCCCCTGCCCTCTGCCTATGGTGTGTGCCCTGCACTCTGCCCATGGTGTGTGTCCCCTGCCCTCTGTCCATGGTGTGTGTCCCCTGCCCTCTGCCCATGGTGTGTGTCCCCTGCCCTCTGTCCATGGTGTGTGTGCCCTGCCCTCTGCCCATGGTGTGTGACCTGCCCTCTGTCCATGGTGTGTGTCCTGCCCTCTGTCCATGGTGTGTGTCCCCTGCCCTCTGCCCATGGTGTGTGACCTGCCCTCTGTCCATGGTGTGTCCCCTGCCCTCTGCCCATGGTGTGTGTCCCCTGCCCTCTGCCCATGGTGTGTGCCCTCTGCCATCTGCCCATGGTGTGTGCCCTGCCCTCTGCCCATGGTGTGTGTCCTGCCCTCTGTCCATGGTGTGTGCCCTGCCCTCTGCCCATGGTGTGTGTCCTGCCCTCTGTCCATGGTGTGTGCCCTGCCCTCTGCCCATGGTGTGTGACCTGCCCTCTGTCCATGGTGTGTGTCCCCTGCCCTCTGTCCATGGTGTGTGCCCTGCCCTCTGCCCATGGTGTGTGTCCCCTGCCCTCTGTCCATGGTGTGTGTCCTGCCCTCTGTCCATGGTGTGTGTCCTGCCCTCTGCCCATGGTGTGTGCCCTGCCCTCTGCCCATGGTGTGTGTCCTGCCCTCTGCCCATGGTGTGTGTCCTGCCCTCTGCCCATGGTGTGTGTCCTGCCCTCTGTCCATGGTGTGTGTGCCCTGCCCTCTGCCCATGGTGTGTGACCTGCCCTCTGCCCATGGTGTGTGTCCCCTGCCCTCTGCCCATGGTGTGTGTCCCCTGCCCTCTGCCCATGGTGTGTGTCCTGCCCTCTGCCCATGGTGTGTGTCCCCTGCCCTCTGCCCATGGTGTGTGTCCCCTGCCCTCTGTCCATGGTGTGTGTCCTGCCCTCTGTCCATGGTGTGTGTGCCCTGCCCTCTGTCCATGGTGTGTGTCCTGCCCTCTGCCCATGGTGTGTGTCCCCTGCCCTCTGCCCATGGTGTGTGTCCCCTGCCCTCTGCCCATGGTGTGTGTCCTGCCCTCTGCCCATGGTGTGTGTCCCCTGCCCTCTGCCCATGGTGTGTGTCCCCTGCCCTCTGCCCATGGTGTGTGTCCTGCCCTCTGTCCATGGTGTGTGTGCCCTGCCCTCTGCCCATGGTGTGTGACCTGCCCTTTGCCCATGGTGTGTGACCTGCCCTCTGCCCATGGTGTGTGTCCTGCCCTCTGTCCATGGTGTGTGTCCCCTGCCCTCTGTCCATGGTGTGTGCCCTGCCCTCTGCCCATGGTGTGTGTCCCCTGCCCTCTGTCCATGGTGTGTGACCTGCCCTCTGCCCATGGTGTGTGTCCTGCCCTCTGTCCATGGTGTGTGTCCCCTGCCCTCTGTCCATGGTGTGTGCCCTGCCCTCTGCCCATGGTGTGTGTCCCCTGCCCTCTGTCCATGGTGTGTGACCTGCCCTCTGCCCATGGTGTGTGTCCTGCCCTCTGTCCATGGTGTGTGTCCCCTGCCCTCTGTCCATGGTGTGTGTCCCCTGCCCTCTGCCCATGGTGTGTGTCCCCTGCCCTCTGTCCATGGTGTGTGCCCTGCCCTCTGCCCATGGTGTGTGTCCTGCCCTCTGTCCATGGTGTGTGCCCTGCCCTCTGTCCATGGTGTGTGTCCCCTGCCCTCTGCCCATGGTGTGTGTCCCCTGCCCTCTGTCCATGGTGTGTGTCCTGCCCTCTGTCCATGGTGTGTGCCCTGCCCTCTGTCCATGGTGTGTGCCCTGCCCTCTGTCCATGGTGTGTGTCCTGCCCTCTGTCCATGGTGTGTGCCCTGCCCTCTGCCCATGGTGTGTGTCCTGCCCTCTGTCCATGGTGTGTGCCCTGCCCTCTGTCCATGGTGTGTGTCCCCTGCCCTCTGCCCATGGTGTGTGCCCTGCCCTCTGCCCATGGTGTGTGTCCCCTGCCCTCTGTCCATGGTGTGTGTCCTGCCCTCTGTCCATGGTGTGTGTCCCCTGCCCTCTGTCCATGGTGTGTGTCCCCTGCCCTCTGCCCATGGTGTGTGTCCCCTGCCCTCTGCCCATGGTGTGTGTCCCCTGCCCTCTGTCCATGGTGTGTGTCCTGCCCTCTGTCCATGGTGTGTGTCCCCTGCCCTCTGCCCATGGTGTGTGTCCCCTGCCCTCTGCCCATGGTGTGTGCCCTGCCCTCTGTCCATGGTGTGTGTCCTGCCCTCTGTCCATGGTGTGTGTCCCCTGCCCTCTGCCCATGGTGTGTGTGCCCTGCCCTCTGCCCATGGTGTGTGCCCCCTGCCCTCTGTCCATGGTGTGTGCCCTCTGCCCCATGATCCTCATGCTGTTCTCCCTGAGGTGCTGAGACTTGGGGGCACCCTGTGGAGGCTCCCTGGGGAGCCTGTGGGACTCTGAGCACAGCACCCTGGGACCGGCCCGGCCTGGGCCCATCCTGGACAGATGCTCACGGGGTCCTGCCCTGGCTACTTGGGGGCACGTGGCCAGAGCCCTTGGTCGCCCTTCTGTCCGGTTGCTCTTGGGAGCGAGGCCAGCAGTCCCAGGTCACCCATCCTCCCGGGGACGGCCTGGCACGTGTCCCGCCAGCGCGATGGCCCCTCGGGGAGGACAGGCAACGGGGGTCCGCAGCCTCAGAGCCACATCTGCCCTGAGCACTGCCCGGCTGCAGGACTCTGCCGCCACCACCACACGTTGCCGTGACCTGGGTGCCAGGACACTGCCAGCGGGGCTGGGCTGTGCTTGTCACTACGGTCTCTGCACAGGGCTTCTGGCTGCTCGGCCAGCTTCAGGGCCAGTGAGAGAAGCTTCTTCACGAGGCGTCTCCTCTCACCACAGAAGTGCAGGCTGCCAAGGCTGAGGGGAGCCCAGGCCAGGCCACACCATGGCCCCCACAGCACCACAGCCCCAGGGCAGGCTGGGAGGCTCAATGCATTGTAGGTAAGAAATAGAGGGAGAGCTAGGGGTCTCCCTAGACTGTGTGGAGCTGGTCTGAGGGGGAGTGTGGGGCTGGTCTGAGGAGGAGTGTGGGGCTGGTCTGAGGGGGAGTGTGGGGCTGGTCTGAGGAGGAGTGTGGGGTTGGTCTGAGGGAGGAGTATGGGAATGGTCTGAGGGAGGAGTGTGGGGCTGGTCTGAGGGAGGAGTGAGGGGCTGGTCTGAGGGGAGTGTGGGGCTGGTCTGAGGGGGAGTGTGGGGCTGGTCTGAGGGGGAGTATGGGACTGGTCTGAGGGAGGAGTGTGGGGCTGGTCTGAGGAGGAGTGTGGGGCTGGTCTGAGGGGAGTGTGGGGATGGTCTGAGGGGGGAGTGTGGGGCTGTTCTGAGGGAGGAGTGAGGGGCTGGTCTAAGGGAGGACTGTGGAGCTGGTCTGAGGGGGAGTGTGGGGCTGCTCTGAGGGAGGAGTGTGGGGCTGGTCTGAGGGAGGAGTGTGGGGTTGGTCTGAGGGGGGAGTGTGGGGCTGGTCTGAGGGAGGAGTGTGGGGCTGGTCTGAGGGAGGAGTGTGGGGCTGGTCTGAGGGAGGAGTGTGGGGCTGGTCTGAGGGAGGAGTGTGGGGCTGGTCTGAGGGGGGTGTGTGGGGCTGGTCTGAGGGGGGAGTGTGGGGCTGTTCTGAGGAGGAGTGTGGGGCTGGTCTGAGGGAGGACTATGGGGCTGGTCTGAGGAAGAGTGTGGGGCTGGTCTGAGGGAGGAGTGTGGCGCTGGTCTGAGGGAGGAGTGTGGGGCTGGTCTGAGGGAGGAGTATGGGGCTGGTCTGAGGGAGGAGTGTGGGACTGGTCTGGGGGAGAAGTGTGGGGCTGGTCTGAGGGAGGAGTGTGGCGCTGGTCTGAGGGAGGAGTGTGGGGCTGGTCTGAGGGAGGAGTGTGGGGCTGGTCTGAGGGAGGAGTGTGGGACTGGTCTGAGGGGGGAGTGTGGGGCTGGTCTGAGGGAGGAGTGTGGGGCTGGTCTGAGGGGGGAGTGTGGGGCTGGTCTGAGGGAGGAGTGTGGAGCTGGTCTGAGGAGGAGTGTGGGGCTGGTCTGGGGGGAGTGTGGGGCTGGTCTGAGGGGGGTGTGTGGGGCTGGTCTGAGGGGGGAGTGTGGGGCTGGTCTGAGGAGGAGTGTGGGGCTGGTCTGAGGGAGGAGTGTGGGGCTGGTCTGAGGAAGAGTGTGGGGCTGGTCTGAGGAAGGAGTGTGGGGCTGGTCTGAGGGAGGAGTGTGGGGCTGGTCTGAGGGAGGAGTGTGGGGCCGGTCTGAGGGAGGAGTGTGGGACCGGTCTGGGGGAGGAGTGTGGGGCTGGTCTGAGGGAGGAGTGTGGCGCTGGTCTGAGGGAGGAGTGTGGGGCTGGTCTGAGGGAGGAGTGTGGGACTGGTCTGGGGGAGGAGTGTGGGGCTGGTCTGAGGGAGGAGTGTGGGGCTGGTCTGAGGGAGGAGTGTGGGGCTGGTCTGAGGGAGGAGTGTGGGGCTGGTCTGAGGGAGAAGTGTGGGGCTGGTCTGAGGAGGAGTGTGGGGCTGGTCTGAGGGGGTGTGTGGGGTTGGTCTGAGGGGGGAGGGTGGGGCTGTTCTGAGGAGGAGTGTGGGGCTGGTCTGAGGGAGGAGTGTGGGGCTGGTCGGAGGAAGAGTGTGGGGCTGGTCTGAGGAAGGAGTGTGGGGCTGGTCTGAGCGGGGAGTGTGGGACTGGTCTGAGGGAGGAGTGTGGGGTTGGTCTGAGGGGGAGTATGGGGCTGGTCTGAGGAGGAGTGTGGGGCTGGTCTGAGGGGGAGTATGGGGCTGGTCTGAGGAGGAGTGTGGGGCTGGTCTGAGGGGGAGTATGGGCCTGGTCTGAGGAGGAGTGTGTGGCTGGTCTGAGGAAGGAGTGTGGGGCTGGTCTGAGGGAGGAGTGTGGGGCTGGACTGAGGGAGGAGTGTGGGACTGGTCTGAGGGAGGAGTGTGGGGCTGGTCTGGGGGGAGTGTGGGGCTGGTCTGGGGAGAGTGTGTGGCTGGTCTAAGGAAGGAGTGTGGGGCTGGTCTGAGGGGGGAGTGTGGGGCTGGTCTGAGGAAGGAGTGTGGGGCTGGTCTGAGGGAGGAGTGTGGGGCTGGTCTGAGAGAGAAGTGTGGGGCTGGTCTGGGGGGAGTGTGGGGCTGGTCTGAGGGAGGAGTGTGGGGCTGGTCTGAGGGAGGAGTGTGGGGCTGGTCTGGGGGGAGTGTGGGGCTGGTCTGAGGGAGGAGTGTGGGGCTGGTCTGAGGGAGGAGTGTGTGGGTGGTCTGAGGAAGGAGTGTGGGGCTGGTCTGAGGGAGGAGTGTGGGGCTGGTCTGAGGGGGGAGTGTGGGGCTGGTCTGAGGAAGGAGTGTGGGGCTGGTCTGAGGGAGGAGTGTGGGGCTGGTCTGAGGGAGAAGTGTGGGGCTGGTCTGGGGGGAGTGTGGGGCTGGTCTGAGGGAGGAGTGTGGGGCTGGTCTGAGGGAGGAGTGTGGGGCTGGTCTGAGGGAGGAGTGTGTGGGTGGTCTGAGGAAGGAGTGTGGGGCTGGTCTGAGGGAGGAGTGTGGGGCTGGTCTGAGGGGGGAGTGTGGGGCTGGTCTGAGGGAGGAGTGTGGGGCTGGTCTGAGGGCGGAGTGTGGGGCTGGTCTGAGGGAGGAGTGTGGGGCTGGTCTGAGGGAGGAGTGAGGGGCTGGACTGAGGGGGGAGTGTGGGGCTGGTCTGAGGGGGAGTGTGGGGCTGGTCTGAGGGAGGAGTGTGGGGCTGGTCTGGGGGGAGTGTGGGGCTGGTCTGCGGGGAGTGTGGGGCTGGTCTGAGGGAGGAGTGTGGGGCTGGTCTGAGGAAGGAGTGTGGGGCTGGTCTGGGGGGAGTGTGGGGCTGGTCTGGGGGGAGTGTGGGGCTGGTCTGAGGAGGAGTGTGGGGCTGGTCTGAGGGAGGAGTGTGGGGCTGGTCTGGGGGGAGTGTGGGGCTGGTCTGGGGGGAGTGTGGGGCTGTTCTGAGGGGGGAGTGTGGGGCTGGTCTGGGGGGAGTGTGGGACTGGTCTGGGGGGAGTGTGGGGCTGGTCTGAGGGGGAGTGTGGGACTGGTCTGAGGGAGGAGTGTGGGGCTGGTCTGAGGGAGGAGTGTGGGGCTGGTCTGAGGGAGGAGTGTGGGGCTGGTCTGAGGGTGGAGTGTGGGGCTGGTCTGAGGGAGGAGTGTGGGACTGGTCTGAGGGAGGAGTGTGGGGCTGGTCTGAGGGAGGAGTGTGGGGCTGGTCTGAGGGAGGAGTGTGGGGCTGGTCTGAGGGGGGTGTGTGGGGCTGGTCTGAGGGGGGAGTGTGGGGCTGTTCTGAGGAGGAGTGTGGGGCTGGTCTGAGGGAGGACTGTGGGGCTGGTCTGAGGAAGAGTGTGGCGCTGGTCTGAGGGAGGAGTGTGGCGCTGGTCTGAGGGAGGAGTGTGGGGCTGGTCTGAGGGAGGAGTATGGGGCTGGTCTGAGGGAGGAGTGTGGGACTGGTCTGGGGGAGAAGTGTGGGGCTGGTCTGAGGGAGGAGTGTGGGGCTGGTCTGAGGGAGGAGTGTGGGGCTGGTCTGAGGGAGGAGTGTGGGGCTGGTCTGAGGGAGGAGTGTGGGGCTGGTCTGAGGGGGGAGTGTGGGGCTGGTCTGAGGGAGGAGTGTGGGGCTGGTCTGAGGAGGAGTGTGGGGCTGGTCTGGGGGGAGTGTGGGGCTGGTCTGAGGGGGGTGTGTGGGGCTGGTCTGAGGGGGGAGTGTGGGGCTGGTCTGAGGAGGAGTGTGGGGCTGGTCTGAGGGAGGAGTGTGGGGCTGGTCTGAGGAAGAGTGTGGGGCTGGTCTGAGGAAGGAGTGTGGGGCTGGTCTGAGGGAGGAGTGTGGGGCTGGTCTGAGGGAGGAGTGTGGGGCTGGTCTGAGGGAGGAGTGTGGGACCGGTCTGGGGGAGGAGTGTGGGGCTGGTCTGAGGGAGGAGTGTGGGGCTGGTCTGAGGGAGGAGTGTGGGGCTGGTCTGAGGGAGGAGTGTGGGGCTGGTCTGAGGGAGAAGTGTGGGGCTGGTCTGAGGAGGAGTGTGGGGCTGGTCTGAGGGGGTGTGTGGGTCTGGTCTGAGGGGGGAGTGTGGGGCTGTTCTGAGGAGGAGTGTGGGGCTGGTCTGAGGGAGGAGTGTGGGGCTGGTCGGAGGAAGAGTGTGGGGCTGGTCTGAGGAAGGAGTGTGGGGCTGGTCTGAGGGGGGAGTGTGGGACTGGTCTGAGGGAGGAGTGTGGGGTTGGTCTGAGGGGGAGTATGGGGCTGGTCTGAGGAGGAGTGTGGGGCTGGTCTGAGGGGGAGTATGGGGCTGGTCTGAGGAGGAGTGTGGGGCTGGTCTGAGGGGGAGTATGGGGCTGGTCTGAGGAGGAGTGTGTGGCTGGTCTGAAGAAGGAGTGTGGGGCTGGTCTGAGGGAGGAGTGTGGGGCTGGACTGAGGGAGGAGTGTGGGGCTGGTCTGAGGGAGGAGTGTGGGGCTGGTCTGAGGGGGGAGTGTGGGGCTTGTCTGAGGGAGAAGTGTGGGGCTGGTCTGGGGGGAGTGTGGGGCTGGTCTGAGGGAGGAGTGTGGGGCTGGTCTGAGGAGGAGTGTGGGGCTGGTCTGAGGGAGGAGTGTGGGGCTGGTCTGAGGGGGGAGTGTGGGGCTGGTCTGAGGGAGGAGTGTGGGGCTGGTCTGGGGGGAGTGTGGGGCTGGTCTGAGGGAGGAGTGTGGGGCTGGTCTGAGGGAGGAGTGTGTGGGTGGTCTGAGGAAGGAGTGTGGGGCTGGTCTGAGGGAGGAGTGTGGGGCTGGTCTGAGGGGGGAGTGTGGTGCTGGTCTGAGGAAGGAGTGTGGGGCTGGTCTGAGGGAGGAGTGTGGGGCTGGTCTGAGGGAGAAGTGTGGGGCTGGTCTGGGGGGAGTGTGGGGCTGGTCTGAGGGAGGAGTGTGGGGCTGGTCTGAGGGAGGAGTGTGGGGCTGGTCTGAGGGAGGAGTGTGGGGCTGGTCTGAGGGGGGAGTGTGGGGCTGGTCTGAGGGAGGAGTGTGGGGCTGGTCTGAGGGCGGAGTGTGGGGCTGGTCTGAGGGAGGAGTGTGGGGCTAGTCTGAGGGAGGAGTGAGGGGCTGGTCTGAGGGGGGAGTGTGGGGCTGGTCTGAGTGGGAGTGTGGGGCTGGTCTGAGGGGGGAGTGTGGGGCTGGTCTGAGGGAGGAGTGTGGGGCTGGTCTGGGGGGAGTGTGGGGCTGGTCTGGGGGGAGTGTGGGGCTGGTCTGAGGGAGGAGTGTGGGGCTGGTCTGAGGAAGGAGTGTGGGGCTGGTCTGGGGGGAGTGTGGGGCTGGTCTGGGGGGAGTGTGGGGCTGGTCTGAGGGGGAGTGTGGGGCTGGTCTGAGGGAGGAGTGTGGGGCTGGTCTGGGGGGAGTGTGGGGCTGGTCTGGGGGGAGTGTGGGGCTGTTCTGAGGGGGGAGTGTGGGGCTGGTCTGAGGGAGGAGTGAGGGGCTGGTCTGAGGGGGGAGTGTGGGGCCTGTCTGAGGGGGGAGTGTGGGACTGGTCTGGGGGGAGTGTGGGGCTGGTCTGGGGGGAGTGTGGGGCTGGTCTGGGGGGAGTGTGGGACTGGTCTGAGGGAGGAGTGTGGGGCTGGTCTGAGGGAGGAGTGTGGGGCTGGTCTGAGGGAGGAGTGTGGGGCTGGTCTGAGGGGGGTGTGTGGGGCTAGTCTGAGGGGGGAGTGTGGGGCTGTTCTGAGGAGGAGTGTGGGGCTGGTCTGAGGGAGGAGTGTGGGGCTGGTCTAAGGAAGAGTGTGGGGCTGGTCTGAGGAAGGAGTGTGGGGCTGGTCTGAAGAAGGAGTGTGGGGCTGGTCTGAGGGAGGAGTGTGGGGCTGGACTGAGGGAGGAGTGTGGGGCTGGTCTGAGGGAGGAGTGTGGGGCTGGTCTGAGGGGGGAGTGTGGGGCTGGTCTGAGGGAGAAGTGTGGGGCTGGTCTGGGGGGAGTGTGGGGCTGGTCTGAGGGAGGAGTGTGGGGCTGGTCTGAGGGAGGAGTGTGGGGCTGGTCTGGGGGGAGTGTGGGGCTGGTCTGAGGGAGGAGTGTGGGGCTGGTCTGAGGGAGGAGTGTGGGGCTGGTCTGAGGAGGAGTGATGGCTGGTCTGAGGGAGGAGTGTGGGGCTGGTCTGAGGGAGGAGTGTGGGGCTGGTCTGGGGGGAGTGTGGGGCTGGTCTGAGGAGGAGTGTGTGGCTGGTCTGAAGAAGGAGTGTGGGGCTGGTCTGAGGGAGGAGTGTGGGGCTGGACTGAGGGAGGAGTGTGGGGCTGGTCTGAGGGGGGAGTGTGGGGCTGGTCTGGGGGGAGTGTGGGGCTGGTCTGAGGAGGAGTGTGTGGCTGGTCTGAAGAAGGAGTGTGGGGCTGGTCTGAGGGAGGAGTGTGGGGCTGGTCTGAGGGCGGAGTGTGGGGCTGGTCTGAGGGGGGAGTGTGGGGCTGGTCTGGGGGGAGTGTGGGGATGGTCTGAGGGGGGAGTGTGGGGCTGTTCTGAGGGAGGAGTGAGGGGCTGGTCTAAGGGAGGACTGTGGAGCTGGTCTGAGGGGGAGTGTGGGGCTGCTCTGAGGGAGGAGTGTGGGGCTGGTCTGAGGGAGGAGTGTGGGGTTGGTCTGAGGGGGGAGTGTGGGGCTGGTCTGAGGGAGGAGTGTGGGGCTGGTCTGAGGGAGGAGTGTGGGGCTGGTCTGAGGGAGGAGTGTGGGGCTGGTCTGAGGAGGAGTGTGGGGCTGGTCTGAGGGGGGAGTGTGGGGCTGGTCTGAGGGAGGAATGTGGGGCTGGTCTGAGGGAGGAGTGTGGGGCTGGTCTGAGGAGGAGTGTGGGGGCCTGTCTGAGGGGGGAGTGTGGGGCTGGTCTGAGGGGGGAGTGTGGGGCTGGTCTGAGGGGGGAGTGTGGGGCTGGTCTGAGGGGGGAGTGTGGGGCTGGTCTGAGGGGGGAGTGTGGGGCTGGTCTGAGGGGGAGTGTGGGGCTGGTCTGAGGGCGGAGTGTGGGGCTGGTCTGAGGGGGGAGTGTGGGGCTGGTCTGGGGGGAGTGTGGGACTGGTCTGGGGGGAGTGTGGGGCTGGTCTGAGGGGGAGTGTGGGACTGGTCTGAGGGAGGAGTGTGGGGCTGGTCTGGGGGGAGTGTGGGGCTGGTCTGGGGGGAGTGTGGGACTGGTCTGAGGGAGGAGTGTGGGGCTGGTCTGAGGGAGGAGTCTGGGGCTGGTCTGAGGAGGAGTGTGGGGCTGGTCTGAGGGGAAGTGTGGGGCTGGTCTGAGGAGTGTGGGGCTGGTCTGAGGAGGAGTTGTGGCTGGTGTGAGGAAGGAGTGTGGGGCTGGTCTGAGGGGGGAGTGTGGGTCTGGTCTGAGGAGGAGTGTGGGGCTGGTCTGAGGAGGAGTGTGGGGCTGGTCTGAGGGGAAGTGTGGGGCTGGTCTGAGGAGGAGTGTGGGGCTGGTCTGAGGGGGGAGTGTGGGGCTGGTCTGAGGAGGAGTGTGGGGCTGGTCTGAGGAAGGAGTGTGGGGCTGGTCTGAGGGAGGAGTGTGGGGCTGGTCTGAGGGAGGAGTGTGGGGCTGGTCTGAGGGAGGAGTGTGGGGCTGGTCTGAGGGGGGAGTGTGGGGCTGTTCTGAGGAGGAGTGTGGGGCTGGTCTGAAGGGGGAGTGTGGGGCTGGTCTGAGGAGGAGTGTGGGGCTGGTCTGAGGGAGGAGTGTGGGACTGGTCTGAGGGAGGAGTGTTAGGCTGGTCTGAGGGGAGTGTGGGGCTTGTCTGAGGGGGAGTGTGGGACTGGTCTGAGGGAGGAGTGTGGGGCTGGTCTGAGGGAGGAGTGTGGGGCTGGTCTGGGGGGAGTGTGGGGCTGGTCTGGGGGGAGTGTGGGGCTGGTCTGAGGGGGAGTGTGGGACTGGTCTGAGGGAGGAGTGTGGGGCTGGTCTGAGGGAGGAGTGTGGGGCTGGTCTGAGGGAGGAGTTTGGGGCTGGTCTGAGGGGGGTGTGTGGGGCTAGTCTGATGGGGGAGTGTGGGGCTGTTCTGAGGAGGAGTGTGGGGCTGGTCTGAGGGAGGAGTGTGGGGCTGGTCTGAGGGGGGAGTGTGGGGCTGTTCTGAGGAGGAGTGTGGGGATGGTCTGAGAAAGGAGTGTGGGGCTGGTCTGAGGAAGGAGTGTGGGGCTGGTCTGAGGAAGGAGTGTGGGGCTGGTCTGAGGGGGGAGTGTGGGGCTGTTCTGAGGAGGAGTGTGGGGATGGTCTGAGGGGGGAGTGTGGGGCTGGTCTGAGGAGGATTGTGGGGCTGGTCTGAGGGAGGAGTGTGGGGGCTGGTCTGAGGAGGAGTGTGGGGCTGGTCTGATGGGAAGTGTGGGGCTGGTCTGAGGAGGAGTGTGGGGCTGGTCTGAGGGGGGAGTGTGGGGCTGGTCTGAGGAGGAGTTGTGGCTGGTGTGAGGAAGGAGTGTGGGGCTGGTCTGAGGGGGGATTGTGGGGCTGGTCTGAGGAGGAGTGTGGGGCTGGTCTGAGGGGGGTATGTGGGGCAGTTCTGAGGAGTGTGGGGCTGGTCTGAGGGGGGAGTGTGGGCCTGGTCTGAGGGGGGATTGAGGGGCTGGTCTGAGGGAGGAGTGTCTGGCTGGTCTGGGGGGAGTGTGGGGCTGGTCTGAGGGGGGTGTGTGGGGCAGTTCTGAGGAGTGTGGGGCTGGTCTCAGGGGGGAGTGTGGGCCTGGTCTGAGGGGGGATTGAGGGGCTGGTCTGAGGGAGGAGTGTCGGGCTGGTCTGGGGGGAGTGTGGGGCTGGTCTGAGGGGGGATTGAGGGGCTGGTCTCAGGGGGGAGTGTGGGGCTGGTCTGTGGAGGAGTGTGGGGCTGGTCTGAGGGGGGAGTGTGGTGCTGGTCTGAGGGGGGAGTGTGGGGCTGGTCTGAGGAGGAATTTGTGGCTGGTCTGAGGGAGGAGTGTGTGGCTGGTCTGAGGGGGGTGTGTGGGGCTGTTCTGTGGAGGAGTGTGGGGCTGGTCTGTGGAGGAGTGTGGGGCTGGTCTGAGGGGGGAGTGTGGTGCTGGTCTGAGGGAGGAGTGTGGGGCTGGTCTGAGGGAGGAGTGTGGGGCTGGTCTGAGGAGGAGTGTGGGGCTGGTCTGAGGGGGGAGTGTGGGGCTGGTCTGAGGGGGGAGTGTGGGGCTGGTCTGAGGGAGGAGTGTGGGGCTGGTCTGAGGGAGGATGTGGGGCTGGTCTGAGGAAGGAGTGTGGGGCTGGTCTGAGGGGGAGTGTGGGGCTGGTCTGAGGAAGGAGTGTGGGGCTGGTCTGAGGGGGGAGTGTGGGGCTGGTCTTAGGGAGGAGTGTGGGGCTGGTCTGAGGGGGATTGTGGGGCTGGTCTGAGGGAGGAGTGTGTGGCTGGTCTGAGGGGGAGTGTGGGGCTAGTCTGAGGGAGGAGTGTGGGGCTGGTCTGAGGGAGGAGTGTGGGGCTGGTCTGAGGGAGAAGTGTGGGGCTGGTCTGGGGGGAGTGTGGGGCTGGTCTGAGGGAGGAGTGTGGGGCTGGTCTGAGGGAGAAGTGTGGGGCTGGTCTGGGGGGAGTGTGGGGCTGGTCTGAGGGGGAGTGTGGGGCTGGTCTGAGGGAGGAGTGTGGGGCTGGTCTGAGGGAGGAGTGTGTGGGTGGTCTGAGGAAGGAGTGTGGGGCTGGTCTGAGGGAGGAGTGTGGGGCTGGTCTGAGGGGGGAGTGTGGGGCTGGTCTGAGGGAGGAGTGTGGGGCTGGTCTGAGGGGGGAGTGTGGGGCTGGTCTGAGGGAGGAGTGTGGGGCTGGTCTGGGGGGAGTGTGGGGCTGGTCTGGGGGGAGTGTGGGGCTGTTCTGAGGGGGGAGTGTGGGGCTGGTCTGGGGGGAGTGTGGGACTGGTCTGGGGGGAGTGTGGGGCTGGTCTGGGGGGAGTGTGGGGCTGGTCTGGGGGGAGTGTGGGACTGGTCTGAGGGAGGAGTGTGGGGCTGGTCTGAGGGGGGAGTGTGGGGCTGGTCTGAGGGGGGAGTGTGGGGCTGGTCTGAGGGAGGAGTGTGGGGCTGGTCTGAGGGCAGAGTGTGGGGCTGGTCTGAGGGAGGAGTGTGGGGCTAGTCTGAGGGAGGAGTGAGGGGCTGGTCTGAGGGGGGAGTGTGGGGCTGGTCTGAGGGGGAGTGTGGGGCTGGTCTGAGGGGGGAGTGTGGGGCTGGTCTGAGGGAGGAGTGTGGGGCTGGTCTGGGGGGAGTGTGGGGCTGGTCTGGGGGAAGTGTGGGGCTGGTCTGAGGGAGGAGTGTGGGGCTGGTCTGAGGGAGGAGTGTGGGGCTGGTCTGGGGGGAGTGTGGGGCTGGTCTGGGGGGAGTGTGGGGCTGGTCTGAGGGGGGAGTGTGGGGCTGGTCTGAGGGAGGAGTGAGGGGCTGGTCTGAGGGGGGAGTGTGGGGCCTGTCTGAGGGGGGAGTGTGGGACTGGTCTGGGGGGAGTGTGGGGCTGGTCTGGGGGGAGTGTGGGGCTGGTCTGGGGGGAGTGTGGGACTGGTCTGAGGGAGGAGTGTGGGGCTGGTCTGAGGGAGGAGTGTGGGGCTGGTCTGAGGGAGGAGTGTGGGGCTGGTCTGAGGGGGGTGTGTGGGGCTAGTCTGAGGGGGGAGTGTGGGGCTGTTCTGAGGAGGAGTGTGGGGCTGGTCTGAGGGAGGAGTGTGGGGCTGGTCTGAGGAAGAGTGTGGGGCTGGTCTGAGGAAGGAGTGTGGGGCTGGTCTGAGGAAGGAGTGTGGGGCTGGTCTGAGGAAGGAGTGTGGGGCTGGTCTGAGGGGGGAGTTGGGGCTGTTCTGAGGAGGAGTGTGGGGATGGTCTGAGGGGGGAGTGTGGGGCTGGTCTGAGGAGGATTGTGGGGCTGGTCTGAGGGAGGAGTGTGGGGCTGGTCTGAGGGAGGAGTGTGGGGCTGGTCTGAGGAGGAGTGTGGGGCTGGTCTGAGGGGAAGTGTGGGGCTGGTCTGAGGAGGAGTGTGGGGCTGGTCTGAGGGAGGAGTGTGGGGCTGGTCTGAGGAGGAGTTGTGGCTGGTGTGAGGAAGGAGTGTGGGGCTGGTCTGAGGGGGGGATTGTGGGGCTGGTCTGAGGAGGAGTGTGGGGCTGGTCTGAGGGGGGTGTGTGGGGCAGTTCTGAGGAGTGTGGGGCTGGTCTCAGGGGGGAGTATGGGCCTGGTCTGAGGGGGGATTGAGGGGCTGGTCTGAGGGAGGAGTGTTGGGCTGGTCTGGGGGGAGTGTGGGGCTGGTCTGAGGGGGGATTGAGGGGCTGGTCTCAGGGGGCAGTGTGGGGCTGGTCTGTGGAGGAGTGTGGGGCTGGTCTGAGGGGGGAGTGTGGTGCTGGTCTGAGGGGGGTTGTGGGGCTGGTCTGAGGAGGAATTTGTGGCTGGTCTGAGGGAGGAGTGTGTGGGGGGTGTGTGGGGCTGTTCTGTGGAGGAGTGTGGTGCTGGTCTGAGGGAGGAGTGTGGGGCTGGTCTGAGGGAGGAGTGTGGGGCTGGTCTGAGGAGGAGTGTGGGGCTGGTCTGAGGGGGGAGTGTGGGGCTGGTCTGAGGGAGGAATGTGGGGCTGGTCTGAGGAAGGAGTGTGGGGCTGGTCTGAGGGGGGAGTGTGGGGCTGGTCTGAGGGAGGAGTGTGGGGCTGTTCTGAGGAGGAGTGTGGGGCTGGTCTGAGGGAGGAGTGTGGGGCTGGTCTGAGGAGGAGTGTGGGGCCTGTCTGAGGGGGGAGTGTGGGGCTGGTCTGAGGGGGGAGTGTGGGGCTGGTCTGAGGGGGGAGTGTGGGGCTGGTCTGAGGGGGGAGTGTGGGGCTGGTCTGAGGGGGGAGTGTGGGGCTGGTCTGAGGGGGAGTGTGGGGCTGGTCTGAGGGCGGAGTGTGGGGCTGGTCTGAGGGGGGAGTGTGGGGCTGGTCTGGGGGGAGTGTGGGACTGGTCTGGGGGGAGTGTGGGGCTGGTCTGGGGGGAGTGTGGGGCTGGTCTGGGGGGAGTGTGGGGCTGGTCTGAGGGGGAGTGTGGGACTGGTCTGAGGGAGGAGTGTGGGGCTGGTCTGAGGGAGGAGTGTGGGGCTGGTCAGAGGGAGGAGTGTGGGGCTGGTCTGAGGGGGGTGTGTGGGGCTAGTCTGAGGGGGGAGTGTGGGGCTGTTCTGAGGAGGAGTGTGGTGCTGGTCTGAGGGAGCAGTGTGGGGCTGGTCTGAGGAAGAGTGTGGGGCTGTTCTGAGGAGGAGTGTGGGGCTGGTCTGAGGGAGGAGTGTGGGGCTGGTCTGAGGAAGAGTGTGGGGCTGGTCTGAGGAAGGAGTGTGGGGCTGGTCTGAGGGGGGAGTGTGGGGCTGGTCTGAGGAGGAGTGTGGGGCTGGTCTGAGGGGGGAGTGTGTGGCTGTTCTGAGGAGGAGTGTGGGGCTGGTCTGAGGGGGGAGTGTGGGGCTGGTCTGAGGAGGAGTGTGGGGCGGGTCTGAGGGAGGAGTGTGGGGCTGGTCTGAGGAGGAGTGTGGGGCTGGTCTGAGGGGAAGTGTGGGGCTGGTCTGAGGAGTGTGGGGCTGGTCTGAGGAGGAGTTGTGGCTGGTGTGAGGAAGGAGTGTGGGGCTGGTCTGAGGGGGGAGTGTGGGTCTGGTCTGAGGAGGAGTGTGGGGCTGGTCTGAGGAGGAGTGTGGGGCTGGTCTGAGGGGAAGTGTGGGGCTGGTCTGAGGAGGAGTGTGGGGCTGGTCTGAGGGGGGAGTGTGGGGCTGGTCTGAGGAGGAGTGTGGGGCTGGTCTGAGGAAGGAGTGTGGGGCTGGTCTGAGGGAGGAGTGTGGGGCTGGTCTGAGGGAGGAGTGTGGGGCTGGTCTGAGGGAGGAGTGTGGGGCTGGTCTGAGGGGGGAGTGTGGGGCTGTTCTGAGGAGGAGTGTGGGGCTGGTCTGAGGGGGGAGTGTGGGGCTGGTCTGAGGAGGAGTGTGGGGCTGGTCTGAGGGAGGAGTGTGGGACTGGTCTGAGGGAGGAGTGTTAGGCTGGTCTGAGGGGAGTGTGGGGCTTGTCTGAGGGGGAGTGTGGGACTGGTCTGAGGGAGGAGTGTGGGGCTGGTCTGAGGGAGGAGTGTGGGGCTGGTCTGGGGGGAGTGTGGGGCTGGTCTGGGGGGATTGTGGGGCTGGTCTGAGGGGGAGTGTGGGACTGGTCTGAGGGAGGAGTGTGGGGCTGGTCTGAGGGAGGAGTGTGGGGCTGGTCTGAGGGAGGAGTTTGGGGCTGGTCTGAGGGGGGTGTGTGGGGCTAGTCTGATGGGGGAGTGTGGGGCTGTTCTGAGGAGGAGTGTGGGGCTGGTCTGAGGGAGGAGTGTGGGGCTGGTCTGAGGGGGGAGTGTGGGGCTGTTCTGAGGAGGAGTGTGGGGATGGTCTGAGAAAGGAGTGTGGGGCTGGTCTGAGGAAGGAGTGTGGGGCTGGTCTGAGGAAGGAGTGTGGGGCTGGTCTGAGGGGGGAGTGTGGGGCTGTTCTGAGGAGGAGTGTGGGGATGGTCTGAAGGGGGAGTGTGGGGCTGGTCTGAGGAGGATTGTGGGGCTGGTCTGAGGGAGGAGTGTGTGGGTGGTCTGAGGAAGGAGTGTGGGGCTGGTCTGGGGGGAGTGTGGGGCTGGTCTGAGGAGGAGTTGTGGCTGGTGTGAGGAAGGAGTGTGGGGCTGGTCTGAGGGGGGATTGTGGGGCTGGTCTGAGGAGGAGTGTGGGGCTGGTCTGAGGGGGGTGTGTGGGGCAGTTCTGAGGAGTGTGGGGCTGGTCTGAGGGGGGAGTGTGGGCCTGGTCTGAGGGGGGATTGAGGGGCTGGTCTGAGGGAGGAGTGTCTGGCTGGTCTGGGGGGAGTGTGGGGCTGGTCTGAGGGGGGATTGAGGGGCTGGTCTCAGGGGGGAGTGTGGGGCTGGTCTGAGGGGGGAGTGTGGTGCTGGTCTGAGGGGGGTTGTGGGGCTGGTCTGAGGAGGAATTTGTGGCTGGTCTGAGGGAGGAGTGTGTGGGGGGTGTGTGGGGCTGTTCTGTGGAGGAGTGTGGTGCTGGTCTGAGGGAGGAGTGTGGGGCTGGTCTGAGGGAGGAGTGTGGGGCTGGTCTGAGGAGGAGTGTGGGGCTGGTCTGAGGGGGGAGTGTGGGGCTGGTCTGAGGGAGGAATGTGGGGCTGGTCTGAGGAAGGAGTGTGGGGCTGGTCTGAGGGGGGAGTGTGGGGCTGGTCTGAGGGAGGAGTGTGGGGCTGTTCTGAGGAGGAGTGTGGGGCTGGTCTGAGGGAAGAGTGTGGGGCTGGTCTGAGGAGGAGTGTGGGGCCTGTCTGAGGGGGGAGTGTGGGGCTGGTCTGAGGGGGGAGTGTGGGGCTGGTCTGAGGGGGGAGTGTGGGGCTGGTCTGAGGGGGGAGTGTGGGGCTGGTCTGAGGGGGGAGTGTGGGGCTGGTCTGAGGGGGAGTGTGGGGCTGGTCTGAGGGCGGAGTGTGGGGCTGGTCTGAGGGGGGAGTGTGGGGCTGGTCTGGGGGGAGTGTGGGACTGGTCTGGGGGGAGTGTGGGGCTGGTCTGGGGGGAGTGTGGGGCTGGTCTGGGGGGAGTGTGGGGCTGGTCTGAGGGAGGAGTGTGGGGCTGGTCTGAGGGAGGAGTGTGGGGCTGGTCAGAGGGAGGAGTGTGGGGCTGGTCTGAGGGGGGTGTGTGGGGCTAGTCTGAGGGGGGAGTGTGGGGCTGTTCTGAGGAGGAGTGTGGGGCTGGTCTGAGGGAGCAGTGTGGGGCTGGTCTGAGGAAGAGTGTGGGGCTGTTCTGAGGAGGAGTGTGGGGCTGTTCTGAGGAGGAGTGTGGGGCTGGTCTGAGGGGGGAGTGTGGGGCTGGTCTGAGGAGGAGTGTGGGGCTGGTCTGAGGGAGGAGTGTGGGGCTGGTCTGAGGAGGAGTGTGGGGCTGGTCTGAGGGGAAGTGTGGGGCTGGTCTGAGGAGTGTGGGGCTGGTCTGAGGAGGAGTTGTGGCTGGTGTGAGGAAGGAGTGTGGGGCTGGTCTTAGGGGGGAGTGTGGGTCTGGTCTGAGGAGGAGTGTGGGGCTGGTCTGAGGAGGAGTGTGGGGCTGGTCTGAGGGGAAGTGTGGGGCTGGTCTGAGGGGGGAGTGTGGGGCTGGTCTGAGGAGGAGTGTGGGGCTGGTCTGAGGAAGGAGTGTGGGGCTGGTCTGAGGGAGGAGTGTGGGGCTGGTCTGAGGGAGGAGTGTGGGGCTGGTCTGAGGGGGGAGTGTGGGGCTGTTCTGAGGAGGAGTGTGGGGCTGGTCTGAGGGGGGAGTGTGGGGCTGGTCTGAGGAGGAGTGTGGGGCTGGTCTGAGGGAGGAGTGTGGGACTGGTCTGAGGGAGGAGTGTTAGGCTGGTCTGAGGGGAGTGTGGGGCTTGTCTGAGAGGGAGTGTGGGACTGGTCTGAGGGAGGAGTGTGGGGCTGGTCTGAGGGAGGAGTGTGGGGCTGGTCTGGGGGGAGTGTGGGGCTGGTCTGAGGGGGAGTGTGGGACTGGTCTGAGGGAGGAGTGTGGGGCTGGTCTGAGGGAGGAGTGTGGGGCTGGTCTGAGGGAGGAGTTTGGGGCTGGTCTGAGGGGGGTGTGTGGGGCTAGTCTGATGGGGGAGTGTGGGGCTGTTCTGAGGAGGAGTGTGGGGCTGGTCTGAGGGAGGACTGTGGGGCTGGTCTGAGGGGGGAGTGTGGGGCTGTTCTGAGGAGGAGTGTGGGGATGGTCTGAGGAAGGAGTGTGGGGCTGGTCTGAGGAAGGAGTGTGGGGCTGGTCTGGGGGGAGTGTGGGGCTGGTCTGGGGGGAGTGTGGGGCTGTTCTGAGGGGGGAGTGTGGGGCTGGTCTGGGGGGAGTGTGGGACTGGTCTGGGGGGAGTGTGGGGCTGGTCTGGGGGGAGTGTGGGGCTGGTCTGAGGGAGGAGTGTGGGGCTGGTCTGAGGGAGGAGTGTGGGGCTGGTCTGAGGGAGGAGTTTGGGGCTGGTCTGAGGGGGGTGTGTGGGGCTAGTCTGAGGGGGGAGTGTGGGGCTGTTCTGTGGAGGAGTGTGGGGCTGGTCTGAGGGAGGAGTGTGGGGCTGGTCTGAGGAGGAGTTGTGGCTGGTGTGAGGAAGGAGTGTGGGGCTGGTCTGAGGGAGGAGTGTGGGGCTGGTCTGAGGGGGGAGTGTGGGGCTGGTCTGAGGGAGGAGTGTGGGGCTGGTCTGAGGGCAGAGTGTGGGGCTGGTCTGAGGGAGGAGTGTGGGGCTAGTCTGAGGGAGGAGTGAGGGGCTGGTCTGAGGGGGGAGTGTGGGGCTGGTCTGAGGGGGAGTGTGGGGCTGGTCTGAGGGGGGAGTGTGGGGCTGGTCTGAGGGAGGAGTGTGGGGCTGGTCTGGGGGGAGTGTGGGGCTGGTCTGGGGGGAGTGTGGGGCTGGTCTGAGGGAGGAGTGTGGGGCTGGTCTGAGGAAGGAGTGTGGGGCTGGTCTGGGGGGAGTGTGGGGCTGGTCTGGGGGGAGTGTGGGGCTGGTCTGAGGGGGAGTGTGGGGCTGGTCTGAGGGAGGAGTGTGGGGCTGGTCTGGGGGGAGTGTGGGGCTGGTCTGGGGGGAGTGTGGGGCTGTTCTGAGGGGGGAGTGTGGGGCTGGTCTGAGGGAGGAGTGAGGGGCTGTTCTGAGGGGGGAGTGTGGGGCCTGTCTGAGGGGGGAGTGTGGGACTGGTCTGGGGGGAGTGTGGGGCTGGTCTGGGGGGAGTGTGGGGCTGGTCTGGGGGGAGTGTGGGACTGGTCTGAGGGAGGAGTGTGGGGCTGGTCTGAGGGAGGAGTGTGGGGCTGGTCTGAGGGAGGAGTGTGGGGCTGGTCTGAGGGGGGTGTGTGGGGCTAGTCTGAGGGGGGAGTGTGGGGCTGTTCTGAGGAGGAGTGTGGGGCTGGTCTGAGGGAGGAGTGTGGGGCTGGTCTGAGGAAGAGTGTGGGGCTGGTCTGAGGAAGGAGTGTGGGGCTGGTCTGAGGAAGGAGTGTGGGGCTGGTCTGAGGAAGGAGTGTGGGGCTGGTCTGAGGGGGGAGTGTGGGGCTGTTCTGAGGAGGAGTGTGGGGATGGTCTGAGGGGGGAGTGTGGGGCTGGTCTGAGGAGGATTGTGGGGCTGGTCTGAGGGAGGAGTGTGGGGCTGGTCTGAGGGAGGAGTGTGGGGCTGGTCTGAGGAGGAGTGTGGGGCTGGTCTGAGGGGAAGTGTGGGGCTGGTCTGAGGAGGAGTGTGGGGCTGGTCTGAGGGAGGAGTGTGGGGCTGGTCTGAGGAGGAGTTGTGGCTGGTGTGAGGAAGGAGTGTGGGGCTGGTCTGAGGGGGGATTGTGGGGCTGGTCTGAGGAGGAGTGTGGGGCTGGTCTGAGGGGGGTGTGTGGGGCAGTTCTGAGGAGTGTGGGGCTGGTCTGAGGGGGGAGTGTGGGCCTGGTCTGAGGGGGGATTGAGGGGCTGGTCTGAGGGAGGAGTGTCTGGCTGGTCTGGGGGGAGTGTGGGGCTGGTCTGAGGGGGGATTGAGGGGCTGGTCTCAGGGGGGAGTGTGGGGCTGGTCTGTGGAGGAGTGTGGGGCTGGTCTGAGGGGGGAGTGTGGTGCTGGTCTGGGGGGTTGTGGGGCTGGTCTGAGGAGGAATTTGTGGCTGGTCTGAGGGAGGAGTGTGTGGGGGGTGTGTGGGGCTGTTCTGTGGAGGAGTGTGGTGCTGGTCTGAGGGAGGAGTGTGGGGCTGGTCTGAGGGAGGAGTGTGGGGCTGGTCTGAGGAGGAGTGTGGGGCTGGTCTGAGGGGGGAGTGTGGGGCTGGTCTGAGGGAGGAATGTGGGCCTGGTCTGAGGAAGGAGTGTGGGGCTGGTCTGAGGGGGGAGTGTGGGGCTGGTCTGAGGGAGGAGTGTGGGGCTGTTCTGAGGAGGAGTGTGGGGCTGGTCTGAGGGAGGAGTGTGGGGCTGGTCTGAGGGAGGAGTGTGGGGCTGGTCTGAGGAGGAGTTGTGGCTGGTGTGAGGAAGGAGTGTGGGGCTGGTCTGAGGGGGGATTGTGGGGCTGGTCTGAGGAGGAGTGTGGGGCTGGTCTGAGGGGATGTGTGGGGCAGTTCTGAGGAGTGTGGGGCTGGTCTGAGGGGGGAGTGTGGGCCTGGTCTGAGGGGGGATTGAGGGGCTGGTCTGAGGGGGGAGTGTGGGGCTGGTCTGTGGAGGAGTGTGGGGCTGGTCTGAGGGGGGAGTGTGGTGCTGGTCTGAGGGGGGTTTTGGGGCTGGTCTGAGGAGGAATTTGTGGCTGGTCTGAGGGAGGAGTGTGTGGGGGGTGTGTGGGGCTGTTCTGAGGGGGGAGTGTGGTGCTGGTCTGAGGGAGGAGTGTGGGGCTGGTCTGAGGGAGGAGTGTGGGGCTGGTCTGAGGGGGGAGTGTGGGGCTGGTCTGAGGGGGGAGTGTGGGGCTGGTCTGAGGGAGGAATGTGGGGCTGGTCTGAGGAAGGAGTGTGGGGCTGGTCTGAGGGGGGAGTGTGGGGCTGGTCTGAGGGAGGAGTGTGGGGCTGTTCTGAGGAGGAGTGTGGGGCTGGTCTGAGGGAAGAGTGTGGGGCTGGTCTGAGGAGGAGTGTGGGGCCTGTCTGAGGGGGGAGTGTGGGGCTGGTCTGAGGGGGGAGTGTGGGGCTGGTCTGAGGGGGGAGTGTGGGGCTGGTCTGAGGGGGAGTGTGGGGCTGGTCTGAGGGGGGAGTGTGGGGCTGGTCTGAGGGGGGAGTGTGGGGCTGGTCTGAGGGGGAGTGTGGGGCTGGTCTGAGGGCGGAGTGTGGGGCTGGTCTGAGGGGGGAGTGTGGGGCTGGTCTGGGGGGAGTGTGGGACTGGTCTGGGGGGAGTGTGGGGCTGGTCTGGGGGGAGTGTGGGGCTGGTCTGGGGGGAGTGTGGGGCTGGTCTGAGGGAGGAGTGTGGGGCTGGTCTGAGGGAGGAGTGTGGGGCTGGTCAGAGGGAGGAGTGTGGGGCTGGTCTGAGGGGGGTGTGTGGGGCTAGTCTGAGGGGGGAGTGTGGGGCTGTTCTGAGGAGGAGTGTGGGGCTGGTCTGAGGGAGCAGTGTGGGGCTGGTCTGAGGAAGAGTGTGGGGCTGTTCTGAGGAGGAGTGTGGGGCTGTTCTGAGGAGGAGTGTGGGGCTGGTCTGAGGGGGGAGTGTGGGGCTGGTCTGAGGAGGAGTGTGGGGCTGGTCTGAGGGAGGAGTGTGGGGCTGGTCTGAGGAGGAGTGTGGGGCTGGTCTGAGGGGAAGTGTGGGGCTGGTCTGAGGAGTGTGGGGCTGGTCTGAGGAGGAGTTGTGGCTGGTGTGAGGAAGGAGTGTGGGGCTGGTCTTAGGGGGGAGTGTGGGTCTGGTCTGAGGAGGAGTGTGGGGCTGGTCTGAGGAGGAGTGTGGGGCTGGTCTGAGGGGAAGTGTGGGGCTGGTCTGAGGGGGGAGTGTGGGGCTGGTCTGAGGAGGAGTGTGGGGCTGGTCTGAGGAAGGAGTGTGGGGCTGGTCTGAGGGAGGAGTGTGGGGCTGGTCTGAGGGAGGAGTGTGGGGCTGGTCTGAGGGGGGAGTGTGGGGCTGTTCTGAGGAGGAGTGTGGGGCTGGTCTGAGGGGGGAGTGTGGGGCTGGTCTGAGGAGGAGTGTGGGGCTGGTCTGAGGGAGGAGTGTGGGACTGGTCTGAGGGAGGAGTGTTAGGCTGGTCTGAGGGGAGTGTGGGGCTTGTCTGAGAGGGAGTGTGGGACTGGTCTGAGGGAGGAGTGTGGGGCTGGTCTGAGGGAGGAGTGTGGGGCTGGTCTGGGGGGAGTGTGGGGCTGGTCTGAGGGGGAGTGTGGGACTGGTCTGAGGGAGGAGTGTGGGGCTGGTCTGAGGGAGGAGTGTGGGGCTGGTCTGAGGGAGGAGTTTGGGGCTGGTCTGAGGGGGGTGTGTGGGGCTAGTCTGATGGGGGAGTGTGGGGCTGTTCTGAGGAGGAGTGTGGGGCTGGTCTGAGGGAGGACTGTGGGGCTGGTCTGAGGGGGGAGTGTGGGGCTGTTCTGAGGAGGAGTGTGGGGATGGTCTGAGGAAGGAGTGTGGGGCTGGTCTGAGGAAGGAGTGTGGGGCTGGTCTGGGGGGAGTGTGGGGCTGGTCTGGGGGGAGTGTGGGGCTGTTCTGAGGGGGGAGTGTGGGGCTGGTCTGGGGGGAGTGTGGGACTGGTCTGGGGGGAGTGTGGGGCTGGTCTGGGGGGAGTGTGGGGCTGGTCTGAGGGAGGAGTGTGGGGCTGGTCTGAGGGAGGAGTGTGGGGCTGGTCTGAGGGAGGAGTTTGGGGCTGGTCTGAGGGGGGTGTGTGGGGCTAGTCTGAGGGGGGAGTGTGGGGCTGTTCTGTGGAGGAGTGTGGGGCTGGTCTGAGGGAGGAGTGTGGGGCTGGTCTGAGGAGGAGTTGTGGCTGGTGTGAGGAAGGAGTGTGGGGCTGGTCTGAGGGAGGAGTGTGGGGCTGGTCTGAGGGGGGAGTGTGGGGCTGGTCTGAGGGAGGAGTGTGGGGCTGGTCTGAGGGCAGAGTGTGGGGCTGGTCTGAGGGAGGAGTGTGGGGCTAGTCTGAGGGAGGAGTGAGGGGCTGGTCTGAGGGGGGAGTGTGGGGCTGGTCTGAGGGGGAGTGTGGGGCTGGTCTGAGGGGGGAGTGTGGGGCTGGTCTGAGGGAGGAGTGTGGGGCTGGTCTGGGGGGAGTGTGGGGCTGGTCTGGGGGGAGTGTGGGGCTGGTCTGAGGGAGGAGTGTGGGGCTGGTCTGAGGAAGGAGTGTGGGGCTGGTCTGGGGGGAGTGTGGGGCTGGTCTGGGGGGAGTGTGGGGCTGGTCTGAGGGGGAGTGTGGGGCTGGTCTGAGGGAGGAGTGTGGGGCTGGTCTGGGGGGAGTGTGGGGCTGGTCTGGGGGGAGTGTGGGGCTGTTCTGAGGGGGGAGTGTGGGGCTGGTCTGAGGGAGGAGTGAGGGGCTGGTCTGAGGGGGGAGTGTGGGGCCTGTCTGAGGGGGGAGTGTGGGACTGGTCTGGGGGGAGTGTGGGGCTGGTCTGGGGGGAGTGTGGGGCTGGTCTGGGGGGAGTGTGGGACTGGTCTGAGGGAGGAGTGTGGGGCTGGTCTGAGGGAGGAGTGTGGGGCTGGTCTGAGGGAGGAGTGTGGGGCTGGTCTGAGGGGGGTGTGTGGGGCTAGTCTGAGGGGGGAGTGTGGGGCTGTTCTGAGGAGGAGTGTGGGGCTGGTCTGAGGGAGGAGTGTGGGGCTGGTCTGAGGAAGAGTGTGGGGCTGGTCTGAGGAAGGAGTGTGGGGCTGGTCTGAGGAAGGAGTGTGGGGCTGGTCTGAGGAAGGAGTGTGGGGCTGGTCTGAGGGGGGAGTGTGGGGCTGTTCTGAGGAGGAGTGTGGGGATGGTCTGAGGGGGGAGTGTGGGGCTGGTCTGAGGAGGATTGTGGGGCTGGTCTGAGGGAGGAGTGTGGGGCTGGTCTGAGGGAGGAGTGTGGGGCTGGTCTGAGGAGGAGTGTGGGGCTGGTCTGAGGGGAAGTGTGGGGCTGGTCTGAGGAGGAGTGTGGGGCTGGTCTGAGGGAGGAGTGTGGGGCTGGTCTGAGGAGGAGTTGTGGCTGGTGTGAGGAAGGAGTGTGGGGCTGGTCTGAGGGGGGATTGTGGGGCTGGTCTGAGGAGGAGTGTGGGGCTGGTCTGAGGGGGGTGTGTGGGGCAGTTCTGAGGAGTGTGGGGCTGGTCTGAGGGGGGAGTGTGGGCCTGGTCTGAGGGGGGATTGAGGGGCTGGTCTGAGGGAGGAGTGTCTGGCTGGTCTGGGGGGAGTGTGGGGCTGGTCTGAGGGGGGATTGAGGGGCTGGTCTCAGGGGGGAGTGTGGGGCTGGTCTGTGGAGGAGTGTGGGGCTGGTCTGAGGGGGGAGTGTGGTGCTGGTCTGGGGGGTTGTGGGGCTGGTCTGAGGAGGAATTTGTGGCTGGTCTGAGGGAGGAGTGTGTGGGGGGTGTGTGGGGCTGTTCTGTGGAGGAGTGTGGTGCTGGTCTGAGGGAGGAGTGTGGGGCTGGTCTGAGGGAGGAGTGTGGGGCTGGTCTGAGGAGGAGTGTGGGGCTGGTCTGAGGGGGGAGTGTGGGGCTGGTCTGAGGGAGGAATGTGGGCCTGGTCTGAGGAAGGAGTGTGGGGCTGGTCTGAGGGGGGAGTGTGGGGCTGGTCTGAGGGAGGAGTGTGGGGCTGTTCTGAGGAGGAGTGTGGGGCTGGTCTGAGGGAGGAGTGTGGGACTGGTCTGAGGGAGGAGTGTGGGGCTGGTCTGAGGAGGAGTTGTGGCTGGTGTGAGGAAGGAGTGTGGGGCTGGTCTGAGGGGGGATTGTGGGGCTGGTCTGAGGAGGAGTGTGGGGCTGGTCTGAGGGGATGTGTGGGGCAGTTCTGAGGAGTGTGGGGCTGGTCTGAGGGGGGAGTGTGGGCCTGGTCTGAGGGGGGATTGAGGGGCTGGTCTGAGGGGGGAGTGTGGGGCTGGTCTGTGGAGGAGTGTGGGGCTGGTCTGAGGGGGGAGTGTGGTGCTGGTCTGAGGGGGGTTTTGGGGCTGGTCTGAGGAGGAATTTGTGGCTGGTCTGAGGGAGGAGTGTGTGGGGGGTGTGTGGGGCTGTTCTGAGGGGGGAGTGTGGTGCTGGTCTGAGGGAGGAGTGTGGGGCTGGTCTGAGGGAGGAGTGTGGGGCTGGTCTGAGGGGGGAGTGTGGGGCTGGTCTGAGGGGGGAGTGTGGGGCTGGTCTGAGGGAGGAGTGTGGGGCTAGTCTGAGGAAGGAGTGTGGGGCTGGTCTGAGGGGGGAGTGTGGGGCTGGTCTGAGGGGGGAGTGTGGGGCTGGTCTGAGTGGGGAGTGTGGGGCTGGTCTGAGGGGGGAGTGTGGGGCTGGTCTGAGGGAGGAATGTGGGGCTGGTCTGAGGAAGGAGTGTGGGGCTGGTCTGAGGGGGGAGTGTGGGGCTGGTCTGAGGAGGAGTGTGGGGCCTGTCTGAGGGGGGAGTGTGGGGCTGGTCTGAGGGGGGAGTGTGGGGCTGGTCTGAGGGGGGAGTGTGGGGCTGGTCTGAGGGGGGAGTGTGGGGCTGGTCTGAGGGGGAGTGTGGGGCTGGTCTGAGGGAGGACTGTGGGGCTGGTCTGAGGGGGGAGTGTGGGGCTGGTCTGGGGGGAGTGTGGGACTGGTCTGGGGGGAGTGTGGGGCTGGTCTGGGGGGAGTGTGGGGCTGGTCTGGGGGGAGTGTGGGGCTGGTCTGAGGGGGAGTGTGGGACTGGTCTGAGGGAGGAGTGTGGGGCTGGTCTGAGGGAGGAGTGTGGGGCTGGTCAGAGGGAGGAGTGTGGGGCTGGTCTGAGGGGGGTGTGTGGGGCTAGTCTGAGGGGGGAGTGTGGGGCTGTTCTGAGGAGGAGTGTGGGGCTGGTCTGAGGGAGCAGTGTGGGGCTGGTCTGAGGAAGAGTGTGGGGCTGTTCTGAGGAGGAGTGTGGGGCTGGTCTGAGGGAGGAGTGTGGGGCTGGTCTGAGGAAGAGTGTGGGGCTGGTCTGAGGAAGGAGTGTGGGGCTGGTCTGAGGGGGGAGTGTGTGGCTGTTCTGAGGAGGAGTGTGGGGCTGGTCTGAGGGGGGAGTGTGGGGCTGGTCTGAGGAGGAGTGTGGGGCTGGTCTGAGGGAGGAGTGTGGGGCTGGTCTGAGGAGGAGTGTGGGGCTGGTCTGAGGGGAAGTGTGGGGCTGGTCTGAGGAGTGTGGGGCTGGTCTGAGGAGGAGTTGTGGCTGGTGTGAGGAAGGAGTGTGGGGCTGGTCTGAGGGGGGAGTGTGGGTCTGGTCTCAGGAGGAGTGTGGGGCTGGTCTGAGGAGGAGTGTGGGGCTGGTCTGAGGGGAAGTGTGGGGCTGGTCTGAGGAGGAGTGTGGGGCTGGTCTGAGGGGGGAGTGTGGGGCTGGTCTGAGGAGGAGTGTGGGGCTGGTCTGAGGAAGGAGTGTGGGGCTGGTCTGAGGGAGGAGTGTGGGGCTGGTCTGAGGGAGGAGTGTGGGGCTGGTCTGAGGGAGGAGTGTGGGGCTGGTCTGAGGGGGGAGTGTGGGGCTGTTCTGAGGAGGAGTGTGGGGCTGGTCTGAGGGGGGAGTGTGGGGCTGGTCTGAGGAGGAGTGTGGGGCTGGTCTGAGGGAGGAGTGTGGGACTGGTCTGAGGGAGGAGTGTTAGGCTGGTCTGAGGGGAGTGTGGGTCTTGTCTGAGGGGGAGTGTGGGACTGGTCTGAGGGAGGAGTGTGGGGCTGGTCTGAGGGAGGAGTGTGGGGCTGGTCTGGGGGGAGTGTGGGGCTGGTCTGGGGGGAGTGTGGGGCTGGTCTGAGGGGGAGTGTGGGACTGGTCTGAGGGAGGAGTGTGGGGCTGGTCTGAGGGAGGAGTGTGGGGCTGGTCTGAGGGAGGAGTTTGGGGCTGGTCTGAGGGGGGTGTGTGGGGCTAGTCTGATGGGGGAGTGTGGGGCTGTTCTGAGGAGGAGTGTGGGGCTGGTCTGAGGGAGGAGTGTGGGGCTGGTCTGAGGGGGGAGTGTGGGGCTGTTCTGAGGAGGAGTGTGGGGATGGTCTGAGGAAGGAGTGTGGGGCTGGTCTGAGGAAGGAGTGTGGGGCTGGTCTGAGGAAGGAGTGTGGGGCTGGTCTGAGGGGGGAGTGTGGGGCTGTTCTGAGGAGGAGTGTGGGGATGGTCTGAGGGGGGAGTGTGGGGCTGGTCTGAGGAGGAGTGTGGGGCTGGTCTGAGGAGGAGTGTGGGGCTGGTCTGATGGGAAGTGTGGGGCTGGTCTGAGGAGGAGTGTGGGGCTGGTCTGAGGGGGGAGTGTGGGGCTGGTCTGAGGAGGAGTTGTGGCTGGTGTGAGGAATGAGTGTGGGGCTGGTCTGAGGGGGGATTGTGGGGCTGGTCTGAGGAGGAGTGTGGGGCTGGTCTGAGGGGGGTGTGTGGGGCAGTTCTGAGGAGTGTGGGGCTGGTCTGAGGGGGGAGTGTGGGCCTGGTCTGAGGGGGGATTGAGGGGCTGGTCTGAGGGAGGAGTGTTGGGCTGGTCTGGGGGGAGTGTGGGGCTGGTCTGAGGGGGGATTGAGGGGCTGGTCTCAGGGGGGAGTGTGGGGCTGGTCTGTGGAGGAGTGTGGGGCTGGTCTGAGGGGGGAGTGTGGTGCTGGTCTGAGGGGGGAGTGTGGGGCTGGTCTGAGGAGGAATTTGTGGCTGGTCTGAGGGAGGAGTGTGTGGGGGCTGTGTGGGGCTGTTCTGTGGAGGAGTGTGGTGCTGGTCTGAGGGAGGAGTGTGGGGCTGGTCTGAGGGAGGAGTGTGGGGCTGGTCTGAGGGGGGAGTGTGGGGCTGGTCTGAGGGGGGAGTGTGGGGCTGGTCTGAGGGAGGAGTGTGGGGCTAGTCTGAGGAAGGAGTGTGGGGCTGGTCTGAGGGGGGAGTGTGGGGCTGGTCTGAGGGGGGAGTGTGGGGCTGGTCTGAGTGGGGAGTGTGGGGCTGGTCTGAGGGGGGAGTGTGGGGCTGGTCTGAGGGAGGAATGTGGGGCTGGTCTGAGGAAGGAGTGTGTGGCTGGTCTGAGGGGGGAGTGTGGGGCTGGTCTGAGGAGTGTGGGGCCTGTCTGAGGGGGGATTGTGGGGCTGGTCTGAGGGGGGAGTGTGGGGCTGGTCTGAGGGGGGAGTGTGGGGCTGGTCTGAGGGGGGAGTGTGGGGCTGGTCTGAGGGGGAGTGTGGGGCTGGTCTGAGGGAGGACTGTGGGGCTGGTCTGAGGGGGGAGTGTGGGGCTGGTCTGGGGGGAGTGTGGGACTGGTCTGGGGGGAGTGTGGGGCTGGTCTGGGGGGAGTGTGGGGCTGGTCTGGGGGGAGTGTGGGGCTGGTCTGAGGGGGAGTGTGGGACTGGTCTGAGGGAGGAGTGTGGGGCTGGTCTGAGGGAGGAGTGTGGGGCTGGTCAGAGGGAGGAGTGTGGGGCTGGTCTGAGGGGGTGTGTGGGGCTAGTCTGAGGGGGGAGTGTGGGGCTGTTCTGAGGAGGAGTGTCGGGCTGGTCTGAGGGAGCAGTGTGGGGCTGGTCTGAGGAAGAGTGTGGGGCTGTTCTGAGGAGGAGTGTGGGGCTGGTCTGAGGGAGGAGTGTGGGGCTGGTCTGAGGAAGAGTGTGGGGCTGGTCTGAGGAAGGAGTGTGGGGCTGGTCTGAGGGGGGAGTGTGTGGCTGTTCTGAGGAGGAGTGTGGGGCTGGTCTGAGGGGGGAGTGTGGGGCTGGTCTGAGGAGGAGTGTGGGGCTGGTCTGAGGGGAAGTGTGGGGCTGGTCTGAGGAGTGTGGGGCTGGTCTGAGGAGGAGTTGTGGCTGGTGTGAGGAAGGAGTGTGGGGCTGGTCTGAGGGGGGAGTGTGGGTCTGGTCTGAGGAGGAGTGTGGGGCTGGTCTGAGGAGGAGTGTGGGGCTGGTCTGAGGGGAAGTGTGGGGCTGGTCTGAGGAGGAGTGTGGGGCTGGTCTGAGGGGGGAGTGTGGGGCTGGTCTGAGGAGGAGTGTGGGGCTGGTCTGAGGGAGGAGTGTGGGACTGGTCTGAGGGAGGAGTGTTAGGCTGGTCTGAGGGGAGTGTGGGGCTTGTCTGAGGGGGAGTGTGGGACTGGTCTGAGGGAGGAGTGTGGGGCTGGTCTGAGGGAGGAGTGTGGGGCTGGTCTGAGGGAGGAGTTTGGGGCTGGTCTGAGGGGGGTGTGTGGGGCTAGTCTGATGGGGGAGTGTGGGGCTGTTCTGAGGAGGAGTGTGGGGCTGGTCTGAGGGAGGAGTGTGGGGCTGGTCTGAGGGGGGAGTGTGGGGCTGTTCTGAGGAGGAGTGTGGGGATGGTCTGAGGAAGGAGTGTGGGGCTGGTCTGAGGAAGGAGTGTGGGGCTGGTCTGAGGAAGGAGTGTGGGGCTGGTCTGAGGGGGGAGTGTGGGGCTGTTCTGAGGAGGAGTGTGGGGATGGTCTGAGGGGGGAGTGTGGGGCTGGTCTGAGGAGGATTGTGGGGCTGGTCTGAGGGAGGAGTGTGGGGCTGGTCTGAGGAGGAGTGTGGGGCTGGTCTGATGGGAAGTGTGGGGCTGGTCTGAGGAGGAGTGTGGGGCTGGTCTGAGGGGGGAGTGTGGGGCTGGTCTGAGGAGGAGTTTTGGCTGGTGTGAGGAAGGAGTGTGGGGCTGGTCTGAGGGGGGATTGTGGGGCTGGTCTGAGGAGGAGTGTGGGGCTGGTCTGAGGGGGGTGTGTGGGGCAGTTCTGAGGAGTGTGGGGCTGGTCTGAGGGGGGAGTGTGGGCCTGGTCTGAGGGGGGATTGAGGGGCTGGTCTGAGGGAGGAGTGTCGGGCTGGTCTGGGGGGAGTGTGGGGCTGGTCTGAGGGGGGATTGAGGGGCTGGTCTCAGGGGGGAGTGTGGGGCTGGTCTGTGGAGGAGTGTGGGGCTGGTCTGAGGGGGGAGTGTGGTGCTGGTCTGAGGGGGGAGTGTGGGGCTGGTCTGAGGAGGAATTTGTGGCTGGTCTGAGGGAGGAGTGTGTGGCTGGTCTGAGGGGGGTGTGTGGGGCTGTTCTGTGGAGGAGTGTGGTGCTGGTCTGAGGGAGGAGTGTGGGGCTGGTCTGAGGGAGGAGTGTGGGGCTGGTCTGAGGAGGAGTGTGGGGCTGGTCTGAGGGGGGAGTGTGGGGCTGGTCTGAGGAGGAGTGTGGGGCTGGTCTGAGGGAGGATGTGGGGCTGGTCTGAGGAAGGAGTGTGGGGCTGGTCTGAGGTGGAGTGTGGGGCTGGTCTGAGGAAGGAGTGTGGGGCTGGTCTGAGGGGGGAGTGTGGGGCTGGTCTTAGGGAGGAGTGTGGGGCTGGTCTGAGGGGGAGTGTGGGGCTGGTCTGAGGGAGGAGTGTGTGGCTGGTCTGAGGGGGAGTGTGGGGCTAGTCTGAGGGAGGAGTGTGGGGCTGATTTGAGGGAGGAGTGTGGGGCTGGTCTGAGGGAGGAGTGTGGGGCTGGTCTGAGGGAGGAGTGTGGGGCTGGTCTGAGGGGGGTGTGTGGGGCAGTTCTGAGGAGTGTGGGGCTGGTCTGAGGGTGGAGTGTTGGCCTGGTCTGAGGGGGGATTGAGGGGCTGGTCTGAGGGAGGAGTGTCGGGCTGGTCTGAGGAGGAGTGTGGGGCTGGTCTGAGGGGGAGTGTGGGGCTGGTCTGAGGGGGAGTGTGGGGCTGGTCTGAGGGAGGATTGGGGCTGGAGGACTGTGAGGCTGGTCTGATGGAGGAGTGTGGGGCTGGTCTGGGGGGAGTGTCGGGCTGGTCTGAGGGAGGAGTGTGGGGCTGGTCTGAGGGGGAGTGTGGGGCTGGTCTGAGGAGGAGTGTGGGGTTGGTCTGAGGGAGGAGTATGGGGCTGGTCTGAGGGAGGAGTGTGGGATTGGTCTGAGGATGAGTATGTGGGGAGTCCTCCTTGGTTGGGGTCCTGAGCAGGTTAGGTCTGCCCTTTCTCCCAGAATCCAGGTTGTTTCTGGCTAGGGAGCTTCGCCCTTGAGCAGGTCTGCTCTCCAGCAGATGAGCTTGGCCAGACCTGTACTCCAGGCTTGCTGGGAGATCAGGATCCATGTCTGAGGGCAGTTCTGGTGACTGGGTCCATGCAGGCCAGTCTGGTAACGGGTCATTTCCATGTGGGTTTGTTATTGTGGCCAGTTTCAGTGGGTCTGTTGTGGTGGCCAGTTTTGGTGGCCGGTTCCATTGGGCCAGTTCTATGTGGGCCGGTTCCAGGGAGGCCGGTACCGTGTGGGCCGGTTCTGGGTGTGACTAGGACAGTTGAGGGCTGGTTCTGCCAGCGGTGTGATTCTGGTGGCCGGATCCAGGTGGCAGGTAGCACTGAGGCTACGGAAGTGGGCAGATGCTGAGTGGGCCGGGCCCAGGGGCCATGTTCTGCCTGCCCCACCTCCACCCCAAAGGGCGGCCTGGCTCTGCCCAGAGCACCCCAGGGACCCAGAAAGAAAGGCGGCATCAGTGTGCCCTCCCAGTGGGGACACTGCCCTGCCCCACATAGCCACGTGCCATCACCAAGGCCCAGGGTCACCCTCAGTGGCCCAACCCGCCCCCCACCATCACACAGTCCAGGGTCAGCCCACCGCGACCCCCATGCGAGGGCAGAGTGGTCGCGGGAGGGTACCTCCAGCATGACCACACAGATCTGCCTGACACACTGGATGATGGCGTCCGGGGTCCCCGAGATGGTCACTGCCCGCTCCGTGGAGTTGGGCAGCATGTCCCCGGCCACCTGCACCTGGGCGCCTGTGGACTGGAGAAGCAGAGGTCAGGGCTGCTGTGGCTGGAGCCCCTCCCGGCCCGGCCCCTGCAACCCGGGTGCCGCTCCCAGCAGACCTGGCGGCGGGGGGGCAGAGTGGACCCGTCTCCCAGGCTCGGCCACTTTCGCCCTGTGGCCAGGCCCCCAGGGAAGGTGGGCCTCGGACCCACCACACTAACTCCCTCCTAGGCACCGCGGGCGCTCCCACAGCACCCCACAAGGCTCTTGCGCCCCACGATGCCATTGCGCCCTGGCCGTTACCTCCCTGATCTCCTTGATCTTGGAGCCTCCCTTCCCGATCAGGGACCCGCACTGGCTGGCGGGGACCACCAGGCGCAGCGTCACCGGGGGCTTGCTGGTGGCAGGGCTGTTGCTCATGGAGTTGACGATGTCCTGGGGACGGGCCGTGTGGGTGACACCTTGCTGGCGGGGGCAGGGGAAAGGGACACGCCCTTCGGGGCTGCGGGCTGCTGGGGTGGGGAGATGCCCACAGCCTACCTCCTCGAACTTGTAGGCGACCATGGCAAAGGCCTTGAAGATGGCGTCCGTGGGGCCCGTGATGGTGACGATCCTCTCAGGGCAGTTTCCCTCAGAGATGTTGATCCGGGCACCGCTCTGGGGGAGCCATGGAGCTGGGGAGCCCTTCTGAGCCGGGAGCCCCCACCCAGAGCGACCCTGGCCCCCACCCCCGCCACTCACCTCCTCACGCATCCTCTTCACCGTCTCCCCTTTCTGGAAAGGAGGGAGGGGGTCACCAGGGGCCACCCAGCAGGCCCTCAGATGTGGGTGCCAGGTGGGGTGGACATGGGACCCCAGCCTCATGAGCGCTTTGGGGGAATCCCGGAGGATGGGCAACTCTCCTAGGCCGCTTGCTTGCGGGCGTGGGACCCAGAGCCAGGACCTCAGCAGAGTGTGGGGACACAGCGAGGGACAGGTCAGCATGCGGACACAGTGAGGACAGGTCAGCATGGGGACACAGTGAGGGACAGGTCAGCATGGGGACACAGTGAGGGACAGGTCAGCATGGACACAGTGAGGGATAGTTCAGCATGGGGACACAGTGAGGGACAGGTCAGCGTGGGGACACAGTGAGGGACAGGTCAGCATGGACACAGTGAGGGACAGGTCAGCATGCGGACACAGCGAGAGACAGGTCAGCATGGGGACACAGTGAGGGACAGGTCAGCATGGGGACACAGTGAGGGACAGGTCAGCATGCGGACACAGCAAGAGACAGGTCAGCATGGACACAGTGAGGGACAGGTCAGCATGGGGACACAGTGAAGACAGGTCAGCATGGGGACACAGTGAGGGACAGGTCAGCATAGGGACACAGTGAGGGACAGGTCAGCATGGGGACACAGTGAGGACAGGTCAGCATGGGGACACAGTGAGGGACAGGTCAGCATGGGGACACAGCGAGGGACAGGTCAGCATGGGGACATAGTAAGGGACAGGACAGCATGGGGACACAGTGAGGACAGGTCAGCATGGGGACACAGTGAGGACAGGTCAGCATGGGGACACAGTGAGGGACAGGTCAGCATGGGGACACAGCGAGGGACAGGTCAGTATGGGGACACAGAGAGGACAGGTCAGCATGGGGACACAGTGAGGACAGGTCAGCATGGACACAGTGAGGGACAGGTCAGCATGGGGACACAGTGAGGGACAGGTCAGTATGGGGACACAGAGAGGACAGGTCAGCATGGCGACACAGTGAGGACAGGTCAGCATGGGGACACAGTGAGGGACAGGTCAGCATGGGGACACACTGAGGGACAGGTCAGCATGTGGGCACAGTGTTGGACAGGTCAGCATGGACACAGCGAGGGACAGGTCAGCATGGGGACACAGCGAGAGACAGGTCAGCATGGACACAGTGAGGGACAGGTCAGCATGCGGACACAGTGAGGACAGGTCAGCATGGGGACACAGTGAGGACGGGTCAGCATGGGGACACAGTGAGGACTGGTCTGAATGGACACAGTGAGGGACAGGTCAGCATGGGGACACAGTGAGGATAGGTCAGCATGGGGACACAGCGAGGGACAGGTCAGCATGGGGACACAGTGAGGGACAGGTCAGCATGGGGACATAGTAAGGGACAGGTCAGCATGGGGACACAGTGAGGACAGGTCAGCATGGGGACACAGAGAGGGACAGGTCAGTATGGGGACACAGAGAGGACAGGTCAGCATGGGGACACAGTGAGGACAGGTCAGCATGGGGACACAGTGAGGGACAGGTCAGCATGGGGACACAGTGAGGGACAGGTCAGCGTGGACACAGTGTTGGACAGGTCGGCATGGACACAGTGAGGGACAGGTCAGCATGCGGACACAGCGAGAGACAGGTCAGCATGGGGACACAGTGAGGGACAGGTCAGCATGGGGACACAGTGAGGACAGGTCAGCATGGGGACACAGTGAGGGACAGGTCAGCATGGGGACACAGCGAGAGACAGGTCTGCAGGGGACACAGCGAGGACTGGTCCGCGTGGACACAGCGAGAGACAGGTCTGCAGGGGACACAGCGAGGACTGGTCCGCGTGGACACAGCGAGAGACAGGTCTGCAGGGGACACAGGGCTTCAGGTTCTGTGGTGGGTGGTCTGGTCCTGGCCCTGGGTCTCCTCTGTGTAGGACACTGGGGATCTCAGGGCCGCATGGATAGCGTCTTCGGCCCGACAGAGGACAGTGTGGTCACATGGAAGAAGGACGGCAGTGGGGAGGCTCTGAGGGACAGGGGACCAGGCCGTCCCTGGGAGGACGGGGAGGTGGCCCTGAGGCGGGCATCGGGTGGTCGGCAGGGGCCCTCGGAGACACCTGCACCCCCACCTGTGATGGGAGGGTTACCTTGCCGATGATGCTTCCGACCTCCTGTAGGAGACAAGACAGACGGCCTCGGGCTGGCACCCTCCCCTCCCAGACACTGTGAAGGGACAAGGGTCACACCCAGCATGCGTGGGGGGCAGGGACTGGGGGGGCACTCAGGTCCTATCTGGGGTCACTCAGGCCCTGCCTAGGGGTCACTCAAGCACTGTCTGGGGGTCAGCCAGGCGCTATCTGGGGGTCAGCCAGGCGCTATCTGGGGGTCACTCAGGCCCTGTCTGGGGGTCAGCCAGGCGCTATCTGGGGGTCACTCAGGCCCTGTCTGGGGGTCAGCCAGGCGCTATCTGGGGGTCACTCAGGCCCTGTCTGGGGGTCAGCCAGGCGCTATCTGGGGGTTACTCAGGCCCTGTCTGGGGGTCAGCCAGGCGCTATCTGGGGGTCACTCAGGCCCTGTCTGGGGGTCAGCCAGGCGTTACCTGGGGGTCACTCAGGCCCTGTCTGGGGGTCAACCAGGCGCTATCTGGGGGTCAGCCAGGCACTATCTGGGGGTCACTCAGGCCCTGTCTGGGGGTCATCCAGGCACTATCTGGGGGTCACTCAGGCCCTGTCTGGGGGTCAGCCAGGCACTATCTGGGGGTCACTCAGGCCCTGTCTGGGGGTCAGCCAGGCGCTATCTGGGGGTCACTCAGGCCCTGTCTGGGGGTCATCCAGGCACTATCTGGGGGTCACTCAGGCCCTGTCTGGGGGTCAGCCAGGCACTATCTGGGGGTCACTCAGGCCCTGTCTGGGGGTCAGCCAGGCGCTATCTGGGGGTCACTCAGGCCCTGTCTGGGGGTCAGCCAGGCGCTATCTGGGGGTCACTCAGGCCCTGTCTGGGGGTCTGCCAGGCGCTATCTGGGGGTCACTCAGGCCCTGTCTGGGGGTCATCCAGGCACTATCTGGGGGTCACTCAGGCTCTGTCTGGGGGCCACTCAGGCCTTAGCTGGGATATCTGGTCCTGTCAGAGCCCTGGCAGCCTCCTCACTGGGATGAGGAGAAGGCCATGTGCTGATGACCAGGGCACCCCATGGGCTGCTCTCCTCTGGCTCCTAGGCAAGGCCCGCCTGGCGCTCACCCCCACCGGGAGGTTCAGACACTTGAACCCGTGGCCACACTGGAACCGGCTTGGGAAGGCAGAGCTCGGGGCACCCTGGAGCCGGGGACGGCGCCCACCTTCCCATGCATCAGCAGGCGGATGGTCAGCGTCACGCTCAGGCCACCCTCCGAGACCTTGGACTCCATCTCTCCAGAAGCACAGCGGGCCGGGGGCGGCTGTGGGTGCAGCAGGTGCTGGGGGCCGCGAGGAAGGACAGGCGGGGTCCAGAAGGCGTCACCTGGGGTCGGGGGACACTGTTCAGCCCCCTCGGGCCAGGGCCGCCCCGCCCCACAGCCAGGAGGTGACAGGGCTGGCCCCTCCACACCGGGTGCGGCCGAGACCCTCATCTCTGAGTGAATGAGTCCCCTCCCTCGGCGTCCGGCGGCCACGACCTTTCCTGAGCGCCCTGCTGTCGCCGAGACTGCGTCCCCTCCTCCAAGGGCAGCCGAGGCTCCCCGAGGAAGGGCAGATGGACGGGCTCCGGCCAGGACCCTCGCCCGGGGTGCCCACACCACAGCGGTCTGCCATCTGAGCACCCAGGAGCTGCCGGCGGCCTTGTGTGGTGGCTGGGGACGTCGGGGCCAGTCTGCCGTGTGGCGGCCGCGGCCCGTGAGCCTCAGTTGCCCCGAGCCGGCAACAGTGGGGCTGGCAGTGAGTGGGCGGCCCTCCCTCGGAGACAGCCGGAGCCTTACAGCGTCGGGGAAAGTGGGTCAGCGGCTGTCGGCCGCCATCAGACACGGTCCAGTGAGCGGCGGGCAGGGGTATCCCGGGGCCTCTGCAGCCTGGGACACCCTACCCGGAGGGACGCAGAGGCCCTGGACAGGGCCCAGCCACCGACCCGGAGGACAGGGTCCCCGGTGGGGCCGCCCCCACGTTGCCCCGGGTGACGGGGGCAGCGCCCTCTATGGCTCCTGGGAAGCCTGTCGGGGCGGCGGCTAGAGGCACCCAGCCCCCCAGGGTGGGGGCTAAGCCCAGCAGCTGCCCATGGCCGGCAGCTCCTCAGGGGCCCCTGGTCCCTCCAGCTCCTCAGCGCTCTTCGCAGTGGGGGGTCTGCTTGAATATGTGGAGGGGGTGGGAGGGCCAAGTGTCTGCCTGTCCATCCAGCTGTCCGTAGCCCTGGCCCTCAGCTGTCCCTGACCCAGGCCCTCAGCTCTCTCTCCATGGCCCTGTGGCCCAGGCCTGAGACACCCTAGGCTGACTGTGCTTCACAGCTCAGTGCCCAGTCAGGTCAGCTGGACTGGTCAGCGCCTGTCAGCACAGCTCTGCTCTGTGGCCTGCCCGGGGAGGGTGCGAGGGGCTCTGACAGCTGGGCAGGCCTGCAAATGCTGTCTGCCTCCACTCAGCTGCTCCGGCTGTGCCCACATGTGCCCACACGTGCCAGGGGCTTCTGTGCTAGAGCTCCCCACCCTGAGGACCGTCCAGGGAGCCTCCCTGGCTGGGGCCGGGACCCCACTCACCCCCATGGGCGCTGCAGAAGCCTGGGAGCTGCAGGGGGGACACCCACGTCCTGGGCGGGTGCGGCTCACCCCCGCCCCCCTCCCAGGGGCCTCGGCGCCCTGATCCCCCCTGTGACAGCGGGGACGCAGATGGCCACTCCTGGAAAGTAGGACAGGACAGCCAACCACAAGGACAGGCCGCTGCTACAGCAGCGAGGGCCTGACTGGCGGCCAAGAGATCAAGGACGGGGGACAGAGGGACACAGCTGCCGCGGAGCTCTGATCTGCACTGGGTGGACATGGCCCTCAGCTCTGAGTGGACGCTCCCTCCTCAGCTTGAGTGGACGCTCCCCCCTCAGCTTGAGCGGAAGCTCCCCCCTCAGCTCTGAGTGGACACTCCCCCCTCAGCTCTGAGTGGACGCTCCCCCCTCAGCTGAGTGGACACTCCCCCCTCAGCTCTGAGTGGACGCTCCCCCCTCAGCTTGAGTGGACACTCCCCCCTCAGCTCTGAGTAGACGCTCCCCCCTCAGCTTGAGTGGACGCTCCCCCCTCAGCTTGAGTGGACACTCCCCCCTCAGCTCTGAGTGGACGCTCCCCCCTCAGCTTGAGCGGACGCTCCCCCTCAGCTCTGAGTGGACGCTCCCCCCTCAGCTTGAGCGGACGCTCCCCCCTAAGCTCTGAGTGGATGCTCCCCCCTCAGCTTGAGTGGACGCTCCCCCCTCAGATCTGAGTGGACGCTCCCCCCTCAGCTGAGTAGACACTCCCCCCTCAGATTGAGTGGATGCTCCCCCCTCAGTTGAGTGGACACTCTCCCCTCAGCTTGAGTGGACGCTCCCCCCTCAGCTCTAAGTGGACGCTCCCCCCTCAGCTGAGTAGACACTCCCCCTCAGCTTGAGTGGACGCTCCCCCCTCAGCTCTGCGTGGACGCTCCCCCCTCAGCTGAGTAGACACTCCCCCCTCAGATTGAGTGGATGCTCCCCCCTCAGCTGAGTAGACACTCCCCCTCAGCTTGAGTGGACGCTCCCTCCTCAGCTCTGAGTGGACGCTCCCCCCTCAGCTCTGCGTGGACGCTCCCCCCTCAGCTGAGTAGACACTCCCCCCTCAGATTGAGTGGACGCTCCCCCCTCAGCTTGAGCGGATGCTCCCCCCTCAGCTGAGTAGACACTCCCCCGTCAGCTCTGAGTGGACGCTCCCCTCAGCTGAGTAGACACTCCTCCTCAGTTTGAGTAGATGCTCCCCCCTCAGCTTGAGTGGACGCTCCCCCCTCAGCTGAGAGGATGCTCCCCCTTCAACTTGAGCAAACGCTCCCCCCTCAGCTTGAGCGGATGCTCCCCCCTCAGCTTGAGTGGACGCTCCCCCCTCAGCTCTGGGTGATGTCCTTCCTGAGCATTGTCCCTGGTGGCCTGGCTGCCCTGCATGTGAGGACAGCCCCCCACACCCTGATTTCTTGCACAAGGAGCCCCGTCCTGCTGGCAAGGAGCTCTGGGTTCCCTGAGGTCCCCGAGTCTGTGAGGTGGGACCAGGAGGAGCAGGTGTGCCCTCAGGGCCAGGCATGACAGTGCCCTCCTCTGTGGCAACCAAGGCCCAGTTCTGAGGGGCTTGGCCAGGTGAGGACCCCTCATCACCCATCCTGCTCTGGGGGAGGGGGACAAGACATGGGGGAACGCCCAGAAAGGAACCCAGACCTGGTGAGGCCCCAGCAGGACCACAGAGCCTCCCCAGGGAGCAGGAGAGAGACCAGAGCCTGTGGCTGCTGCCCACACCAGAGCAGCCGCCATCCTGGGGGGACAGTGTCTGGTGGGGGCAGTCTCTGGGGGACAGTGTCCAGGGGGGAAGTGTCCAGGGGGAAGTGTCCAGGGAGACAGTGTCCAGGGAGGCAGTGTCCAGGGAGGCAGTTTCCAGGGAGGCAGTGTCCAAGGGGGCAGTGGATGGGCGAGGCTCGCACCCAGGGCCTCCTGGCCACCAGCCGCCCAAGGGGGCCGGGACCCGTGTCCACACAGGACCGCCGGCCGCCTTTGCCACCTGTGGCATGGAGCCAGGAGGCCCGGTCCCCCGTGGTCATGCACGGTGGCAGCTGTGGCAGAGACCTTACTGGTCCAGGGCAGGCGGCGGGGGACGGGTCACCGTGTCCAAGGAGCCGGGTCCGAGCCCCCGCTGGGGGAGCTTCAGGAGGGGTGAGCAGGGCTGCGGGTGTCTGTCCCCAGCCACGTCCCCTCCCCTGACGCTCTGTCCCCCAAATCAAAGGGGAAGAGGAAGAGCAGCTACCGCGATGGTGGGTTCGCCTCTGATGACCCTGGTGGCAAACGGAGGGGCAGGAGCTCTGCCCCGGGGCCCGCCAGGCCGCCCACACCCTCTCCCGTCGACGCGACAGCCAAGGCTGGAGCCAGGCAGGGCAGGGCTCCTCTGAGTGCCCTGTGCGAACGAGAGAGCCCATCCTGCGACCCGGAACCACAGCCTCTTCTCAGCCACAAGATGCAGGACTGTCCTCGCAAGTGTCTGCACACACTCATACTCACACACAATCACACTCAGACACACTCACACACGCACACTCACAGTCACACTCACACACACTCACACAAACTCACACACACACACA